>NW_026880455.1:0-310432 GCF_032173495.1 Musca vetustissima
TCGTACTACAGTGTACTAAATTTGGTACAAATTGAATTGTGGATGAACCGATAGAGTTAGAATCCTGAAACTTGGATTTAGGATCACTGTGGGGGTGTAGAATTGGGGTATGTAGGAAGTTTTGGAAATTGGTACTACTATGTACTAAATTTGGTACAATTTGAATTGAGGGTGAACCGATAGAGTTGGAATCCTGAAACTTGGATATAGGATCACTGTGGGGGTGTAGGATTGGGGTCTGTAGGAAGTTTTGGAAATTCATAGTACTGTGTACTAAATTTGGTACAATTTGAATTGGGGGTGAACCGATAGAGTTGGAATCCTGAAACTTGGATTTAGGATCACTGTGAGGGTGTAGGATTGGGGTTTGTAGGAAGTTTTGGAAATTCGTACTACAGTGTACTAAATTTGGTACAAATTGAATTGGGGATAAACCGATGGAGTTGGAATTCTGAAACTTGGATTTAGGATCACTGTGGGGGTGTAGGATTGGGGTATGTAGGAAGTTTTGGAAATTGGTACTACTATGTACTTAATTTGGTACAATTTGAATTGAGGGTGAACCGATAGAGTTGGAATCCTAAAACTTGGATTTAGGATCATTGTGGGGGTGTAGGATTGGGGTATGTAGGATGTTTTGGAAATTGGTACTACTGTGTACTAAATGTGGTACAATTTTAATTGTGGGCGAACAGATAGAGTTGGAATCCTGAAACTTGGTGTTAGGATCACTGTGGTGGTGTAGGATTGGGGTAAGTAGGAGGTTTTGGAAATTCGTACTACTGTGTACTAAATTTGGTACAATTTGAATTGTGAGTGAACCGATAGAGTTGTAATCCTGTAACTTGGATTTAGGGTCACTGTGGGGTTGTAGGGTTAGGGTAAGTTGGAGGTTTTGGAAATTCATACTACTGTGTGCTAAATTTGGTACAATTTGGATTGTGAGTGAACCGATAGCGTTGGAATTCTGAAACTTGGAATTAGGATCTCTGTGAAGTGTAGGTATGGGTTAAGTAGGAAGTTTTGGAAATTCATACTACAGTGTACAGTCATTATGGGGGTGTAGGATCGGGGTATGCAGGAAGTTTTGTTGGAAGTAGAAGGGTACGAAAAGTACTAAAATGTACCAAATATGGTATCCTTTTTATTAGCGAACGGGAAGAGCTAGAATTCTGAAATTTGGAATTTTGGTCACTGATGGAAAGTTAGAATGATGTGCAAAGGGTTTTTGGAAATTCGACCTATAAGTGTACTAAAGGTATTAAACTTTACTGAATGTACTTCCTGTTGTATATATATTGAACATATATAGCATGAATCTTGACATATGAAATGAAATACTGGTTGGGAAGTAGTGTTGATGTACGGAAATAAGTACATTCGTACTTATGTGTATAAAAAGTGTAAAATGGTACTTAATTTCGTACTATTTACATTCAGTTGAGTGTGTAGAGATGGAATCTTGATAATCGGAATTAGCTTTAAAAAATCGTACGAAAAGTACTAAATGGTACTAAATTTGGTGGAAGTTGGATTTAGGTGAACAGACAGAGCTGAAGTCTTCAAATTGGGAATTAAAATGACTGTTGGAATGTAGGACTGAGGTAGATTATGAAATTCGTACATATTGGTACGAAAGGTACTATATGGTACTAAATTTAGTACAATTTGGATTTTGCTTGAAAGGATAGAACTGAAAACCTGAAATTTGGAATTAAGATTTCTGTTGAAGATTGAACTGTAGAGACATCATTGGAAACTCGTATTTATGTGTACGAAAAGTAATAAACGGCACTAGATGGATTTGGGTGAACGGAGAGAGCTGGAAACCCATAATTTGGACTAATGGTTGATGTTTGAATATAGAATTGAGATATGGAAGCATAGTACCTATGTGTACTAAATAGTACTATATTTCGTACAACTTGATTATGTATGAAAGGATAGAGCTGGACTCCCGAATTTTTTAATTAAAATTACTGTTGGAGTGTAAGATTGACATAGTTTAGGAAATTGTTAATTATAGAAACAAAAAGTACTAAATGGGTCCGGAAATCTTACAAATGTGTGAACGGATAGGGCTGTATTCTAAAATTTTGAATTAATATTACAGTTTGAGTGCAGAATTGAGATATGTCGGTAATTTTTTTAAAATTCGTCATTATGTGTACTAAATGGTAAAAAAATTGGTACAATTTTGATTCGAGTTAACGGATAGAGATAGTAAACATAAATTTGTAATTAAAATTGCAAGATTAAGGAAGTATTGGAATTTCGTACTTATGGATACGAGAAGACCTAATTGGTACTAAATATGGTACAATTCGTTTTGTGTGAGCGGGAATCCTAATATTTGGACTTAAAAATAATTTGGAACAATTTGGACTTTGGTGGAAGTAAGATTAGGATTGATGGATTGATGTAGTTTTAGAAATTCTTACCTATGTGTATGAGAATTACTAAATGGTACTAAATTTGAAACCATTTGGATTTGGAAAATTCACTAAACTTGAATTCCATATGAAATATTTTTTTATTCCCTTTCCGCATACGAAGTAGCGGGTACTTTGCTAGTAATTTACATAAAATGAGACTAAAGTATATATCTGTGCACATTTTTTTCTCAATCGGACCAATATTGGCCGTATGGTGCTCCATTTATATAAAATCGGACGAAATTTTATATGGTTTCTATATCCAAATCTGAACCGATTTCAATAAAACATGGCATATATCAATCTAGACCTAATTCAGTACTCTGTGCAAAATTTTGTCTCAATCGGCAATATGTAGCTCCATTTACAGAAAATCGGACGAAATTATATATGTGAGCTATATCTAAATCTGAACCGATTTTAATAAATCTACAGCTATCTGGAACTAATTCAGTTCTCTGTGCAAAATTTTGTCTCAATCGGACCAATATTGGGAGTTTGCTGCACAATTTACAAAAAATCGGACGAAACTATATATGGGAGTTATATCTAAATCTAAACCGTTTTTTTCCAATTTCAATAGTCCTTGGGCCAAATTAGTGACATGTGCCAAATATCATCCAAATCGGATCATAAATGCGAACTGTACAGACGGACATGAAAAAATCGACTCAGAAAGTGATTCTATGCATATTCTCAAAAGGAACAATGGGTGTATCTCGATTCCTTTTGCCTGTTACAAACATATTCACAAAGACATAATACCCTGTACCACAGTGTGATGAAGGGTATAAAAAGAGACCCATAAAGTTAATTTTAATATTATCGATTTGATCTTCACGAAGTTTTGCAATTTTAAAAGTCCATACTTCCATCCAAAGGGTCTTTTTATTATGGTATTTAGGTAGTTTTTATTATGGTATTTACGCTTGTATGCATTTTTATTTATATTTATTATTTTCGGGTAGTTTATAATTTATTAGGTTAAGCACTCCATATGCATTTTGTAATTTATCTTTAATGGACCTGAAGGCTTTGAATTACAAGTTAAATAAAATTGAATTGAAAATATTCCCCATTGTCGGTACTCGGAATGTGTTCTTCACGCCCTATTGTTATTCTTGTTCAAAAATTATTCTTTAAATAAACCTTGCTCTACTCAAACTTGACTACATAAAAATTTTCTTTTAAAAATCCACCTGATGTATTTTTACGAAAAATTAAAAAATGCCAACTGAACATATTTTTCCGTGTAATTTTTTTATAGACATAAAAACTACATTAGTCGCCCTATCCAATAGAGAAAGTTTCATTCAAATATTCCTATTCATTGCCGAGTTATGGCCATTTGAAATTGATCATGAGTCAAAATATAGCTGCTACACGATTCTGTTTGCCTAGTACGGCAAATGGAAAAACTGATGAAATTGCAATTCCACAAAAACAGAAAATGTGCAGATGTGTTGCCAGATTGTTTGCTTTGTGTTTCCGTGTTGGTTTGCGGAATTATGAGCATACTTTTAGGCGTTATAAAATGAAGCAAACAGTGTGGCAATAGATCTTGCATTTTTCTTTCTGTTTTTGTGGAAATGGAGAAATGGTTGCTTGTCGACAGTTATCTGAAAGATCTCTTTGCTTGGAAATGTATACTTTCTCCAGGGCAAAGGAAGATTTCGAAAAAGGTGAAATCAAAGCCAGCCTAATTCAGAGAAATAGTAATAAAAAATATCTGAACTTTGGAAACTTTATTTCTAAAACGTAATGGTATAAATGGTCTTATAGCAAGAACTCATCTAGGACCTTAAAAATATATGGTGTGCTAGTTCCACTTCTTAATTTCTTTGCATTCTTTGAAATGGAGCTTCCCAATCGCATTGCTGGTAAATAAATTGCGCCAAAAGAAAAATATTGTTTTGAGTATCAAATTTGTTTATTAAAACGTTCCTTTTTAAAATATTTATGCAAAATATACTAATATTTTATTTTGTAACATTTAGTTTTGCAATTTACTTTTATAAATTAACAAAGAAAAGAGAAAGAAAATAATTTACCAATTTTGTTGGTCAAAAATTAAGCATAGATAAATTAAAATTAATATGGAATAAAAAAAAAAAATATTTATATTAAAATCTTTTTTTACCAAATTAATTGGAATTTTTTTATTAAATTGTTAAATAAAATAAAATTATAAAAAATAATAATAGTTTAAAAACAAACAAAAAAATAATGTAATTTACTGATGGTGATTTTATAATTCTTTCTTTTTTTCTACTCTTTCACAAAACATCAAAAGCTTACATTACAAAAAAATACAATAGTGATGACGAGGTGGTAGTGGTGGTGGAAAGAGTACATTTTTTTTTTTCAAATATATAAAGAGGGATTTTACACGGGATTTAATTATTAATTTGTAATGATGGTTTACAGCTGAGAGATACTAATGTTGTTGTTAAGTATTACTGGTCAATTTTTGTATCACGTCGATTATCTCCTCCACACACAAAAAAAAAAACTAACAAAATTCCGATTAGCAACCATCCATGAGTTTACTTGTGGGTAATGGGAATCATGGTTTCACCAGCAGTAAGAGCCGGCAAAGGAGCATCAACAGTGAGTACACCATCCTTGCTTAGAGACGAACGAATCGATTCAGGATTAACACCTTTGGGCAACAAGAATTCACGATTGTATTCCCTGTAGACGCTCTTTGTGTCGGATTTCTCTTCGTGTTTGGCATGGACCTGTAAGAAAAAAATGCAAAAGAGAAAAAAAAATTAGTTTAAAAATTCAAATGCAAATAATTTCGAAATAAAATGTGTTAAAAAATCATTTTGTTTTAGCTTGTTATGTGTTGCGTGCGTGGGGGGTCCACCCAGGGTGATCATGCTGCTGTTGAGATTGATGATTTCAAGTGCTATTTTGTGTACAGTATGTACTCGCCACCGTTTGTCATCCACAACAATTATCAAATCAATTAATTTTGGTTTTTTGGTTATCACGATTTGTCTAGAAATTATGTGTGGGATGCTACTGTGGAACAACCATTTGGTTATGGGACAGAACATAATTTATTATAATATTTATGCCCCTCAGCACACTGTTTGTAACAGGCAAAAGGAAACGAGATAGGCAAAAGGAAACACATGGTTCCTTTTGAGAAAGTGCATAGAATCACTTTCTGAGTCTTTTTATTCATGTCCGTCCGTCTGTCCATGTTAAATTGTAAACAATGTACAGGTCGCATTTATGATCCGAACTGGATGAAATTTGGCACAGCTCATTTATTTGGCCCAAGGATGAACCCTATATAGCTACCATATATAATTTCGTCCGATTTTATGTAAATGATGCACCCAAGTCCCTATATATCTTTCGATCTGCACGAAATTGGGCAAAGCGTACTGAATTAAGACTAAAATGATGTGTGTTAAGTTTCGTGAATATCGGTTCAGATTTTGATATAGCGCCCATATATATTTTCCTCCGATTTTTTGTAAATGGTGTACTTAAGTCGCTGTATATCTTTCGATTTGCACGAAATTTGGAATAACGTACTGAATTAAGTCTAGAATAATGTGTGTTCAATTTCGTGAAATTCGGTTCAGATTTCGAAATAGCTCCCATATTTATATGAAGTTTTTTGTGGAAATATTTGCAATTTAGTTTGTTCAACATTACATTTATGCAAATTTAAGTATATATAAAATTATATATTTAAAAATATACATACAATTCAATACACTTCAAGAATTCATGTCGAAAATATATGTATATTTCGCCTTGACACGTTATATGGCATATGGTTGTTCATGTCTTAATTTTTTCGTGTGTGTGCAAAAAAAATCTCGAAATTTCACGAAACAAAAAAAAAATGAATATCAGACGCCAAGAAAAACAAATTGTGAAAATTTATAATATTAGAAATTATATGTATATGTATGTATGCTAAAAAGGTGAATGTAGTTTCTTTGGTCAATAGCTACATTTACGATAGATGAGCCAAATTTTTTATGCCTTTGCAGAAAAATTCAGGCGTGTGTGTGTGTGCTCTTCCCACAGCATCATGTTTTTCAGTCGGTGGGAAAATGAGTCATAGTTTCAAAACATTTTTTTGATACAAAATCATATCAAAATTATTATACCGGCACACAGACAGGCAATGGACAGATGTGGAATATTTTAGGGTGGAATTTAATATTTCCATTTAAATTAAATTTATGTTTTTTAAATAAAAAATATTAGTGATACAATTGAACTGGTATGGAAACTATTTTCAACATGGGTAGATGTGGAAAATTTTATTTATGTCAGGGGAGAAATTTAATAGTTTGTTTGAAATTTAAATGTATGTTTTTTTAATAAAAATCAAATTTGAATGAGATTCTACATAGGTATAATTTTTTCAAATGGATTCTAAAGAACTTTCATTAGCTAATGATGGGCTAATTGAAATCTATATTATGGTTCTGAGGTTTGTCTAAAAGTTGACCAATCTTCGGTTCAGTTTTGTAATTCCAAATTTTTTTAATAGTTTTGTATTTTGATTGAATTTACATGATCACCTTGACCCACACGCTTTGTAAATATCATTAAAAAAAGTCCCGTTTCCCAAATACTTACCAATAATTTTTGATCAACAGTCTTGACAACAATTTCTTCGGGGGCATATTGACTGACATCGAAGCGCAATTTCAATACTTTGTTATCACCATCCTCCTGCAAAAATAAATAAATAAGTATTATTAATATAACAATTCATAAATGCTAATATTATTTTTTGTTTCAGTATAATAAAATGTATTTCATTATTTGACTGAATAAATGAAATCATATCGACGAAAGTCAATTGCAATAGTTGCTAGCTAGTATTTGTGGATTAATTAATTTTAGTATAGATTTTCAATGCTAAATTAATAAAGTAATGTAATAAATAGCCAACATTCTGTGAGACAAAGTGACAACATCAGCAATGATTATTTGCAAATGCAAAAAAAAAAAGAAAATGATTCAATGACGGTAGATGGGGAATTTTTCTATTTTGTTTAAATCTTCCACAAGTGCGGATTTTTTAAAAATAAATATATATATTTTTTAATCAACCCCAAAAATAAATAGAGCCCACCAGAAGCTTGAATTTTGTAAAGATTTTTTATCAACCCAACGAAGCGTTGATTTTTTAAAGAATCATTGAAAGGGAAGCGAATGGTAAGAGTATTCCCTCTTAATCTAGCCCAGTGAAAAAAAAAAAAATAAGAATTATAAGAGAGGTACATCCACTGATCACTCGAAAGGTTTGAATTCAAATGGTAACCTTTGACGGAGTAATTGATTGTTTGAGTAGATTTAAGAGTTAGTTCATTTAAGGGGGGGAGGTGCCAAAACATTTCCGATGTTTGACAATATGAGAGATCTACAAAACAAAATGTCATCTCTGGTAAAGGCCACTTCAGGCCTCAGATAAAAACGGTGCTTTTCTTGTTCATATCGAGACAATTTGGATAAAGTCATGGGAAACCTTGATGGCGCTGAGACAAAATCAAACATTTACTAAAGATTGGTTTTTTAAGGTTTATCAACTCCAGGATTATAATTAAAATATTATTTTCTAAAGTCTATCAAACTGTATATTTTTTACCATGGGTGCTAAGGCCCAATTGTAACCTCAGTAGGAAGCCTAGAAGGCATTGTAACTACTGAGGAAACTAAAATTTTACGTAAAGAAAGCCTAACCCTGAACTCAATCAAATCAATCACCTTTTAAACTGAAATGGTTGGGTCCAGTTATACAATGAATGGATGATTTGTATACCCTTCACCACACTGTGGTACAGGGTATTATGTCGTTGTGCATATGTTTGTAACAGGCAAAAGGAAACGAGATAGACCCGTGGTTCTTTTATGCATAGAATCACTTTGGCCAAAGGACGAACCCTATTGAAATTGGGAAAACTCGGTTCAGATTTCGATATAGCTCCCATATATAATTTCGACTGGTGTACCAAAGTCCCCATATATATTTCGATTTGCACGAAATTTGGCACATGGTATTGAATTAATCATTCTAGACATGTGTGTTATGTTTCGTGAAAATCGGTTCAGATTTAGATATAGCCCCCATATATATATTTTCGTCCGATTTTATGCAAATAGTGCACCACTAAATGGTTTCATAAATTTGTAGACGACTCTAAATCTGCCCGAATGAAATTAAATATGTCATAGGTTGAGTATGTTCCTTCGAGGGAACATTGACATGCAATTGTAAGGATACATTTTTTAGTGAAAACATTTCCATGTACTGCTTATGGATGGCTTTTGAATTACAGATTTCTAAGAACTAGACATTAAGGTCTGTTCGAATGTGAGGCTTTGATTTTTGAATAGTAGTAGTTTTTGAAGTCTATCAAAGAATATTTTTTTGTTGGCTATGAATCATCAAAATTTTTCTTAAATATATTTTTATAACAGCTTGGATTTTTTAAGTTTTATTTTTAATTCTATGGAAGTATTTTATTAAAAATATTGTTTTATAAATTACTTTCAAAACCAAAAATCATAAATTTACATACCTGAATCAATGGAGAACTGATATCGGAGATATAGTTTTGCTTAGGTCTGGAGGAGAGGGCAGAGTTTGTAGATTGGCTGTAAAAAGAAAAAAACAATTGAAAAAAATTAATAAAGAAAATAAAAAAATTCGTTACAACATAAAACATAGAGATGTGTGATAAAAAATAAATAAATAAAATATACTATACCAATAAAAAAATACAAAAAATAAATTATAAAAACATAAAATAAATTAACAACACTTTTGAATTTTTACCTAAAAGTGCGTGTGTGAGTTTTAGTGTGTGTTTGGTATGAGCGATTGAAGGAGGAATTCATTTTGACAGGAGTTGATATTTTTAAACAAATAAATTAACAAGTTGGAATTAAAACACAAGAAATTATTTTACAAAATTCTTCTTAATAAATAAATTAAATAACACTGAACAAAAAAAATAATATTTAACAAAATTGTATTATTTTGAAGTTTTAGTTACAAAGGTTTCTTAACAACTGTGAATGAACATCCTTCGGCCTTGCCTATTTAAACATTTTCATGTTGGTGGAGTTGTGACAAAATTTCCAACCCCTAATTTTCCCAGTGACGAAATGTATGTCTGTTTTGAAGTATCTAAAAATAGACCACACTCTAATGTAAACATCCTACATAAATCTTCGATCTTCAGTTTGAGTTTGAATACGACACCTTTCTTAAGTACATGTTCCTCCGTTCTGTTCCGTTTGTCGTCTTGGATTCCCTGTTTCAAAACGGAAATAATGAAGATATTTTTGGAATATGTTTCTATCATATCGTATACAGCTGTTGTGTCTTTTGAGACGTGGAGCTAAGTATGTGTTGAGTTATTGATGAGGTTTTGGGAAACGATGTCATTAAACGGAATCAGATTTTTAAAAGAAAGACAAAATCTTCTTTCTTAAAATGATTTTGAAAAATAAAATCTGTGAACATCTTGACACAAAAATTTAGTGCGTCAATATACTTTTTTTGCAATTTCTATCTTCAATGATAGATACAAGAAATTCTTGCCGCAGTCAAATCCGCTTAATTATAAAAATTAAAAAGTAATGTTTATGGTTGGCTTTTTAAGTAAAGACTTCTATTTTCTATTTTGAGGACTGTTTGACCCTTTGTGTTCCCTTTGAGAACATGCATAGAATCACTTTCTGAGTCGATTTATGCATGTTCGTCCATCCGTCTGTTTGTCCATGTTAAATTGTAAACAAAGTACAGGTCGCATTTTTCATTCGAATTGGATGAAATTTGGCACAGCTCATTTATTTGTCCCAATGACGAAACCTATTGAAATTGGGAAAAATCGGTGTAGATTTAGATATAGCTCCCATATATATTTTCGATGTGTGTTAAGTTTCGTCAATATTGGTTCAGATTTGTCCGATTTAAGGTTAATGGTGAACCAAAATCTCTATATATCCTTCGATTTGCACGAAATTTGGTATAGCGCACTGAATTAAGTCCAAAAAGATGTGTCCTAAGTTTCGTGAAATTCGGTTAAGATTTAGATATAGCTCCCATATAGATTTTCGTCCGATTTTGTTTAAACGGTACACAAAAGGCCCTATATATCTATCGATAGGGTATTTATCTTCAGTCTAAAGTAATTTATATTGACATTTCTTTAAAAGTGTAATTAAGTTCCATGATTTAAAATTCGTTTGAGCCATAATCCTATATATTTTCGCTTTACATATTTTTTGCTTTCAAAATCCTTTTCTATCTTTAGATAGCTTGTAAAAAATATTTCGGCTGCCATAAAAAATCATTTTGTATTATTCTTGTCACTCACCATGGAATGTTAATTTTCATCATTTCATTAAAATTTTATGGCGTTGAGAAGATGAGAGCTGTCAAGTGTGACAAGATATTTCGTTGTTTGGCGACGATTCAAAAAATAAAATTTTAGAACAATAGAAAATAACCTCAAGTGGGTGGAGGATTAACACACAAACATCAGAAAATACACATTGGCCCCTGGTAGATCCCTGGACACTCAGTGAGTCAACAGATTTTCGCTTTTTTGCTAATAAAATACAGGTGTTGTTTTTTTATAAAATTAGATAAAATGGAAAATTTTGAAATTTGTCTTTGTCTGCACAACAAAGGTGTTATACATATATATTTTACGATGGTACATAAAAAATGTATTTTCTGAATATTTTCAGAAATAATTACTGATTGAATCCACGTCTATAGACCTCGGAAAATATTGTTTAATAAATCCACGCCTATAGACCTCGGAAAATATTCTTTAATAAATCCACGCCTATAGACCTCGGAAAAATATTCTTTATTAAATCTACGCCTCTTATAGACCTCGGAAAAATATTCTTTAATAAATCTATGCCTCTTATAGACTTCGGAAAAATATTCTTTAATAAATCCACGCCTCTTATAGACCTCGAAAAATCACAGAACATTTTTTTCTGTTAAAAAATTTCTTATTCGTCTACATTTTTTCTATAGAATATAAATCAAAGATTTCAAAAGAAAATTTTGTATTTTGTTTTTAAAGATTTTTTAAATTGCAAACCACACGAATAATAATTACGTATGTATATTATAAAAAACCAAAATAAGAAAAAATATATTTTTTAAAAATAAATGATCTCTGTTAGCCACCTCAAAAACACATAAAAAATATACAAAGAAATAAACATTATATTAATTACAATTTTGTATAATGAAATAATAGTCATTAAAAGAAAACCAAAAAAAAATCATGCAAATATACATTGGAACATAAAAATGTACGTATATGTATGTATGTATATAAAATGTGCAATAGTATATACAAAAAAAATTGAAATTTTTGATATACGAAAATTTTGTTGCTCATCTCAAAGTTCTAAAATACCTGGTCGTTGTTGTCTTTTTTGTTGTACTTTAATGGTTTATTTTTGGTTTCGCATATATATAGTAAACAATATGTTTATATGTAATATGTGTATTTGTTGTAAAGCAGCCAAAAAAAAATAAATATTTTTTTTGTTTTAAAATAATGCACACACATTGAAGATAACATCCATTGTATTATTTTGTTTCAAAAGCAGCATTTCAAAATTATTTCAAATTTGTTTTTTCAATTTGTTTAAATTAGAGGCAAAAAGCATTTAGTTTTTCGGTTGGTTGGTTGTACATTAGTTTTTTTTTGAGGAAGGGCAGCATTAGAGAGAGAGAGGAAAAGTTAAGAAGAAAAAGAAATACAAGAATATTTTATATTAATAGATAATATATGTAGATAATATTTGTACATAAATATAATATATTTTTACATAGTATATAATTTTTGTATAGCTAAATATATATAGTATTTAGAAAAAATAACGGCTAATTTAAATTCTAATAATGAAAACGTACATAAATTAATTAACAAAATCTAAGGGCAATGTAGGGAGCAGGCTCCACTTTGGGTTTCAATGAAGCAGGCCCCACGTTGGGCGCCAATAAAGCAGCTCGTAAGCGGAGCTGGTATGGCTCCATCCGAAACAACAAGATTTAAAAGCACTAAACGAATGAGAGTCGGATTCGGAGTGTCTTTGTTTAAGTTTCTTATAGACTTTTTTAAAAAATATCATTAAATCCACGCCTTCTATAATATTCTTTTAAAATCCAAGTATCTTTTAGGCCTTACAAAAACATTTTTAAGTCCACGACCCTTCCAGGCCTTCCAAGAAAAAAAAAAACTTTTTTAAATCCTTGCATGAAATATATATTTTTTAAATCGTAAAGGCGTCCAATTTTTTTAATCCACGACTCTTCTAGGCCATCCAAGAAATATTTATATACCCTATACCACACTGTGGTGCAGGGTATTATGTCTTTGTGCATATGTTTTTAACAGACGAAAGGAAACGAGATAGAGACATATTTCCTTTTGAGAATATGCATAGGATCACTTTCTGTGTCGATTTATGTATGTCCTCCGTCCGTCGGTCTGTTAATGTTAAATTGTAAACAAAGTACAGGTCGTATTTATCATCCCATTTGGATGACATTTGGCACAGCTCATTTATATGCCACAAAGACCAACCCTATTGAAATTGGGAAATATCGGTTCAGATTTAGATATAGCTCCCATATATATTTTCGTCCGATTTAAGGTAAATGGTACACCAAGCCTCTATATATCTGTCGATTTGCACGAAATTTGGTATAACATACCGTTTCGTGAATATCGGTTCAGATTTAGATATAACTCTCATTTAAGGTAAGTGGTGCGCCAAAGTCCCTGAATATCTTTCGATTCGAACGAAATTTGGCATAGCGCACTGAATTGAGTCTGGAATGATGTGTGTTAATTTTCGTGAATATCGGTTCATATATAGATATAGTTCCCATATACATTTTCTTCCGATTAAAGTTAAATGTTGTGGCAAAGTCCATAAAAAACTTCCGATTTGCATGAAATTTGGCACAGCGTACTGAATTAAGCCTAGAATGATGTGTGTAAAGTTTCGTACAAATCGGTTTAGATTTAGATATAGCTCCCATATATATTTTCGTCCGATTTATAGAAATGGTGCATCAAAGTTCTTTCTTTCAATTTCATATCAATGTTCTTTCGAAAAGGCGACGTCTGTTAGGAGACTATGTAGAATATAGCCAAAGTGGTGAATGGTTTCGTATACTCGGCCCAGTCCGACTTTACTACTTTTCCTTAATGGTTAAAGAATATTTAAAAATCCGAGAATTTTGAAGACAAATATTTGGATCAATAATAATTGTCTAAGATTTTAAGAAATGTTTTTAAAGCGCCTGCAAATGGCTTGAATTTTAGAAGAATGTATTTAGAATATATATAAAAATCTGGGAATTTAAAATAATATTTTTTTATGGTTCTATGTAAGTCGTGGAATTTAAAGCATATTTTGTTTTTTAATTTAAACACATATTATTTGATTAAAATTTTAGTTTTAAAAAAATCTTCCACCCAAAATGCCTTTGATTAATTTAATTTTTATTAATTTAAGTGCCAAAAATAGTGGCCACACATTAAATATGTGTCCATGACGACAGAAGAAATATTTGTCGCGATGATGATGATGATGAATGTGGAAAATATTTTATTTACCCCAGACATTTAATGATGTCATAACGTCATCATCATCTTGTGAAATTCAAAACGAGATATCTTCCCTATTCACTTCGTCGTCTTCTTCTTCATCCGAATATCAAGCTCATGTTCTATTGAAATGTAAATGCTTATTTATGACATAAGACTGACTACACATGAGCTTCTTGTAGTATTTGAATGCCAATGTTAATACATATATATGAGCATATTAGATTACCGTCAGTAAGTTTTCAAAAAAGGTGTAATGAACTTTTATCACGTGGGTAAGTTTATTTGGAGTGGCAACAAATAATAATTTTTCTATAGAAAATATTCAATTCTCAGTCATTGTGGATTTTTTTTCCAAGAGAAAAAAATCAATCCTCCGTTATTGAGGACATTTTTCTCTAGAAAAAATCAATCCTCAGTTATTGAGGACATTTTCTATAAAAAAAAAAATATTTTATTTTGTATTTTTTTATTATTGAAAAAATCTGGCCTCAGTTTTTCCTTCTATAAAAAAACTTCTAAAACTGAATATTAAATTTATTTACACAATCTCTCTAATTGTTTATTGAATTTTCTATGGTTGTATCGTATCAGCATTCAATAATCGCTGAATGCCAATAACAAATGTTTACAAAAAATATTCACACAGCCAATCTCCCCTTTTCTCTTGCTCCTCCACTCTCTCGCTCTCTTTTTCATTCCGATCATTTCTCCTTTCTCCCATTGAATCTCATTGTGATTTGATTTTATTTAAATGATTCTAAAGCCGATGATGATATCATGCAATTAAAATTTCAATATTTATAATTCGAAAAATAAAAATAAAAAAATTCAACTTTGATTCTAAACAATTATTGACGATTATTTTCTAATAGAAACATTGAAGAGAATTGTTTAAGAAGATGCAAGGTGAAAAAACAGGAATTTTTCACATGAAAAACCATGTGTTAGGGAATTTATGAGTAGGAAAAATCATAAATTTTTTAACAACAAAGGATTGCGAAACATTTTCAAAAAAATGCATTTTAATCAAAACCATAAATGAAAGTAGTTTTCAAAAAAAAAAAATATACAATTAATAATTTTTTTGAAAAAATACCTGACTCCGGAAAATGAATTTTTGTTTAGCCTAAAATAATTTAATTTTATTTAAAAATAAATATTTTTTGAATAATGATGACGATATTCGAAAACATCCTCCACACTTACTATAATCTATTCCTCTCCACCGTCTCTCAAAAAAATTTGAATAATTGTTTTTTGTTCATACGGTTTTTTTGTTTAATTACGAACAAGTTAATATAATAAAAATTTATTGTTGTTTGTACAAAAAAGGTTAAATATTCATTGTCTATAATAATTAACAAGTTTACTGTTGTGTGAGGGTGTTGTAATAAATTATGTAGATTTTTTAGTTTTTGTTGTTGTTGTCGTTTATTTTACCAACAATAAGAAAAAAAAAACATGTGGACGCTGCCAAGCAAGGTCAGTTTTATTAATAGAAATATGCGTAATACAATTCAATAAAAAATATACAACAACAAAAACAATTTGCATATCCTATTTCAAAGTTTGAAGTATGGCTTTAAAAATAAAATAAATATAAAATTCCAGAAAATCCCCAAATAACTTTTTTATAGCAAAAAATCTGCAATAACTTCGGGTCGATTTTTTACTGACCAAGAAGCTGGGGAACTAACTGGTGTTCGATTTTTTGTATAGAAAAAAATCCGCAATAACTGGGGATCGATTTTTTTTTATAGAAAACATAAAGAAAAAAATAAAAATAAATCTCCTATAACTGGGGATCGATTTGTTTCTATAGAAAAAATCCCCAATAACTGGGGATCGATTTTTTTTCTATAGAAAAAATCCCCAATAACTGGGGATCGAATTTTTTTCTATAGAAAAAATCCCCAATAATTGGGGATCGAATTTTTTCCAATAGAAATATAGAAAAAACCCTTATAAATGGGGTTAAATTTTTTGCAAATATTGTTTAGTTGATTTTTTTTCGTGGCCATATAAGGAAATTTGTCTACCAACGTTGTCACGTTCAAAATTGCAAACAGCTCAATTTGTTTTTACTAAGCAGCATTTATAAAACAATAAATTATTGTAGGCAACAAAAGTTGTTAACAAACATGAATGCTACAGTTTTGACTCGAGGAAAACATGATTAAAATATTGAAATTGCCGTAATGAAATTGAAATTGCCGTAACAGATTGAAGGAGGTAGTGTCAAGACACACTAAACAGGCCTGGTAGGTTAAATTTATTTAATTAAAATTCTATTTGAAATTCCGTTCGAACATGGCTCCAGTAACAAACGAAGTTCAGCACACAAACCTCTATTATAAACAAAAACATATTTTTATATATTTTTTTTGCATTACGTCGCATTTTAAAAGCGACGCTTTAAAATTATTTGCATTTGCTCTCCCCGCCTCGACTAATGGACGTTTCCCACCCTCTATACTGCTTTTTGTGAATGACAGTTGTGTTACAGTTAACATTTGAATAATCAAATGACCATATAAAGATCCAATGTAAACGCTTTGTTTGTGATTACACACAAAGCTGAGCACAGACAGACAGACAACAACAACAATTGCAAATTGAATAAAAATTAATGTGTTGACAACAACACTTTCCATTAGCTATTAAAGGTTGAAGCTATTAGAAAAAAGATCCCCAGTTATTGAGGATTTTTTTCTATAGAAAAAAATCGATTCCCAGTTTTTGGGAATTTTTTCTATAGAAGAAAATCGATTTCCAGTTATTGGGGTTTTTAATAGGAAAATATCGATCCCCAGTTATTGGGGGTTTCTTCTATAGAAACAAATTCGATCCCCAGTTATTTGGGGTTTTTTCTATAGAAACAAATTCGATCCCCAGTTATTGGGGATTTATTTTTCATAGAAACAATTCTATCCCCAGTTATTAAAAATTTTTTTCTATAGAAAAAAAAATCGAAACCCATTTATTGGGTACATTTTTCTATGATTGTCCCCATTTATTTTTGTGAAAAAAAAATTCTCGTTATTGGGGATTTTTTATGAAAAAAAATTCCCAGTTTTTAAGAATTTTTATGAAAAAAAAATGTTCCCCAGTTATTGAAGATTTTTTATGAAAAAAAAATTCACCAGTTATTGGGGATTTTTGTGAAAAAAAATTCTCTTTATTGGGGATTTTTTATGAAAAAAATTCCCAAGTTATTGGGCACTTTTTACAAAAAAAAAAAACGAAAAAAATCAGCAATCCCCCTTTATACTACAAAAAAATCGATCCCCAGTTTTTGGAAATTTTTTCTATAGAAAAACAAATCGATCCCCAGTTATTGGACATTTTTCTATAGAAAAATAATCGATCCCCAGTTATTGATAAGTTTTTCTCTATAGAAAAAATCGATCCTCAATTATTGGGGATTTTTTTTTCTATAGAAAAAAAAAATCGAAACCCTGTTATTGGGCACATTTTACGATGGACAAAACTGTTCCCAAATATTGCGAATTTTTCTATCAAAAAAATTCGATCCCCGGTCGTTTGGCTTTTTCTATAAAAAATCGATTCCACTTTATTGAAGATTTTTCTATAGAGGATTTTTGCCTTTATTGAAAATTTGTGGAAATTTTTTCCATTAGAAAAAATCTGTCCTCAGTTACTGATTTTTCCTTTTTTGAGGATTTGTTTTTACAGAAACATTTTTTTAAAACAAAATGGTTTTCAGCTATTGGGAATTTTTCTCCAATAGAAACAAATTGGAACCCCAGTTATTCGAAATTTTTTCTCTATAAAAGAAAAATCAATTCCGAGTTTTTTTTAACCACTGTCCAATATTCTCTTGATCATCGAGTTTTCATTCAAAACTGTGTACAGTATTTTTCGGTTAATTGCACATCAAAATTTCAAAACTGTGTATTGTTTCAATTAAGCGTGGAAACCAATTAACCGTAGGTTCAATTAACCGAAAAATACTGTATTGTTAAATTAATGAGATGCATAACGGCGAAGCCGAACAGCAAATAGCGTCACTAGGTCGTTGTTGTCCATTCGCCGCCAACTAATAACTCAAAAATAATCGTATAATTCACCGCACAACTACTTCTCGTCGTGTCATTCATTCTAATCGCCAAGCATGATTTTCACACTCACGCTTCTGACTGCTGCCGCTGATTGAAAATATCTAAAAAAGAAGAGGAGGGAGGGAGGTAGAGGGGTTTCAGCCGACGTACAAATATTGTTTATTTCTCTATCGAGAAGAATCCGTTGAAGAAAAACAAAATTTGCGCGCCACTTGCTAGGTTTGTAGTGGTCGTACACCACACCACACTCACACACAAACTTGTGTTTCTCAACACTCTCCACATGCTTCTCACCTATATTTGCAGTCCGTTAGAACCCCTCTTTTGCCGGACAAGTGGGTTTCTTCTTCTTTGCTGCAGAAAATACAAAATTTCTATAGCTTGCCGAACCTCACAGTCATCGCCAATAGTAACCGGCAACAATTCTTAACACCTAGCCAACGAGCGAAGCCGAAGTCGACGTCTACGGCAACGTTGAATTTGAATGTTTATTTTTATACCAAACTGAGCATGACATCATCGTCGTCGTCGGTTCCTACATACATTCTAATATCTATACAGAAGTGAGTGAGTACTACACACGGTAGTACTACAACAACAACATTAAATAAATAAAAAAAATAATGCAAGAAGTGAGGGGGAATTTGGCGTTGTTTGTATGGCTGGCTAATATTTGGCTGGTGCTGCTGTTTTTTTTAAGTGGGATGATGATGACTTCTTGTTTCAGTTCTGTTACTACTGATGGCGTTTGGACAAAAAAATACGAGGGCGAGATCATAAAGCTAGCTTTTCTTATATTTGGTAGATCTATTGAAATTTGTGCTCTCGAAAATTGTAGAAAAAATTATTTTTTCTGGAAAGTATTTTCTATCGATCCCCATTTATTGGGGATTTTTTTCTATAGAAAAAAATTTGATCCCCAGCTATTGGTGAATTTTTTATATAGAAACAAATTCGATTTCCAGTTGTTGGGGATTTTTTTCTATAGAAAAAATTCGATTTCCAGTTATTGTGATTTTTTTTTAGAGAAAAAAAAATCGATACCCAGTTATTAGAGATTTTTTTTCTATAGAAAAAATCATTCCCCATTTATTGTGATTATTTTCTATAGAAAAAAATTCAATACCCAGTTATTGGGGATTTTTTCTATAAAAAAAATCCAATCCCCTGTTATTGGGTATTTGTTTTATAGAAAAAATTCGATACCCAGTTATTGGGAATTTTTTTTTATAGAAAAAAATTTGATCAAATTTTTATGTAACCAATTTTGTATACCCTGTCACTTATAAGAAATTCTGCAAGTAGGCCGGAATATGTCTAATAGATACCAATGTCGCCTTGATACCCTGCGAGAAATATTGTTCCCCTTCTTCACCAACCGAAACAACGTTGATGAATGACTTGGAAACTTAAAAAAATTCAAATATACGATATAACCGTCGTCGTCATTATCCCCGACGTTGCCACCACAGCCATATACCCTGGCTATAGAAATTCTCCACGTCATTAAAAAAATGTTATTAGCCGCCTACGCCATACGACACATCATAAAATGAATGTGTGCATGTTCCAGTTCTACAATTTTGCGGGACAATGATGATGACTATGACAAGCGGGGCATTGTACAGTAATTTTAAAATATGACTGGGCTATAGAAAAATAGAGAAGTTAATTTTGGTTTAAAAAAAGAGAGAAGATCACCCATAAATTATAGCGGTTCTTTGTTGAGATGTTTTATTGTTTGGACAAAAGTGATTTGGCATGACGGTAGCATTTCCACAAAAGATAGAAGTGAAACATACCAAAGTTGGTATTTCTTTGGATTTGTTTTTTATAAATAAAGTTTTTAAGTTATTAATGTGGGCTTCCCCCTAGTCATGATATGACAAAATTCTTGGAAATGGAATTTTGCTATCCATGCATTTTTTTGCACTAATGAATTTCAAAGTCGTAGCAAGCAAAGAGTGTAAATGACAGTCTTATCAACTCTCTATTCTCCACGTTCATTCTATTAGAAGCTTTCTTATCAGCTGTAAGGAGGATCCAACTGCGCGATAACATCATTGCTGTCACAAACAAAAAACTTATCTTATACGAGTTGAAAATGATAACAGATAAAACGTTCAATGACTTTTCGTGTAATATATAAGAACTTTGCTGCTCCATTTCTATTTAATCGGACGAATATATAAATATAAATTTCAACCTATTTTCACGAACGTCATTTTAATCTTAATTTAGTACTCTGTGCCAAATTTCGTGCAAATCAAAAGATATTAAGGGACTTTGGCGCACCATTTACCTTAAATCAGATATATAAGGGAGCTATATCCAAATCTGAACCGATTTCAACGAACGACATTTCAATCTTAATTTAGTACTCTGTGCCAAATATCGAGCAAATCGAAAATCGGACGAAAATATATATGGAAGCTATATCTAAATCTGCACCGATTTTCAAGAAACTTAACTCACATCATTCTAGACTTAATTTAGTGTACTATACCAAATTTCGTGCAAATCGAAAGATATATAGGGACTTTGATGCACCATTTCTATTAAATCGGACGAAAATATATATGGGAGCTATATCTAAATCTGATTTGATTTTCACCAATTTCAATAGGTTCGTCCTTGGGCCAAATAAATGAGCTTTGCCAAATTTCATCCAAATCGGATTATAAATGTGACCTGTACTTTCTTTACAATTTAACATCAACAGACGGACGGACGGACATGCATAATCCCCAGTTACGGAATAAAGACCTGTGTGTGTTTGTATCTTACTATGCCACCTATTTAGTTCCACTTGAAAATTGATATGTTTCGTACTGTCGTATTGTCCAGTACTTGGCTACTTTTATGATGGTGTTGGTTATGGCAGTTATGTGGCGATAACAAAAGGCCATCAATTGAGGTATTGTTGTGCATTTAAAAATAAAAAAAACGCTCAATTTTTATTTATATTTGCGGTTTTCTAACCTGAGAGTAGTAATAATACGGTGACCTACATTGAAGGTGCTTTGAGTATGGAAAGTAAAAGTTTTCAAGTGCCTGTATGCTAATTTTGTTTTCAAATGACACATACCTATATTATTGCTTTAACTGAAAGCCATAAAGATTTTTTTAAAACTATTTCCTATACAATTTTTCTTAAAATAGTTTTTAAAATTCCATAGGGATTTTGCTTAACAAATCGTAAAATCATAAAATTTTTATGGCACTTTTGTTTTCATTTCGCAATAAAAGCAAAAACAAAAATATTTTTTTATATTTGCCAAAAACAAAATCCAAAAAAAAAAATCCTCCCCCCATTGTTATTACAACAAAATATTTTTTTTGTTTTGTTTTTCATTTTTTTTTATAGTCATATGTTTAATTTCAACCCCACTTGTATTTATGACTTAATGTGTTGAAATGCACATGTGGAACGGCGGATATTGAAAGTGTGTGTTTTTTTATTATATGAGGTCATTAGTTCTGTTTTTATCCAAAAATCGTGTTTTATTCTACTATTCATTTTATTTATGTATTGAATGGTTGTTGGTGGTGTTCCTTATCATCCCCCCACTCTTCATACAATATTTTTATGTGACTCATATGAAGTCAGAGAAGATGATGATGATCGCTTTGAGGGATTTATAAAAATAGCATGACAAACGGACAAGTGACCCCTGGGCAAAACATTTTTTGAGGTGGTCATTTAAATATCTTCATTTCCTATTATTTCCCTTTTTTATTAACATTCTAAGGGGGGCTTAGGCTTTGAATTAAATGCTTATTATAATCACAATAGGTTAGGGCATCATATGTGTTGAAGACGTCGTCTTTGTGTTAAGAGAATCATCTTTTGTGTTCGGAATGCAACATGAAAAATATAAATTATATTTGTGTGAATTTCTACATCATCGATTTCATATTTGAAAGAATTTATGAAGATACGTTTTATTATATTTAGCTTCAGTTTTTTTTATTTATTAATTTTGTTCATTGTAACACTACGTCAAGTAATAATAGGTAGAATAATTTTATCTTTTATCGTTTTATTTTATTTTTTTGCAAACAAGTCATTGTACTTGTGTATTTATCTAAAGAAAGCGATAAGGAACTCTTGTGAAAACAATGTTTTTTAAAAATCTTTTTATAAAATGTGTAATACGTAGCAAATATTTAAGCGAAATAACCTTGAGGATTAACAAAGTCCAGGAAAAAAGGTCTTCCCATATATATTTTCGCCTGATTTTATGTAAATAGTGTACGAAAGCTCCTATATTTCTTTCCATTTGCACAAAATTTGGCATAGGGTATTGAATTAAGTCTAGAATGACGTACGTAAAGTTTCCTGAAAATCGGTTTAGATTTAGATATAACTACCATATACATTTTCGTCCGATTTATTATAAATGGTGTAACAAAGTCCCTATATATCTTTCGATTTGCACGAAATTTTACTGACTTTCCTTACTGGTTTGTACATTAAATTATTTCTTATACTATATATATTTTCTGGCACACAATTTAAGGTAAATGGTGTACCAAATTCTCTATATATATTTTTCGATTTGCAGGAAATTTTGCATAGCGTATTGAATTGATATAGCTCATATATTGACACAAAGTTTTGTGAAAATTAGATATTCATATATATTTTCGCCCGATTTAAGATAAATTGTACACTAAAGACCCAAAGTATGTCCGTATGCAACAAAACATACATACTAAAATTAGTATAACCTAACAACCTATGACAAGTAGTTTCGATGAAATCGGTTGAGATTTCGATATAGCTTTAATATATATTTTCGTTCAATTTTATGTAATTTAATGCACCAAACTACTCGTGTTTATCAGATCGACTGACTTCATGTTAATTGGACTCCAAAATTATCAACGGGTGTCCGATTGATATTTGCTTTAAATTGATTTACATAATTTTGTCAGCTCTATATCTGACCAAATTAAATATTTAGTACAGTTTTTGGATCTTATTTCATGCTAATGGTCCTTTAAAAATGTGACGTCATCTTTTGAATATACCAAAAGTGGTGAATGGTATCATATAGTCGGCCCCGTCAGACTTTACTACTTTCCTTACTGGTTTGTACATTAAATTATTTCTTTACATATTTTTTCCCCGTCTGCTACAGAATTTATATAATTTTCTTGTGCAGATTTGTTAGAGAATTCCCCATTTTATTCATAAAAAATGTCTATCACATCCATAAAGTCTCAAGGATCTACTAGAAATAATAAGACGTTATTATTATTTACATACAATATAATTTAGGTCAAATTTATATGGTTTGATAAAATCCAAGGAAACTTGATAATTATTGAAATTAGTTTGAATGATGGCTGACATCCCTCAAAATAACAAGCTAATTGGATTTGTTGACAAATGTTTGGTTAACAAACATGTTTCAATCTAATTCTTATTAGAATGGCTAATATGCAAACAAAGGACTATGAAAAAAATCAATGACTTGCTAGCCATCACCAAGAAACAATCGGAAGAATAAGGGTGCTCTCTATCAACTGACTGACTTCTTTTCCACTATCAATAGGATAAGGGTGAGCATTGATGGTGATGACCTATAAAAAAAAACCAAATTCAAAGGACATACAAACTATATTATGTGTAGTATGTATATGAATGAATCACTTCCTATGAAAAGGCAAAATAAGCCACAACAACAACTAAAACGTCATCACAATTTGCCAACTTCTTTGCTAAAAAAGAAGAAGGAAAATGCAAAAAAGGAAAATTTGAAACCCAACAAAATAAAAAAAACTACATATGAAAAACTTTTAAAACATTGCGTGTCTACATGTCGTTATTTTGAGAAGAGGAAGCAACCAGCAGTCATGATTTTTGTTGTTTTTATTTGTGTATACGTACACACATTTAATCTAATCAATAAATAAGTTGTTGTTGGCGACGTTATTATATGGTAGTTTGCCAAGGCAACGTCATTATACAAAAAAAGGCTTTTCTTATTTGTTTCTTCTCGTTTTTCAGAGTTTCAAATTTGTTTTGACTTCTACTATTGTTTTGCCAACATTTGAGGGGCGGAGGATAAGGAAATCACTTTTAAATGTTGTTATGGTTTTCTTTTCATTCAAGAAAATTAAAGAAGGAAATGTCGAAAAGGAAATTAAGATTGGGGTTGAGAATTTAATAGTTAAAGGAATGTAGTTGTTTTTTCAAGGAGCTTGAAATATCGCACGAAAATGATGACGGCATTTTATGAAAATACCATCAGTGGTTTTGTTGGTGTTTACAATCAGAATAAAATAAATATAGGTTGGGTTTTGAAGGTCAATGGCGTTAAAGGAAAATATTTCGTTTATTTAACAAAATGTAGTAAAAAGGGGGAAAAGCAAACAAATTAGGAATACCTTAAGACTGCACAAAGCTACAACGATTTTATAAAAAAAAAACAAATAAAACCAGTAAGGAAAGTTCAAAAGTCGGACGGGGCCGACTATATGATACCCTACACCAATTTGAGTACATACAAGAAATGCTCATATGTACAATATCCTTATGAAAGAATATACATATCATTTTTGTCTTAATCGGACAAATATTGACAGTATGGTGCTCCATTTACATAAAATCGGACGAAACTATATATGGGAGCTATATCTGAATCTGAACCGATTGCAACAAAACTTCGCATACGTCAATTTGGACCTAATTCAGTACTCTTTGGTTCACCATTTACATTAAATCGGACGAAACTATATATGTTAGCTATATCTAAATCTGAACCGATTTTCATGAAACTTAGCACACATTATTCTAGACTTAATTTAGTGTGCTATACCAAATTTCGTGCAAATAGGGGACTTTGGTGCACCATTTCTATTAAATCGGACGAAAATATAGATATGGGAGCCATATCTTAATCTTAAACGATTTTCAGGAAACTTAACACACATCATTCTAGACTAGAATCGACTCAGAAAGTGATTCTATGCATTTTCTCAAAGGGGTCTATCTTGTTTCCTTTTGCCTGTTATAAACATATGTGGTGAGGGGTATAATAAACAAAATAGAAACGTCTTTACGTTCCGCAGGGATGAGAAGAAATGAAATGAAATCTTCGAAATGCCGATTTTCTACCCAATGAGAATCCAAAATATCAACTTCGAGCAAATTTGGTTAAGAACGTGCCCAAAATAGCAACATTTAGGAGGTACCATTATACCCTAAAAGTCGACCAAAATGGGTCAGTTTTTGTATGGTGATGTTCTACCTAATGAGAATCCAATCAGATTCGAGCCAATTTGATTGAAAAAAAGTGTTTGAAATCTTCAGAAATTAGGGGCGGCATGGGGGCTTCCCCGAAACTTATGTTTTGTTGGGAGATTCTCTATTCAATGCGAATCCAAAATACTAACTGTTATATGGGAGCTATGCTACCACGAAACATGCGACAATATTGATAATTGTTTATCCAATGCAAATTATAAATATCAAATTTGTTTAAAAAATGTGTCTAAATAACAATTTTTAATGAAGGACCCAAGTCGATCGGCGGAACATGGATGTGAGAATAATTAAATGATCGTCAATTGATGTATCCTTCAAATAGCGATATCAAATATTTGCTATCACTTCGCAGCCATATATATTTTTAAAACACCCTCTACCACTCTAAATTATATTGTTGACCTCCATTTCAGAGAGATGATATCTGTTTATAGACATTTCAACATTTGCATAATTTTTTAAATAAACATTCAGATTCGGATTTGGATTTTTTTCTTTTTGCAATCAACACAAAATTCATCTTGATGTCTTTACACAGTTAGACAGACAGACATTTTGAGTAAATATTTATTTAAGTTAATCGAAAAACAGATTTCTGTTTAGTTTCTGCAAAGGCGGCGGCATACATTTGGCCAATTTCTAGAAGGAAAAAATCAGTTTTTGATATTATTTAGACAAACATTTCGAAATGAAAAAAATAATACACGGCGTGGGTGAATTAAAAATGTTTAAAGAAGGCGTTAAAATGTCTTCACGTCAGGCATGCTCGGCCATATACGCTACCGTAACTGAGGGTCGATGGGTAAACACATTTTCTCTTTCTTTCTCTTTACGTCAGTCGTTTTCAGTGGTGAATTCTCTGTTACGCTCGCACACACTTGCTCTCAATTTAATTTTGCCCAACACTGCTTCACGTAGACATTCTAAGATAAATAAAATTGAACGAGAAATTGTATACACCCAAGCTGCTTTCTTGATCAATTTTGATTCTCTTATTATTTTCTAATTCTAAAATTTTTTCAATATTTTTTTCCATCTCTAATGAATGCCAACAGCCATTAGATGATACAAACAATTGGTATCCACCAAATTGCACTGACCATGACGTCCACAACATCCACTTGCGATTTTGAAAGATACAAAATATTGCAAATAAACTATTTCAACACTTGATGTGTATTTTAATGGAATATGAATTGTTTTGCACATATATATTTGTCCATGGTATACAGTCAACTCCATTATTATTTTCATATAGGAAACTAGTAAAGGAAATAAAAAATATCTCAATATTCTCGAACATTTAACATATAAAAAAAAATGATTTGAGACTTTTGCAGGACAGCTAGAAAGATTTGCTACCCATTAACTACCTAAAATGTAAATTTATAGGCAATTTGATTGAAAAACGAGCCCAAATACCCTCAAAAACTGAAATTTGGGAGGTGCCGTAATATTAGGACCAACCTAAAAAGGCCAGCAATATTGGCAATTTTTGGCAATTAGAATCCAAAATATCAAATTCGTGCAAATTTGGTTGAAATTTAGAAGAGAAAAATTGCAATCATTCAGTACCTACTGTATATCCCAAAACAAAGAAAGCCATCACCATCTCTACTATGTATTAAAATGAAATACAATACAATGAAAAATAATGAAAAAACAACAACTACAAACAATTCATATAATGAAAATTAAATCTATAAATACAATTATTATTGCATGTGTCGTTGTTTTCTTATTGGTACATACAGCATTTAAACATTTTATTTTACTTTTTTTTGGTGCATGGGTGGAAAATTTTCATCTAAAAAACATATTATCTTGTATCTGCTAGCCAGCCATAGAGTATGACTATGGCTGGCTCATCTTCTGTCGTAAATATTTTTGGATGACTTTTTCTAGTATTTTGTTTTTTTTTCATTCTTTTTTCGACATCATCATGATGAAGAGAATGAAAATGATGATGATGGTGTTTGAAAGTACCACACTGCTAGACATAAACATTTAAAGACAGAACATTAACTATGACTAAGACCCAACGATGAATGGATGATAGATATGTATCTATGGATAATTTTGTTTTTGGAAAAGAAAAGAAAAACTAAAAACATTCTGGCCCACATTTAGTTTTTCTTTATGGGGCTGTCATCAATTTTCTTTTATACTTGTTGTCTGCCTTTTTGGCCCAAAATCTAAGTTAAACAATCTAAGATGTCTAACAGAAGATTTTTTTTGAAAATGAAAATGTCTGCCAGCAACCAACCAGGGGGAACCGTGCGACCTCCTGCTTGGTGATAGTACCTATTTCTGGAAAATTTGTTATACAAGGTAAACATCATGGTATATTTCAGGTCATGCTAGATATATATGTATATTTGTAAAACCAAGGAAATTGTTTTTCTTAGATCTTCATCGTTTTTTTGTATTCCTCTTTTTCGGAGGAAGTTGTTGAGGCATGGAGAAATAGTGTTTTTTTCCATAAGAGTTGTATTTGGAGCGAAAATTGAATAAATTTAAAACACCTACATAGAGCAAACAACAGTATTGAGGAAACCTATTGCAGAGGTTTTATTTTCATGTTTCAAAAGAATTTGAAAAATATGATTATTTGAATTTCTTCTTAAAACACTAGGAAACATAAAACGGCATTTACATTAGAATTTTTTACCGGGTTAACCCACGTTATGAGGATTTATTTGGCAATAACGAAATCCAGTTAACGAAATCCACTGAGTTAACGAAATGTCAATGGAATAAAATAATATTTATCTTGTAGTTTTGGAAATTTGCTCATGTTTGTTATTAAACATGGAATATATCGGTCCACTTTACGAAAAAGCTCTCATTAAGCATAACTTCTCATTTTCGGTGTTTTAAGGTTTTAATTACATTTTTCCCACCGAAGTGACTGTAATTCACAAAATTGGGTTTAAGTATTCTAAAACCTACATCCTAAAAAAATTTTCAATAACTGAAGACATATTTTTATTTTAGCAGTTCTCGAAGAACCAATTTTTGTCTACAAACAATTTTTCTACACAAAAAACTCTTTTCTATGAAAAAATCTCCTGTAGATGTAGATTCTTTACTATAGAAAAAAATCGGTTATTAACTAATTATGGTCTGATCCTACTTTGAGTGCAGACAACCATTTTTTCTGCACAAAAAACGCTTCAGTTGCTCAGAAACAATTTTTTTTGTTAAACAAATTTTCAATTTCTATGGAAAAAAAAATCCACTGTAGATGAAGATTCTTTACTATAGAAAGAATTGGTTACTGACTAATTATGGACCGATCCGAATTTACTATAGAAAAAAATCTTCATTTGTTCAGAAGCATTTTTTTAGAAAAAATTTTAAAATTCTATGGAAAAAATCTCCTGTAGATGTAGAATCTTTACTATAGAAAATATATAAATATATATCATAAAAGAGGAGGAACCTCTACAAAGAAAATATTAAATATTGGTCTATGTTTGGATATTGTCTTCACATAAAGGTCCCGTCACATTATTCCTTATTTGGTAAAATTTGGCACATTTTCAATCGAAATGACTGTTATTTGTCCCCTCTGTTTCTCAGAGGATAAATTTTTCGGGCAGATATACTAAATGGTCCATGTTTTGACATAGTCTTCATATAAAGGTACCATTTGACTTTTAATATTCTGAAAGTTCTTGACCCTTGACCTCTAGACAAAAATTGTTCAATATGGGTCCATGTTTTGATATATCCCATATAGGGGCTATTCAATATTGAACAACCGACACCAGCTTTTTCTTTAAAATAGAATAGATTTTGTGGGTTCGGGAATTTAGTTCTTTCTCCAATGGACATTTGTCAAACCGGTTAAACGATGAAATGTCTTTTTAAATTCGGGAATTTAAATTGTCGCCAATATGTTCGAAAAGTCAAATTCGGATATAATCTTATTGTACATTTTTAGACTTATTCGTAGTCAGGACCTTCGTTGGACTTGGGATACCTGGTGCGAGTTATGGTGAAAATGTTCCAAAACTGACCGTGAAGATTTTCCCAAATTTTGCTTTTTTATCGTTCGTGTGTATCATTCATCAGACATTCACGAAAATATTCAGTCAATAATCAATAAACAAATCGGACAGCCCACACTAATAGAGTGTCGCCCTTAGGTCGAAAAATGTAACATACTTTTTATGTCTTTCAATTGAATTCCCTGTATAAATGCTCTCCTAATTTAGGTTCATAAAAATATTCCAATTCGGAATTTATATTAAAATTTGTCAATAAAAATAAATTCCACAATTTGGGTGCTTCTTGAAAGAAGAATTAAGAATATACATATCCTTATACTCTAGTCAGACATTGAAGGATCATTTCAAATAATGATACTCGACGCCTCTGTATTCGGAAATCTAATAAAGAATTTATCATCTGTTAGTCCAAAAAATAAGCCCACACTCAAAACATTCGTCATTTGCTACCTACCTAAAAATTTTTTGTTACTTTGGATAAGTTTTTCGCCGGTTGATTGGCATTTCAAATGAAACCACCAATGGTGGTTAAATTCTGCCGCAAAAATTATCATGGCAAACGAACAAACACTACACAAATAACTCTAACCTCCCTCTTCCTGCTGCTACCGCTGAGGCTTTCTACTGCACAAATCGTCTTTGCCACGGCATGACGTGAAATAAAGAAAAAAGTAGTTAGACCTTATTTTTTCCGTTTGTTTGTTTTGCTCTACTCATGTTCCAGCCGGGCCAGGCCCGGCCAGCAGCATTCTTTTTATGTTACCATAATGACGACAAAATGTTGTGGTGTGTGGGAAACTTTCAAACAAATAAATCACTTAAGTGGGCACAAAAAGCCGGTTACATTAGATCCGGTTCCTGTCGCTCACCGCAAAAATTCAATTACAAAAAAAAACTTAAAAATTAGCCGTTATTTTTTTCTTCAACACTATTTTCACCTACAATATAACAATTTTGAACTTATACAATAGCTAGAAGATATATCGCAGAGTAGAACACATACCTGGTACTTTCAAAGAAGTTGGCCTCACGATTCATCAATTCATGACGGAATTTGGCCATTTCTTCTTCCATTTTACGCATTTCGGAATCGAAACGTTCCCTAATACTGCTGAATTCTGTATCGATGACGCTGAAGTCTCCCAATTTGATGGGGATATTACGCTTGTTGGAGTCGGCCATTTCTGTTGTGTGTTTTGTTTAATTTATAAAAATGTATAAAAAATATTTAAATATTTGCCCGAGCACACTTGGTTTCTTTTTTTATTTGGTTTTTTTTTTTTGCTATTAATCTCTGTACTTTCTTCTTTCACAAAAAAAAGCAAGCACACACTTTCTTATTTGATTTGAGTTGTTGTTGTTTTTGGTTTCAATTCTGTTTAGCACTCGTTGTTTGCCGTTGCAATCTTTTTGACGTCTTTCTTATGACTGTTTTATTTTTGTAGCTGCCAACAGCTTTTATTTGACAACATGTGTTGAGAGAGAGAATCCAATTGGAAAATATTCTAGCAGTTTATAGCAGTGTCTGGCACAGTTGTCTTTGCATGGTATTCAATCTGAACACATGAGTGGGAGTATTTTCGTTGTGTTGTCCACAAAGAGTAGTAGCAGAGAGATATACACAGAGAGTGGTCATGGCAGTATGCCGCTCTCTCTCTCTGTGTATGCAATCGTTAATTAAAACGTATGGCATTAAAAAGAAAAAATAAATAAATAAAGAGCTTATGATTTTTTTTAAATAAAAAATATTAGGATTTAAAAAAAAAAATGAGACATTCTGCATCTATGGATGAAGTGGATTTTAAAGAATATTTTTAAATGCTTAACAAACGTGTTATTTTTTTAATAATTTTATTTGTATTTCTTTTGGAGGAAAAATTGGATTTTTAAAGAATATTTTTAAACACTCAACAAAAACCATGACATAATTACAGAAGGTCTCATTTGAGAATTTGATGATAGCAACCCTTTTTAATTTGGAACTCATCTATCAATTTTAAATAATATGAAAAATAAATTCCATAAAATTTTATTTATGTCGATTGGCATAGTTTCAATAAAATTAAACAGTGGGTTTCAAGAATTCCTTTGTCTGCTTTTCCACAGGCAAATTTTTTTTGGCAAATCTGAACATTGCTCTCAAGATTTAACCAAATTCTGCTTTGCTCTGTTGGAAAACAATTTTGTTGACATTTCCTTTTACCTATTCGCTTTACTGACACAGAGCCGGCTTTTGTTTACAAACCTGTTGCTTTAATTTGTGCAAGTGAAATTTAATTTTTAATTTTTGTAATTTATATAATAAAATATATAAAAAAAAATAAAATATTAAAAAAATCTTTAAAATGCAAACACTTTTGACTTTTATTTTCTTTCTTTTGTAAATTTGGCAAAGAAAAATTTGCTAATGGAAAAGCAAGCGAAAATTTCAAAAGAGAAAAACAAAAAATTTGCCAAATAAAAATCTGCCTGTGGAAAAGCAGACTTTGCATATATGTCAAATAAATCCTCATAAATTAGGTTAATACGGCATTTACATTAGAACTTTTTACTGGGTTAACCTACTTGATGAGGATTTATTTGGCATATATTCAAAGGAATTGAAAATTTAAACCCACTGGGTTAAACAAATCCGGTTCAATATAAACGACCTTTAACACGGTAAAAATGTCTAATGTATATGCTGTTTTAATCTCCTAGCTGAGACTCATTTCCCAGGTTGCAAATATGTGGATATCATTAACAGTGAATGTGATGACACAATAAGATACGCTGGGCAGTCAATACATTCAAACCATGTAAATGGCCACGACCAGATGGAATCAGCGGCGATGCTTCAATTTGACTCGCCAAGTATATATCTGATCCTTTAGAAGATCTATATGGCGTGTTTGACTCTCTCGTGCGTTCTGGGTCTATGGAACGAGGTAAAGGTTACTTACATTCCTAAAGCGTGGAAATCAAGTCTCTCTGCACTAAAGGACTTTCGCCCCTCACCAAGGGGGAGAGTGTGCCTTCTACATGTTCTCCAATTGGTACAGCATTTTGGTGCTGGTGTGCTGGTGGGCGCATATCCGCCTGTGGCTCAGCCAGTGCGAGGTAGGCCTATGGACAGGTGCTCGCATAAAACAGACTATCATCCTTTCTCCTCAAGACTCTCGAAAAACTGAGCGACCTGGAGATTAGGAGTCGTATAGACACCACCTCTCTTAGCAATTCACAACACGCATACATAAAGGGCAAGTCTGTAGAATCTGCACTGCACGAGGTGGTAAGTTACATTGAGATGAATATGGAAAATTCAAACTTCACGCTGGTCGCCTTCCTAGATATAGAGGGTGCGTTTAACAACGTTAAACTAGAGTCCGTAAACCACTCACTTAAAAAAAGTTGGCACTCCTAAAAAACCTTACTTGTTGTATAGATAAAATGCTAAATAGCAGAATTATAAATTCAAATATGGGGGATACAAAAATCAGGAAAACAGTAACTAGAGGCAACCCTCAGGGAGGGGTGCTATCACCGTTGCTATGTCTATTGGTAATTAACGACATACTGATGGAACTGGACGGACAAGGTATCAAAGACGTAGCTTATGCGGATGACGTGGTAATATCTCCGGAAAATTTCCGTCAACAATCTCGGAGCTTATGCAAAGAGCCTTACTGACGCTGGGCTAAGGCGAACCCAACAATGACGGAACTGGTAATGGTCACTAGGAAGCGTAAGCTCGGGATCCTTGATCCACCAACACTGGATGGGGTGCGACTTCACCCGAAGCAAAGTACCTTGGCACAATTCTGTACTGTCAATTACGATGGAACATGAACGCTGAGGAACGGGCGAAGAGAGGGCTAATTGTATTCTATGCATGCAAGAATACCATTGGGGATGGCTAAAACCATCGAATATACACTGGTTGTATAACACCGTGGTAAGGCCCATCGACATTCAGCAAACTAGATAAGGTACAAGAGCCGCCTCGATTCTAATAACAGGAGCCATGAGGAGCTCGTCACCAGCAGCTCTGAACGCAATGATGAACTTAAGGCCTCTGAGCCTCAGCATAAGTGTCAGGCCGCAGGTAGTGCCCTAAGGCTGCATGAACAAACTCTTTGGCGAAGTTATACCTTTGGGTATGGTTGTATCTTGGTATGACATTGGACCAATGCGTAAAACTAAGCGACTATATATCACCAGTCGTGAAATTTGACGATGTAGATGTCGTTATTCCTAATAGAGACGACTGTAACCGGAGTAACACTTCTCTGGACTATCTGGCTTTCTATACAGATAGATCCAAGATGGAAGAAGTGCAGGACCTGACCTACTGTGGAAGGCTAGACCTTGAGTTAACCTAGAAGCTGGATAGCAGCTGTAGTGTTTTACAAGCTGAAATCTTCGCGATTTGGAAGGCAGCGGCGGTGACTATCTTTGTGGATAGTCAAGCGGATCATAAAGCCATTAAATCCTGTTACATCAAATCTGAGGCCGTCCTCAAGTGTAGAACAGCTTTGGAAGAACTTACATACAGCTATCGGCTGTGTAGGGTACCAGGATACCGTGACATCATGGGTAATGATTGAGCAGACTAATTAGCTAGACGAGGATCTCAATTTACAGATCTAGCAATTTATGACTCAATCAAACCACCCATATGTCATCTTAATCGGAACTTTGAGGCGTTCTTCAATGTGCAATGTGTCCAGATCTATTGGCTGACTCAGTCTACCAAAAGGACACACTCACTGTTGAACCTGAGCAAAGCTGAAGTACGAGTAATGACAGAAACCATTACTGGCCATTGCAATATCAGGGCCTTTACCAGTAAATGGGACCATGATGCTACTGATTACTGTAGACTCTGCGTTGACGAGGAGGAGACGGAGACAATAAAGCACCTCCTGTGTCGCTGCCCAGTCCTGGCCTACAGACGGCACAGACTAGTGGATGCTCACTTTCCACCGAGTCTTAGTTTCTTCTGAACAACGGAACCTGCTCTAATCTACAGCATTATTAGAAACCTAATGTGGTTGGGAAAGTGCAACCATGACACGTAATATATCTTCTGTCCGATCTATATAGCCACGCTTCTTTTTAAAGATTTATTCTTAAAAAAATCCACGCTTCATCTTGAAAAAATATTCTTTAAAAATTCATTGAAAATATCGATCCATGAATCATTAAAATTATTTGAAATATACAATTGCGCATTAACAAATAATGCATTAGAAAAAAATAAAAAAAAAAAATTCTAGACAGTTAATATATAAAAATAAATTTTCGGATTACAAAGCATTCGAGATAAACGTGTGGGTGAAGGTGTCATGATTCTGTTACAAAGATTCTAGCAAAGCCACTTCCAAAAATGTCTACCCCAAGTAAATGACCTTAAACTTGAAATGTTTATTTAACGACGAGAACGAGAATATTAAAGACACATTAAATTAAATTCCATTGAAAAAAAAAACATTGGCATCAATAGCATCACGAAAAAATGAGACAAATTTAAAAATACGTCACCAAAACATGCCAGAGTATAACTTTGAGGGGGCGTATTCTCTAAAGGTAATTAATATGATTGAGATACGTCATCGCCGTCTTGGGCGGGTAGGCAAAAAAAGATAGAAATCACTCGATGTCTCTCGAAAACAAAAATTATTTTCTTATTTGAGAAAACATAACACTATATAGCACAGTGGTTTCAAGTAGGTGATGGATTTTTAAGGATTTTTTTTGAAGGACTATCTGAGGCGTGGATTTTTTTAAGAATATTTTTTGAAGGACTATTACAGGCGTGGATTTTTTGAAGGACTATTAGAGGCGTGGATTTTTAAAGAATATTTTTTGAAGGACTATTACAGGGGTGGTTTTTTTAAAGAATAGTTTTTGAGGGACTATTACAGGCGTGGATTTTTTAAAGAATATTTTTTGAGGTACTATTACAGGCGTGGATTTTTTAAAGAATATTTTTTTGAAGGACTATTACAGGCGTGGATTTTTTAAAGAATATTTTTGAAGGACTATTACAGGCGTCGATTTTTTAAAGAATATTTTTGAAGGACTATTACAGGCGTTGATTTTTAAAGAATATTTTTTGAAGGACTATTACAGGCGTGGATTTTTTAAAGAATATTTTTTGAGGGACTATTACAGGCGTGGATTTTTTAAAGAATATTTTTTGAAGGACTATTACAGGCGTGGATTTTTTAAAGAATATTTTTTGAGGGACTATTACTGGCGTGGATTTTTTAAAGAATATTTTTTGAGGGACTATTACTGGCGTGGATTTTTTTGAGGGACTATTACAGGCGTGGATTTTTTAAAGAATATTTTTTGAGGGACTATGGATTTTTTTAAAGAATTAAAGGATTTTTATCTACGACATTTAAACAAATATGCTTTACAAAATCCAAATGTCCTCTAGCCTTATTATTCTCTGGGTGTAGTCCCAACCCTGACATCCCTGCCAACGTTAAAATAGGAACAAATTCAAAGAACAATAGATTCACACAATGATGTATCAACACTCGCCGGAAACCTTCAACCGATGCCTCTCGGTTTGCCATCCCAACCATGATTACAGTGTCCTCTTATTACCCTGTGACCCCACACACCGCTCACACCCTATTTTTTAGCACACCGACAGGGGTTCGTAAGTAATATACCACTTGCTGTTAATTATTTTATTACTACAAAATCTCAGTGTATTTGCGTATCGCTTTACAAAGGCCCTTGCTTCATTTGATCTACTCTATTTTATAGACTTTTATTGAGACTATGGCTGCCTTCCAGAGGTCGACATCTTCTTCTAAACTATCTTTGTCCTTCTACTGTAAAATAGCAAGTATTGTCTCTTTCTAATTTTTCAATTATTAAGTACTAAAACGTCATATACATTAGAACTTTTATACCGGGTTAACCTACTTTATGAGGATTTATTTGACAAATGTGCCAAGGAATTGACAATTGAAACCCACTCGGTTAACGAAATCTGGTTAAATGTAAACGTACTATAAGTTACTAAATTTAAGATATCCTAATTTTTTTCAGGGGTTCCAAGTAAGAGAGTGTCGGTAATAGTGATAATCAGTAACCAAAGGAGAATTGACAACTCGTCCATATGTCATATATCATATGTTCGTTGAACAAAACAAAGAGGGACAAAATAAAGCAAAAGTACAAACGATGGATGGTTACGGTTTTTTGCTTTTATTATTTCATAATATTTTTGCTAATTATTTTCTTTTTAAGATATTCCCTGCGTGATGGTAAAAATATAGTGGCACGCCTAGTCGTAGAAAGAAATATAGCATTCGGCAGCTAATTTCACTCACTCAGTGCCCCTGAAATAATAAAGAATAGAGACCGCCTCGGAGGCAAAAAGGGCTCGTGTTAATGTCATTTCACGCAAAATTTTTCTTTGCCTTCAGGTTCAGGTCGGTTATTAGGGTGCCCGCAACAAATATTCTTTATCATCAAATTCCCCTCAAACCACTGTGCATCATCGATATTTTGTCACAATGAAATCTGGCGCATTGTTTTGTAAACAAATCATTCAAAATCAAAAACATATCTCACAAACAAACAACAACAACGAAAAACATCTCCCACACGCATATACAATTTGTTGATTCGATTTTTTTTTTTTTTTTGAAAATCTACTAGAATCTCATTGATGAATTAAATTTCGATAAAATTTAAATCATTCTGGACAGTCAACACGGAACGCCTATGATTGGCATCACAAACAAATTGTGATTAAATGACTCAATGAAAACCAGTCAACAACAACAAATACAATTGTTGTTGTATTGACTCAATATTTCTGTATGACCAAATTCAACAAAATAATAATAATTGTTCACACTTAACAATTGGTATATTTGTTGTGTATCTGTATTCAAATTTCGTCCAAAGAGATCTGACCGAATATGGCGAGGATGGTACAATTCAAAGGTGAAACAAACATGAAAAACAATATGATGATAATAATCATCATATATAAATATAGAAATGCATATAGAATATATATACATACATATGTATATATGTAGATGCTTTGGATAATTACCATGCATGAGTATTAAATAAATATATGTATGTATATTATTGAAAAGCAAGCAAGTTCATTGAATTGTGGTATTAACGACAAGATAATATGAATTTATTTTTGCTTGGCTGGATAAAAAAAATAAAACACACAAGGAACCCAGGTCGAAAATTAAAACAAATCGGACAGGCCTGACTATATGATAGATTTCATCATTGTTACCGATTCTTGCGGGCCAGAAATTGAATATAAAAATATAAACTATTCCAATATGTAAAAATTATAAAATATAAGAAATTTAATAATAAAGAAACTGCTAGGTGATTGCATCTAGGTACCACCGCCATTTCTCCAACCAGTTTTTTCTATCGGCAACTCCACCTTTGTCTGCCGGCTTCTTTTTCCAGCCTGAACCATAGGCCATAGTCTTCATCAGCATCTCAGAATTTTTGCCCTCTCGCTTCATCTTTATGGCTGGTGTTCATCTTATTGGTCAAACCCTCTGCTTTTTCTGCTCAATTCCTTCTACATTATTATTGTGCCCAGTTGGACAGAGTTAATAAGGCACACTGCATGATGTCAGAAATAGTCGGCAGAAATTTCCCTCCCGCTTAGCATTGTAGCATAGGCTACAATCTTCAACCTAAGGTTATCAAATTTCAGTAGTATCTCATTTATCACCACAAGCCATAGTAGTGGAGATAATACTCCAAACTGTGGTGTGCCTCTTTTGACAGATTTCCTCACGGAACTCTCTCCAATATACAAATTGATAATTCTGCTTTGCAGCATTCTATTAAACCAATCCATCGATAAAAGGCATATGAGATATTATGTGGAACATATTAGGCCTGCTTTGAATCTTAGAGATCCATGAGGGCTTCCATGAGTAGAAGATCATTTTCTATGGATGAAGGACTCTTTAGGTATTTCATTAACATAAGACCAGAGAGATAGAGAATCGTTTAAGTATTCTAGAAATAGATGACCGCTCAAGTCTTCTATAAATAGATTGAAGACTGTTCAAGTCTTATTTTTTATATGTTTAAAAATCCAGGCGTAATTCTGTCCTTGGAAAAATAATCTTTACAATTTTGACCCCTTTTGGGTCTCTGTAAAGAAGAAGAATTTTTTTTTTTAAAAACACACACATCTATTGGTCCCTGGAAAAATAATCTCTTAAAAATTCACACCTCTATTGATCCCTGAAACTCCAAGTCTAGATCTGAAAAAAGGGCTTTGATATTCTATATATAGAAACAAACGACATCTACATATATATTCTAGTTTGCTGTCAAAATCCATTATTGTGAATGGATTTCCATTTTGAAAACGTAAACAAAGGCAAATTTTTTGAAATTAGAGATCTGACCGAATATGGCGAGGATGGTGCAATTCAAAGGTGAAACAAACATGAAAAACAATATGATGATAATAATCATCATATATAAATATAGAAAAATATATAGAATATATATACATACATATGTATATACATATGTAGATGCATTGGATAATTACCATGCATGAGTATTAAATAAATATGTATGTATATGTATGTATATTATTGAAAAGCAAGCAAGTCCATTGAATTGTGGTATTATATGAATTTATTTTTGCTTATATATATACAAGGAACCCCGAAAATTAAAACAAATGGGTCGGGCCTGACTATATGATAGATTTCACCATTGTTACCACTCGGGAATCAGAAATTGAATATAAAAATATAAACTATTCCAATATGTAAAAATTATAAAATATAAGAAATTTAATAATAAAGAAACTGCTAGGTGATTGCATCTAGGTACCACCGCCATTTCTCCAACCAGTTTTTCCTATCGGCAACTCCACCTTTGTCTGCCGGCTTCTTTTCCCAGCCTGAATCCTTGGCCACAGTCTTCATCAGCATCTCAGAATTTTTGCCCTCTCGCTTCATCTTTAAGGCTGGTGTTCATCTTATTGGTCAAACCCTCTGCTTTTGTCTGCTCAATTCCTTCTACATTATTATTGTACCCTGTTGCTTTGAATCTTAGAGATCCATGAATAGAAGATCATTTTCTATGGATGAAGGACTCTTGAGGTATTTCATTAACATAAGACCAGCGAGATAGAGAATCGTTTAAGTATTATAGAAATAGATGACCGCTCAAGTCTTCTACAAATAGATTGAAGACTGTTCAAGCCTTATTTTTTATATGTTTAAAAATCCAGGCGTAATTCTGTCCTTGGAAAAATAATCTTTACAATTTTGACCCCTTTTGGGTCTCTGTAAAGAAGAAGACAATTTTTTTAAAGAACACACATATCTATTGGTCCCTGGAAAAATAATATAATTTTTTGTGTGTTTTAGAGTAGAGTATAATCCAAAAATCACAACACAACCCACCGTGAAGGTAATCTGAACAAGCAATTAGAAGGACTGTACTGAATATTCGAAAATAGTAAGGAAGAGGTGTTGTTAACCTCTAATCGGACAAGAGGGGCAAATATCACGAAATATTACTCAGACTCGGAATAAACATCCTCAGAAAGTTAGAGTTCGTGGTAGTTGTGTAGGGTATCGTATGGTCGGCCCCGTCCGACTATACTGCTCCGCTCACTGGTTTTAATTATGCAAATCAATCATTTTGAAATAAACCGAATGGAAAAATCTCGATTGATAAATAGTTTAGGGATGACGATAACAAAAATCTGAGGTAAATATAGAAGAATTTTCTTTTCAATTTGAAAAAAATACATTCTGTGATTTGAAAATATTTTAATTGTTATCTTTATTATTTACAATTTGATTTCGAAATATTTTGAATACTTACTGTAATGCCTTAAATGGTCAATAATATTAAAAAATTGAATTGGCATTCCTACTCATTTGATCACTTTTCATTTTTAGTATAGTCCACACATCTGTCAGATGTGGGAGAAAAGTGACGTAGTCACATACATTTTGCACAGCGTTCAACAATTATGTCTAATATATTTTTATTGCCTATATGTATGTACATATATTTTGTTGTGAACTTTTTTTTTTGTTGTGAAATGTATTTTGCATAAAAAAATGCCGATGTGAACTATTTTGTTGAAAATACTAAGCTAATTAAAAAAATATGTATTGACCTACCTTAATGTTAATGGTGAGAAAGAGACTAATGCCAACATCTAGATCTTTAGTTCGATAGCTTTTTTTAACCTCACTTGGTATTGCCTAACAATTTCGAGTCCCCGAGGTTCAATTTTAGGTCCTCCTCGCGGTGTCACCTGGGGTAACTATTTTCATCGTCCATTGAAATAGTGAGCTGATATGTGCCCATAAGAACTATAAAAAATTGGGTTGAGGCGTGGGGTTTGTTGCCCACACTTGGAAACCCCTCGTACTATGAAAAATCAACGAACAAGAAAACCAAACCCCCCAATGTTGACGACCCCCGCAAATGTATAAAGGACCACGATCTGCGAATCTGCACTCAAGAAGTATAATGCCGATATTATTGCCTTACAGGAAATGCGATGGAAAGGGACTGGCGTAAGTAAAACAGATGATTACGCTCTGTATTATAGCTGCCATGAAACGAGACGTGAAGTTGGCTGCGGATTTATGGTTAATACAAGAATAAAATACCTCGTCTCCAGATTCACTCCAGTAGATGAGCAAAGACATTTTTTATGAGCCCCTAAGAACTGCATATGGCATGACATTAAAATTCTTCTAGGAGATTTTAATGCATAAATCGGAAGGGAAAATGTTTTTGGTCAAACCGTCGGACAATTTAGCCTCCATGAAGAAACAGCCTACAACGGCAAGAGGTTGATTAACTTCGCGGAAGCAAAAAACATGGTAGTTAGTAGCATCAGATTCAAGCATCTCAATTTACACAAGGCCACCTGTATTTCTCCTGATCAAGCAACGAGAAATCAATGATCGATACGATCGATACGAGGAGCGAATATCGATTCGGACTATTACTTTGTGGCAGCCAAGGTTCGAACCCGTCTTAATGTAGCAGCAAAGGTGCGATCTAACACAACACGGAAACTCGACTTTGAAAAGCTGCAAACAGAACAGCTAGCAGAAGCCTACTACGTTCAACTTACCCTCCTGCTTGACGAAAGCACTAATTGTCTCGATAATAATATAGAAGCACAAAGGCAAAGAATTGTCCATTCCCTACAAACTGCAGCAAAAGCAGCACTTGGGTACCAAAGACCACCATCAAGAAACCCGTGGTACCATCAGGAGAGTCGTAATGCTACTGATGTGAAAAACGCAACGTATAGGGTAACCCTGCAGACAGTATCAACACCTAATGTGATGGAGAATTATCGGGAGAAAAAATAAGAGAAAAAACGTATTTTCAGAAACCAGGCACATCCTCCTGTAGAGATAATGAAAGGAATCTGGTGACAGATACAGACAACGTGTTAAGCATCTGGAAAGAGCATTTTGAAAAGCTTCTGGTATCAAATAGTGGCAGTGAAAAAGATACCCCGAACCAATAAGAGATGACGGTATAGAATGTATACCACCTAGCCAAGATGAGGTCCGAGTAGCAATTAATCGGCTGAAGAATAATAAAGCAGCAGGTGCCGATAGGTTACCAGCCGAACTATTCAAGACCGGTGGTCAGATGCTGGTCAGGAACATGCGCCAGCTCATTTGTACAATTTGGCTAGAGGAATGCATGCCCTGGAAAAACCCCACAAAAACACATCGACACTATAAAGACGCATTCGACAGCCCTATCCCTTCAGAGGTGTTTAAAGCCATGTCTGCGTTCGGCATTCCTTTAAAATTAATGCGGCTATGCGGGATAAATTTGAGTGGCACAAGGTCAGTAGTGAAAGTTGGAAAGGACCTCTCGGAGCCCTTTCATAGCGAACGAGGATTCAGACAAGGTGACAGTTTGTCCTGTGACTTCTTTAACATCCTGCTGAAAAAGGTCATACGATGGCAAAGGGAACAGATGACAAATGACACTCTGTACACCAAACAACACATGTAACTTGCCCACGCCGATAACATCGACATAATGGGTCGAACATTGAGTGCGGTAACATCAACCTTTAAACAAATTGAGAGGTAGTCTGCCAAAGTGGGTCTGACAGTAAACCAAGCTGATGGTATCAACACGCAAGACGTGCAGTAGACTCGGACCAACTGTGGAACTTGAGAACTACAGCTTGGAGGTAGTCAAAGATGTTATATAACTTGGTACCCTGGTACATAAATAAAAATAATGACATAAGTTTTGAAATTCGGAGAAGGATAGTGTTGGCCAACAGATGCTACTAAGGCCAACTTCCGCGTATTAGCTGATGGCTCACGCAGAAGGGGAAGGCCACGAAACAGATGGAAATATCAAGTGGAAGACAACATTGCCAAACATGGTCTTTCAAATTGGAAAATCTGCGCAAAAGACCGACGTGCCTGGAAATCTTTTTTTAAGCTCGGCTTATGGAACGAAAGTTCTGTCACAAGCCAGCTAAGTAAGTTGCCGCGCAGTGTTATCAATGCAGTTCATACACATATCCAAAATATCTGAACAACATATTCCAACTATTTAAAAATATAGCATACTTTTAGGCATTAATGAGAATATACCAAATTGTAATGTAAACAAAGATACCTATGTAATAAAAAAAACCAAAAATAACTCCAATGCATATTCAAATTTTGAATATTAGAATGACAAAAAATAACATACATTACCTTCGTGATTACTATACATTCATTTCACGCTGTAATAAAAACAAAAGAATATAACATCATACATTTGACCCTTTAAGTCCATGAGGGCACTGGATATCCTCCTCATTGTCTTACCAAAGGACTTTTTTAATTTCTAATATGTTTTAAAAACAAATTAATAACAAATTATTCGTTTTTTTTTCTTTCATGTAACAAATATTTTTTTCTTCTTTCTTTTTTGTTTTGCAATATTTCTTTAATATGTTTTTTTTTAAATTCGATTTACTAAATTAGCAAAAAGTTTTTATAATAATATGTTATACAATATTTTTACATAATACAATTTAAAATTAATTTTAAGAATTGTATTTAATAATCTATAAATTCTAAATTGTTTTGTTTTGTCTTATAAACATTATTTCATATATTTTTTTAATACTAAGAAAACAGAAAATAGGCTAAAAGCCCACACTTCATCACAATTAATTTAAAGTGAAAAAATATTTTAATTTGATTTGAGTCTTTTTTCACAATTAATACATACATATATTTGAATTTGAATGACTGATTGATTATACCACTCTATTCATTTAGATTAAGAAGATGTTTTATAAACATAAAATAAGATTTAACAAGTTTAAATATGAGAAATGAAATGAATTTGTTTTGGTTTAAAAAATATACACAAGCAAGGGACATTTTCAGTTAAAAAAAAATAATCTATAGTCTCTTTTCTCTATTAAAAAATAATAATTCGATATTTTACAACAAACATTTATTTGACTTAGAACATCATATTAAAAAAGATTCCTTTAAGAAGGACGCAATTTGATTATCATTGTGACCTACTAAAGGTCACAAGGAAACTTCCGACCAACTTTTGGTAAACATGTCTCAAAACTAAGAGAAAACCAGTAAGAAAAGTCGTAAAGTCGGATTGGGCCGACTATATGATACCCTTCACCACTTTGGGTATATTTTACATATGCATCCTTACAATTCCTTCGAGGGAACATTGACATGAAATAGAAATAAATATATGGGAGCCATATCTAAATCTGAACCGATTTTCACAAAACTTAGCACACATTGTTCTTAATTCAGTAGGTTATGTCAAATTTTGTGCAAATCGAAAAAAATGTAGAGGCATTAGTGCTCCATTAACATCAATTCGGACGAAAATATATATTGGAGCTATATCTGATTTTCACAAAGCTTAGCCCACATCGGAACTGATTTTCACGAAACAGCCCACATCATTCTGTGATCAATTCAGTAGGCTATGCCAAATTTTGTGCCAAGCGAAAGATATATAGGGACTTTGGTACACCATTAAATAAAATCGGACGAAAATATATATGGAAGCTATATCTAAATTTGAACCGATTTTCACGAAACTTAAGACACATCATTCTAGACACAATTCAGTAGGCTATGCCAAATTTTGTGCAAATCGAAAGAAATGTAGTACTCCATTAACATAATATCGGACGAAACTATATATGGGAGCTATATCTAAATCTGAACCGAGTTTCACAAAACTTTGCACACATCATTCTAGGCTCAATTCAGTACGCCATGCCAAAATTCGTACAAATCAAAATATTTTCAGGGACTTTGGTGCACCATTTACTTAAAATCGGGCGAATCTGTATATGGGAGCTATATCTAAATCTGAACCGATTTTCACGAAATTTAAAACACATAATTTTTGGTAGAAAGATAATTTTAGGAGAAAGAAATTAGAGTCAATTCGGTTAAAAAATACCGAATATATGGGGCTATACTTTGGGGCGATCCTCAAAAGTGGACCGTATCGATTATTTTTGGTGAGGAGATTTTATACCCAATAGTAACTCAATGTATCAACAATAATTCATTTCGGTTGAAAAGTGTGCCCAAACTCCCCAAAATACCGAATAATAATGGGCATGGGGGTTATCCAGAAAAGTGGACCGATAACGATAATTTTTGGTATGGATATTTGCTATGCAATGATAATTTAAAATACCAAATAATAGCCGATTTGTTTTAAAAACAGGACAATAAATTCCCAAAATCAAAATATTTGGGGAGAGATTGCTACTCAATGGGGAGAGATTGCTACTCAATGGTAACACAAAACATCATCTAACATTGTATTCGGTTGAAAAATGTGCCCAAACTCCCCAAAATACCGAATAATATTGGGTATTGTTATATGGCGGGTATCATCAAAGTGGACCCATATCGATAATTTTTTATACGGAGGCTTGCAAACCAACCGTAAATATTGGAAACTGTGATGCCTACATGCCTACAAAACAACAAGGATTTTATTCAGATCAAGAATACATAGGGTGGGTGGATCTCTAGTGAATATTTCGATGACAAATACGCATTCCACACACCAGGGACACGACCCAGGAACTGTTGTGAATATATGGTAGAAATCACAGATTTCCATTTATGATTTTTTTCTATAGAAATAAATTTTAGTGGAACCCTTGAATATCATTAGGACTTGGCCGATTGCTGCCTTGCCAGCTGAGTCACCACAGCTGTGCTGTAGTTCTCCAAAGGTTCAATTTCTGAATGCAAGTTAACAAAGATAACAGTGAATGTCTAACCAAATCTCTTAGATGGAGTACACCCGCGGTAATCAGTTCCGCCGTGTCCACCTGCCGATATGGCGGGGGTTTGAAGTTTCTATCGAAAAATTCTACTTGTCCCTTATGTTAAAAAGTTCACCAAAAGCGTGACAGTTTTATAATACATTCCCTGACCTCACGTTTTTTATATAAAAATTCAGAGGAACTAAGGATTATTTTGTTTTATAAAATTTCACGGAAAACCAGGTATTTTATTTTTTGTATCACTGGAACCCAAAAATGTAGCAGGGATATTTTTAAGAAATATTCCCATATTATTCTTTATATTTTCTCTTCCTCATCTTAAAATTTCTAGTGTAAAATTTTGAATACTTGACGGTTATATTATTTGTATATATGGTGAAATTTTGAATATTTATGGGATTGTACAAATTTAGAATATTTTTTATAAAATATAAATGTATTACACCACTGACACTTGACTTTTAGTCATTCCACCCAGAATGGCATGTAATTTTCATGACTACCAAAAAGGAAATTTTGCTTTGAGAAATAAATTACTGAATTATTGGAACTAATCTTAAATATTAATATTTATTTGAAATAATTATTAATATAAAGTAATTTTAAAAATCTAATTTGAATTAAAGATTAAGAGGGGAGCAGAGCAGAATATAAATTAAATTCGTTTCATAGATATAAATTTAGCTAACACTCTCCATTACATCCCTGCTGAATACTACCTAAACAAACGCAAGGAGAATAAAAAACGATTTACAATTTAAAGCAAAGTTGCAACAAAAAATGCTTCATCTTCTTCTTAAAAATTACATTTTATTTTACTTAAATTGAAAATTGTTTGTTTGTGTGTCTGTATATTGTATATGTATGTATGTATGTAAGATAGATTCACAATATTATCATTATTAAGCGTTTAGAGTACAATGAAATAAAATACAATTTGCTGAAAGAGAGGCCAGAGAGGTGCATGATATATAATAATAAAAATAGTAATAATAAGAGGTAACCAATAACAAATAAAGATTTTTTTGTTTGCTTTCAATTCAAAAATTTCCTACCAAGAAAAAGAAGATAATTGTTCTCGATAATAGTAATAATAACAATTCTAACTTTCTGCTATGCTGATCCATTTTTATAGGATAAAAAATAAAAACGGAAAAATATTTTACAAAATCTTGTTTTTTGGGGTCCCAAAACTTGCGGTTTTCAAACCTTTTGTTACCATAGACAAAGAAATCAATATAGATGATGGTATTGTAAATATGTATATAAGTAAACATTTTAATATGGTTTGTTGTTTTGATTCCACACATTTGATATATAGATGCTGTATATAACACGAGTCTTTTTGTCCATCGTTTTTCCTCCCCCCAATAAAGAGTAGCCCACCATTGCCATCCGTTATCTTAAAGATCATCATCAACACCCGCCGTCTTCCATCATGATCGTTCCCCTCATGCATGATCACACGACCACCCACCCTCCCTCCAACCACTTAATAGTCTATGTGTGTGTGTCTATGGCTATGGAGTATATTACAATAATTGTTAACTTGTCGCTGGCAACTGTTGTTTCTTATCCCACCATTCCTGTATGCTGTTGACCATTTGTTTGCGTCGAAACCGTAACGATTCGCTAATGCACATTTGTATGAATTTCGATTTCATATCTTCGTCGCCCTTGATTAAATTCAAATGCTCCAGTAGTTGGGAATAATTTCGTCCTGGCCGTCGAATATCACGGAATACTTGATCCCGTAAATCCATATTATGTTTGCGGGCTTGTTCTTTTTGTTCATCGGTAAGGGGCGGGGGTGTTAGTGGCGAGGCCGCCATATGATTAACATGATTTGAGAATGTATGCGAATTGACTGCCGAGGAGGACGAACTGCCATTTGTGCCTTCCCTTTTTAATGTATCAAAATTACTGCTAGCCAGCAGGGTACTTAGTGGGGTCGATGATGCCGGTGGTGGCATCAGGGCCGTTTCATTGTCTATTTTTGAACTATCAGCAGGTGGCGGGTTGGTATCGGAAGTTGCAGTAACACCTCCGAGAGAGGAAGTTGACGCCGATGAAGATGTTACCGGCAAAGAGGATGTGGAATTACCATTATGACATTGTTGCAGTATTCTGGATATCTCCTGTGCATCATTGATATCATGTAAATGATGACCACCACCACCAGCCGCAGCGGCTGAAGCTGCTGTAACAGGTTGCAGAGACGGTATGCTGTTGTTCCCTGGTATTATTTGTGGTACTTGTGGCTGCATTGTTGTCACCTGGCCAGGCATTGCATGTGGTGGTAATGTTGAAGAATAGGGACTAACTGTGGGACTAGCTGAAGCCATCAGGCCACCACCATTCGTTGCGGCGGCGGCCGGCGACATTCCACCGCCAATATTATTGGGTATCCCATAAATATTGCCATTCAGTGGCATTGCATTAGGATTATGATGCAGCAGCAATGTCGGTGTTGGCGGTGGTGGAGTACTGGGTTCATGTGGTCCCAATGGCGCTGCATAATTGGGCATATACGGATGTGGGGACGAGGCAGGAGATTGGGGTTGAGTCGGATGATTTAGCGGCGGTTGTGCTGTCATCGAGGGATGTGGACTCATATTGGGTGGCATACCACCACCCAGCTGCCCATTTACCATTTGCGGTGATATTGAACCGGCATTCAGTTGGGAGGAACCCGCAGGGTTTATAAGATCATTATTTTGAGAATTATCACAGCTATTTTCAACCCCAACCCCGTTTATGAAATCCCGCACATAAACATTACAGAATTCCGGTTCGGTGGCTTCTTCTTCGGGAAAGTCGGGGAAGGCCACCACCAATCGATCAGGATCACCATCTTCGGACATGCCGGATGATATTGACGAGGCGTCGGAATCCGAATCCATTGATTCCAAATCGGATAGGGAAGATACTGATGACGCATTTGAGGACATGCCGGAGCTAGCGATTGGGGAGGAATTGGGAGAGACGCCAGAACAGGATGGCGTGGGTGTGCGTGGGCGAGAGTCGGTTGATGTACGTCGAAATACATAATCCATGCGTATGGGACCAGCCTTACGTTTACGCACCCTTGAAGCGTCCAGTTTCTTGCCGGGAGCCCCGCCCACTCCACCGACACCCGGAACGCCAGAAGTACCTGCACCATTGCCCTTCATGGGCGCTGCCACATCACCCAAATCGGCTTCATCAACCATAACCATGTGTTTGTCCTTTTTGTAGGGATTGCCGAACATGTGCTGCCTCACATTCGTGGGTTCTATTTCACGCAGCGGGTTATCCTTGTTCTTCAAATACTCCTGGTAATTACCCATTTCGGCAATGGGTAGACAATGTCCCGAATCCTTTGCCACCAAACTAACCGGCTGGGGCCGCATAAATGCCTCACGCATACGTCCGATTTCTTCGATAATATCACGTCGTGGAATATCGAAGGGGTTGCGATAGGACTTGGCCGATTGTTGCCTTGTCAGCTGAGGCACCACAACTGTGTAGTTCTCCAAGGGTTCAATTTCTGAATGCAATTTAGCAAAGGTATCACGCAGCAAGGGATGCCTAACCAAATCTCTACGCAGCGCCACACCAGTATTCAGTTTCGCCGTCTCCACCTGCCGGTAGGGCGGTTTGGGCTGTTTCAACTGCTTGTAGACCTTCATGCAGAGGTTTTCTTGATCCTGCTTCGCCGTGTTCTTGATGTGCTTCAATTGATTGGCAATGTTCGGCGATAAATAATTGTCTACATTGTCCGGCAGCAAAAACTGCAACAGGGGATACGGTACGGAAATGTTGAGCAGAGCTTTGCGTAAAAATGGACAATAATAGGGAGGAATGGATCGCACATAGGCATTGAATTTGTACATCAAGTCATTGGGTGGACTCATATTGTATTTGTGTATCAGATCGTGTAACAAAGGCAACAGGGCCGGATAATTGTAGGCCAATACATAGAGGTGGACTTGTGACGATGTTGAAGATGCCTTCAGATAACCGAAAGGCAACTCAAAACCATGCATGCCATTCGAAATGATAACCTGCCAACATTTTTTCATTTCGCGTTTCTGTAAAATCTGCAGGGTAAGGGGACTAGCTTCAATTTCATATTTATCCACGGGGAAATTGTGTACAGTCTGCGGCTCGTCCACGGCCGGAGTCACTACCTTCAACTTAGGGTGGGCATCACGTGGTGGTAACGTTGGCGCCTTCGGATCAGGCCAATACGGTTCGGGCAGAGGCCAGTAGCCAATTGGAAATGTCTTCTGACTAATGTGTTTCTGGACATAGATCATTTTCTTCAGCGGTTGGAATATCAAATCCTGCAGTGCCTCATTGGGCATATTATTGGGATCTTTGGGTATGAGAGGTTCGAACTGCAACACCACGCCCGGTTGAACCTTTTGTACCAAACTTTCGATGCATTGATTTAAAACGTAGTGGGAACGCACGCGATATGAACGTCCGCCGGTCACCTCACACATCCGCTCGATGGGTGAATCATCGTGCGGCACCTTGCCTTCAACCCTCTCATCGACACGATTGCCCGACATACGCAGTACCAGCGAAAACAGACGCTGATCCCATCGAAAAGGTTCCTTGGTGAATTTGGTACCCGGTATTTGGGTATTCAGCGGCAGTATAATATCCTGGTGTACAACATTACGATTCGAGTAACGGCCACCGTCGGTGATCACAATAATTACGGAAGGTTCCAAATAGAATGGGCATCGACCCTGCCCGTATGTATCAATACCAGATTGCATACGATTGAGATTTAGCAAATCGAAAGCATTTTTCAGCGACTCGCCCATTGAAGTGAGGCCCGTTGATTGGAGATTTTTCAATTCATTCATAAACGTGGCATGATTCTCCTTCCAGCCGGCCTTAACATTGGCGGGCGGTTCTTCGAATGTCAGCAGCATATAACGATCGCCCAGACAGTCTTGTGTGCGTTGACGGTATTTGAGAAAAGTTTCCACGGCACCCTTGGCTATGTCCAGATAGGTTTTTTGTACGCCATTCACATAGGCTTTTTGGCACATGGACGACGAGGTGTCGACCAAAAATAGGATAATTGTCATTTTTACACCACTTTATTTTTGTATTTTGTATTGTTTAGGCTGTGTAATTTAAAAATTCCACAAACACTGGGTTCTTACACCACCACCACAACAAAGTGCAAAACAATGCTGCACTCTTAACTAGAAATAAAGCCCGATTTTTCGTATGGAAACAAAATTCTGCTGCTGATGATCCTCTCCTTTTCTGTTTGTTTGTGACTTTTTTTCTAAAATAACTCGTCTTTTCAATTTGAATTCTTTTGTCGGATGGATTTCCGCTGTTTGTAATTGTTGTTTAATATTCGAATTCGAATTCGCATTTAAATTGCTTTCTCTTTTTCTTTATATATAAATGGGCGTTATAAACGCCCATTTTTTATTTGCTGTCATTTCTTTGCCGCATGGAAAACATCGTTTGTTTTTCTCAAATACACAACAAAAATAAAATAAATATTCAAAATAAATCTGCAAAAAACGTGTAAGAGAAGAGAAAAAATGGAGAAAGAGAAAAAAGGATAACGAATTAATGTTAATGGTATATTTTGTTGATCTTTTTAATTAGTATAGAAAAATTAGCTATTGGTTGGGTATAAAAAATTAAACACATTTTTTTAAATTTCTATATTAATAACTTTTTTTTAATTAAAATGGGAAGTTATTTATATTTGTGTACGTCCATACTACAATGATATAATGCTATATATATATATATATATATATATATTATTTAATTATAATTCAAATCCCTAAATCTGTTCTTTATTTGTTCTCCTTTACTGGTCATTTTTTTATCAAGTCTATGGAAAAAGCTTAATTTAAGCTGGGGAATCGGTTTCTCAACTCCCATTCATTGACAAACAGACGACAGATCGATTAACCCACATTCCTGTTAAAAGCTATGGAGCAAAGGTTACTGTTTCTCGAAACATCCTTCATCCTGCACGCATCATACATTTTGATGTTGGTGGAAGGAAAGAAAAGAAGCTATTATTATTAGGAGGTGGGTGAGAATAGTTTCGATGGCTAAAGAAATTGGACGTGCTATGGTTGCTCTTTCCTAACCCCTTTAGGTTTCTAATGTTGTTGTAGATTAAAGCAGGTTCCATAGTTGAGAAGAAGCTTAGAGACGGTGGAACGGTGAGCACCTGCTAGTTTGGGCCGTCTGTAGGCCAGAACACGAGGTGCTCAATTATCTCTGTCTCCTGCTCGTCAGCAGCACAAAGTCTGCAGTAATCAGTAACATCATGGTCCCATTTACTGTCATTAATTTCAGCATAGCTCAGGTTCAACAGTGATTTTGTCCTCTTGGCACATTGCACCCGGGTTTGTTGTTGGCTTGTTCGTCGAAGAACTCATCAATGTTCCGAAAGAGATGACAGATAGGTGGCTTGATTGAGCAATCGATTGCTACATCTACATTTTTCGTTACCCAACACAGCCGATAACTTTAGCTGTGAGTGTTTCCAAAACGACTGCTACACTCGAGGATGACATCAGATTTGATATTACAGGATTTGATCCGTTATCCGCTATTTTCCAAATAGCGAAGATTTCAGCTTGGAAAACACTACAGTTGCTATATAGCTTGTAGGTAAGCTCAAGACATAGCTTTTCACAGTAGACGCCAGCACCTGTACCTGCTTCCATCTTGGATCCGTCTGTATAGAAAGCCAGACCGTCCAGAGGAGGGTTACTACGGTTCCAGTCGTCTCTACTAGGGATAACGACATCTATATCTTCAAATCTCAGGACTGGTTATAGTTACTAAGTTTTCCGCGTTGGTCCAATGTCATACCTATTTCGTTCAGGATACATCCATGTATGGGAGCTGTATCTAAATCTAAACCGATTTTCACAAAACATAACACATGTGTGACTTTTTATAGGGGGGCTATATCCAAAGTTAAAAAAAAATCTTTAAAATGTTTTATGTATCACCATCCATTATACCGGAAAGGGGGAGGGAGTCTATTTAAAAAAATTGAACAAATTAAAAAAAAAAATCAAAATACCCCAAACGGTGCGGTACCTTTATATGGAGGCTATACGTCAAAACATGGACCTATATTGATCATTTTATACATAGATGTTTTTACCATCTATAAACCCGGATTTCCAAATTACAGCCATTTGGTGGGTGTGTTAAATATCCGGCAAAAATATCTAAAATGGCTAATATTTTGAGCCATTTGAGCCATTTCAAAGCTCTATCTTAAATATTGCGATCTCTACAAAGATTCTGACAGATAATTGGGCCTCTAGATCGACCAAAAAACAGATAACAGATAAAAATAATGTTGTTGGTCCATTTCATCGAACATATTAAAAAACTATTGGACTCAGTGCCACACACAGCTAGGTCGATTCAGCTAGTCGAGTCCCCTCCCGACCAGCAAGAATTTACAGTTTTATACCAATTATCGTAGTAAAAAATTTGTGATTCTTGCAGGTTATGTATCAGGGTATTTAGGGTATAATATTGTCAGCTCCATTCGACTATACTACTACTAAGTTTATTGGATTGTAACAGACGTTAATATATATTTTGCAAGTTTGTTACTAATTTTGTTAATGTGAATAGTTTTTAAAACTAACTGATAACAAACAAATATTATTATTCCATATTTTGTTATTTTGTAGAACCATTGCCTTTGTAGGAAATAGTTTAGCATACACTTGTTAACTTTTCAGATAAAAAAGAGCAACAGATGTTGCTTTTGGTTGATTTGTCGGCAACGCTTTGGTGGTGATTTTAATGCAATGTTATTAGGGTGTAACGAAAATTAAACGCACACTCAGTACCTAATTCAAAGAATTAAAGTCATTAAAAAAAGTTCACAAACAATTTTTTAATTCAAAAAAACAATGACGATCCACCCCAATAAATGTTAAATCTTCCCCATACAATTTTGATTACCTTCATACAAAAAATGAAAAAGAAAAAACAATATGACCCACTTGTTCAAATAATAGTTGATTTCAACAAAAAAATAGTAAAAAAAACAACAACATTAGCTTTACTCTACGAAATGAATTGCAATGCTTATTAACATGCTAATTATAATTAGAAACGAGGGAGCGAGAGAGAGAGAGAGAGAGGAATTACCCCCCATACACGTAAACGAGTGAATTACTCCGCAAACAAACCGATTAAAGTAGTGTCATGTTTGTTTGGTCATCATTTCCTATTACCCTAAACAAATGTCATTTGCATTATTGTCAAACTCAATTCTAATGTCATTAGAATAATTTCTTCCAAAATATCAACATCATAATCATGTTATCCGTTAATCCATCATCACACATCCCCCTTAATCTAAGTTGCTGCTGCTCCACCTGTATTTGTTGTTGTGCTTTACTTGCGTTCATGACAGCGGCGTCCAATGCAATATTAAATCAGAGAGAGCCAGAGCGAGAGAGGAAGCATATGGTCCACAACTCTCACACATTGAAAGAAAGGGTACACATTAATGAAAAATATCTCAACATGTGCATTCATATGCAAAAAGAAAAAAAAAACGAACGAACGAACCCTAAGTACAAGGGTTGCCAATGTAAAATTGGATTGTAATATTATTGGACAGTGATGGCTAGGAGAATTCTTCCCTTCTACATTAGCCCAAATACAATTGGGAAATTCGGGATATCTACTCACCCACACCACTCGAAGGGGCATATGGATGAAAGGAAATCCATGGAGATGATTACTTAAATAGGTCTATGGATAAGATATTTCATTGGAAGGAACTTAAAAGCTCTCATTAGGAAAAAATGCCTCAAAAGTAACTGGGCCCAAAAACAGGGAGAGAAAGATGAGAAGCTTACAAGAAAGTGTGAAAAGGTAAGTATGAGATATATTACGTGTCAAGGTTGCACTTTCCCAACCACTTTAGGTTTCTAATGATGCTGTAGATTAGATCCGGTTCCGTTGTTGAGAAGAAACTAAGATTCGGTGGAAAGTGAGCACACACTAGTCTGTGCCGTCTGTAGGCCAGGACTAGGCAGCGACACAGTAGATGCTCAATTGTCTCCGTCTCCTCCTCGTCAACGCAGAGTCTACAGTAATCAGTAGTATCATTGGCCCCATTTACTGGTAAAGGCCTTGATATTACAATTGCCAGTAATGACTCTTTTCATTTCTCCAGGTTCAACAGTGATTTTGTCCTCTTGGTTGACAGAGTCGACCAAATAGATCTTGCACCTAGGTTCGTTGTGTCAAAGTTCATAGGTTCTTTCGTCGAAGAACGCCTCAAACTTCCCATAAAGATGACATATGGGTGGTTTGATTGAGGCATCAATTTTTAGATCTTTAGATTGAGATCCTCGTCTAGCTAATTCGTCTGCTCTTTCATTACCCATGATGTCACGGTGTCCTGGTACCAAACATAGCCGATAGCTCTAAATAAGTTCTTCCAAAACTGCTCTACACTTGAGGACTACCACAGTTTTGATTTGATGGCTTTAAAAGCTGCCTGAATATCCACAAAGTTAGTCACCGGTTCAACGATCTCTGCATCCAGACTTTTTATCAAATCCGCTGCCTTCCAAATAGCGAAGATTTCAGCTGGGAAAACACTCCAGTTACTATGCAGCTTGTAGGCAAGGTCAATGCCTGGCTTTTCACAATAGATGCCAGCCCTTGTAACTTCTTCTATCTTGGATCCCTCTCTATAGAAAGCCCGACCGCCCAGAGGAGAGTTACTCCGGTTCCAGTCGTCTCTACTAGGAATAAAGACATCTACATCGTCAACTCTCAGGAAAGGTGATATATATTCGCTTTGTTTTACGCGTTGGTCCAATGTAATACCTGGTTGGTTCAAGATACAACCATGCCCAAAGGTACAACTTCGAAAAAGATTTTGTTCATGCAGCCATAGGGCACTAACATTTATGCTGAGGCCCAGAGGCCTGCTTCCTGTTATCAGAATCGAGACGGCTTTTTGTACCTTATCTAGTTTGCTGGACCAGGGCGACAGCGTCAGTAAAGCTTTTTGCATAAGCTCGGAGATTGTTGACGGAAATTTTACGGAAATCAATATCAACACGTCGTAATTACGGTGAGAGCACCCCTCCCTGAGGGTTGCCTTTAGTTACTGTTTTCCTGATTTTTGTATCCCCCACATTTGAATTTATAATTTTGCTGTTTAGCATTTTATCTATCCAACAAGTAAGGGTTTCAGGAATGCCTACTCCCTAAAAGTCGGACTTGGGTAAAATATGGTCCCTATATAATCCTGACTCAAATAATAGATTACAGTCTTTTGATATGTTTTGATCCACATCATATATAGCCACATCTCGCACCATTTTGGAAAGGGTAAATTGTGGTCTATCATTTGAGTCAGGACTGGTGAGGGACTGTAATGGACTCATATTCGACTTTTAGAGCGGGGCGGTTTGAAAAAACTCATATCACCACTCAATGGAAAGGAATTTAAAATTATACCCATTTTGTATTATGCGGATCCGTGGAACCGGATACCCCTACCCAAATTTCCGGGTTGAACAATGAGGAAATCTTTTCAGAAAAATCTGATCGTTTTTATTAAACTAGAGTTAAGCCACTAATTTAGACAAATTTATAAAGGGCAAATAAAAAAAACGATTAACTGAAAATGCTTGTACATTCTGGAACAGAGGCAATATCCCCCCCAAAAAAAGTTCCTCTCAAAATCCAATGTTAATAAAATTCACATTGGCAATACTAGCAAGGTTAAACAATTTCATTGCTGTGAGAAAACAACAACAACAAAAAATAGCACAAACACACTCAACGCAACACAATGCTGTAGCACTCAAAAATTAAGAGTACATTTGTCGCTGCGTTGTTGTCGTTGTTCCTGTTCAACATCAGCGAAACAACAAAAAAATGAATTCAATGAATAACAAATAAATTTGAATATCTTCTCTGTTAGCGAAATAACAAAAATGTATTTTTTTGTTAGCTGATAAAGAGAAGAATGTCATAGAACGGAGCGAAGCGTTCATTTATTTTGACATCTCTGGCCCACAAACCGCCGATGACAACGAAAGTGAAACAACAACAAGCGAATCGAAAGAAAAAAACAAAAGACTATTTTAAGAATCCGAATCAAAATGTCCTATAAATGCACCGTTAGTTTTTTATTTGTGTTTTTTTTTTTTGGCTTTTTTGAAAAGCGAAATTGAAATATGTAAACAAACAAATAAAATTCGAAAATATGCAATAAATTCGCTGGCAGGTGGTGTGGGTGGGTGGGTTGTTGGTTGGTTGTGTGAATGGTGTTGAATTGAAACGTTTGAGGCCATCAGCACCGCCACCACCACCGGCTAAATGTGGTCGGTGGTATGTGTGCCATAGTAAATTAAATGTTTATTATTTTAGAGGTAACAATGCCGCCAATAAGGGGATAGAAAATGCAAAAAAATGGATCACGAGATTTTGACAAAAGCGTAGGAAATTTGTATTATTTTGTAATTGAATATTTTGAGTCTTTATTCCATTATTTTGAAATTAACCGCAAATCGTAAAAATAGCAGCAATCATTTGCAGTTGCATGGATAACACAACATGTGGCCGGCCACCACTTCCAAATTGATATGAGCTTTTTTAGCCTACCCTGTTGTACCCAACAACGCACAGTTAACATTGCATCCCAAAGAACGTGCATTGATCAATACGAATGCAAAACACTTCACCGGAGTGCATTAAAGCCCAACAACAAATCATTAGCATCTGTCACCACCGCAAATAACCCCACAATCAGGCTGACTGCTGTTACCGCTGGATCCAACAACAACAACACAATAGATTACAAGATCTTCCTTGGAGTGGACGGCACAACACAGTGCGTTTAATCAAACACAAACAACATACCGCGTACATACACCTCACCGCGGCGCCAACGAACAATTGAACGTAGGAACACGACTGAACGAACATCAACGTCAAAAACGTATTTGCTTTTGCTAACTGCTGCCTGCGTTTTCAATTTTGCGTTGACTTGAGTTGCGTTACGTTGTTGTGCTCGCTGCTCCCCAATTATGGTGAAGAGAGCGAGGAGGAGTTGTACCAGTAATTATGAAAAGCAAATTTACTTAAATTCTTTTTCACGCACACACACACACAGGAACACAATCACCTCTCAGCGCATTAAGTTTAGTTGCTCACTCGAGTAAACCCGCTAATGTTGTTGTTGTTTTTATTGTGCTTATTCTATATGGGATTTGTCGTCGTTGTTGAATTGCTTTGCTTTTGTTTTCCTTTTCTTCTTCTTCAATCACAAAAAATGCAATGCTCCAACACTCACTATTCAATGTACTGTTGGTTGGTTGTTGCTGCTGTCGTTGTTGTGGGATATTTGATTTTAGCAATTCAAAAGTAACAACAACAACACGCACACACTTCACACAGCACTCACTCACTCAGGTTGGTTGTGTCTCATCATTTTGCTGTGCTCATTCTTGCCCGTCAAAACGACGTACCGACGACAACAACCAACTGCCCAACCATCCATTCAACAACAATAAAAACAATACAAGCAACAACCAACATCACACACAACGTCGTCATCTACTTTAAAAACTACACTCGCTAGCTTCGCTCACTCACAACTTATTTGCTCACAGAAAAAAATATTTCAAAAAAGCAACAAAAAAATACAATATTAAAAAAACAACAAACATCTTATACTGCTTGCTTACAACAACAATTTATCACTAATCGCGCAGCACAGCGCGGCGGCGGCGAGAACACACAAAAATTTTCTCTTATTTGTTTTTGTTTCCCGAGTAAAAATTCTGTGTGTGCGTTTCTTCGGCTGCAGTGGCGAGCGACGCTCTCCGTCAACGGTCTCGTTGTTGCTGATTGAACACCACACACTTCTTTCTCACTTCTCTCTTTTGTTATTTTTAAAACAAAAAAATCTTTTTTCTTTCTTTTTGCTGCCTCCGTTGTTGTTTAGTTAGCGACGATTACTTTTTTTTCTTGTATTTTCCACTTTTTATTTCTTCTTCACCAATCGAAATCGACCTTCTCATCCAAACGTAAGAAACGAACTGTCAAACAAGCCATGCAATGGCAGTTTTGTCTGCTAGCCTAGCACACACACCGTCAATGAAGCTGATTGTATACGTCGTTCATGGGGTATCAGCTGTTCTATAGTCTGACAATTGTTGGCTGTCAATGAAATCGATCCAAAAAAGGCAGGGAAGTAAGTGACAACGGTTGGGGTTATTATTTAAAATAAACATATTTTATTAAAATGAATATAAAAATAACAATAATAATATAATTAAGCAGAATGTCTAGTAAACATACAGCTGTTGCTATACTGCAAGAATCTACATTTTTAATATTTTGCTTTTTAAATGGGGTTGGGGAAAACAGGATTTTTAAAATTTTGACATTTGTAAGTCTGGGCTGGATGGGCATATGGAGTTGGCCAATTTTTCTGGAGTCTGAGTATAAGTAAATATTAAATATTTTAAAATGTTTTATCCTAGCCCTGTAGTCGAAGTTCACTTTCATAATTTCATGTAATTTATAACTTATAACGATGTAATTGTTTACTTGCGGAATTCCACACGTCAAGAAATTAGGCGTTCTTAGATCGATTTCCCCATTGCTATAATTTTAACCATTTTTGATGAAAGGAACTCGAATATTAGTTATGACATCGCCATAAGGTCATATCAATCAGCTGATCTGTCGGTTCACGTACAACGATAATCTAATTTTTTTACTACGATACCAGTTTTTCATTTATAATATCGAAGAAAATAATTGAGAGATTCTTCCAGTACGGGACAATGAGTTCCATAGGATTGGTTCGATCAGCTGATTGATATAACTTTATGGTTATGTCATAACTATATCCACCTTAAGAACTCATATGGTCTGTTCCAAAAGCTGCAAGAATGTAATTTTTTTACTACGATAACAAATTTTCCTCTATGATATCGAAAAATATAGCATGGTATAATTATTACAAGGTAGGACACAGCTACCAACTGATTACAATTTTTTCTCAAGGTGGCTTGTTCCATCAAATCCAAATACATATTTTGTATATGTGTGTGTAATGTTTTGAATACTATGTCAAATAAATTCAAAATAAATTGAAATATATTCACATTTAATTGAAATGAAAATTATGTTTTTAAAATGTTCTTTTGGAAGTAATTACTTTGTTATGGATGAAACAAACATTTGATGGTATTCCCTACTGGATTTTGGGAAGAAATCATAACCTTTCATTCATTTTTCGCGTTTTTAGTTTTGTGTTGAAAAATGTCAAATAAACACGAACACTTGTTGCGTATATTTATATTATTTTTGGCAGAAGAAGCCACACGTGCATAGTTGTTTTTTTTTTGTGTTATTCACCTCAAGCTGCCCTACCTTGTATTATTGTACCATGAAATATAGTAAAAATTTAATAGATTCTTGCAGTACGGGGACAAAATAATAATTTCATACAATTATTTTTATAAAATTTTTAACAGCTGTTCTGATCAGCTGTAAAAATGTAATTATTAAAGCGGTGTACACACTGTCACTTTGTAGTGGGAGCTTTTTTTAACGAATACTGACTGTCCAACAAATATGAATATTTTCGTAGTTACCTGATAAATGACGAACATGCGAACCGCTAAGAAGGATGTTCGCGTTGAGCCATCCGTCGCGTTGTGTGTTATCGGAATTGGAAGAACCACAAGGAAACGATACCATTAACGCTTGAAGTGGCTGTGCGTTACGCTTCGGACTTAAATGTATTTTAACTTTTTGAGTGCGTTAACGCGTAGTAAAAGGGAATCCTTTCAAAATCGCTCTCAGAGTACAGAGGAAACGCAAATCTAGTAAATATGCCAAAATTAGATGAAAATTCTTCAAAATCAACATACCTCAAATGTTAATTAGAAGTTGGCATTCCTGTTTTATTTATTTATTTCAAAAAATGCAATTGAAAGGCTAATTTTAATTAAATTGCAAATTATACTACTCCATATTATAATTAAATCTTAATGATTATATCATAAATCTTAATGACTATATAATTGAAATATGCATGTTTTAAAAGTATGTTAGACTATTGGTCTGTTCCCGTACTGCAAGAATCTCGATTTTACTATTTTCTTCGATATCATAAAGAAAAATTCGTTATCGTATTATTAGTCAGAAAATTGAGAATTTTTACTCGGACAAATTTTTCGAGTAAAAAGTTTACAATGAGAACCGCATTTTGTTTTGTGTTCTCTAAAATTTTGTTCAATGTTTTACCAATTTTGTGGGTTCAGGAACGGTTTTCGAGTAAAAAGTTGCAAAACATGTAAAATTAGTAGATTCTTTCGTTTCTGGAACGGAACTCTTGTATTAATTATACCATGGGTTAACCCAGTAAAAAGTTCTATGTAAATGCCGTTTTAATCGTATAAAAACGTAATCATGTGTTGGACATTTAATATATCCACACTCGTTCGGGACCATTATATATGGCGGACTATGCCATTGCAAATTGTTGGTAGGAAGATTTGGCTCTTAAAGAAAAACGAATTAGAGACGATTATATTAAAAACCTGCCCTTAATCGCCAAATAAGGTGGACTATCCTAAAAAGTGTAGATATATTAATCATTTTTAGTAGAACGATTTTTTTCGGCTTAACTCTAGTTTAGTAAAAACTATCAGATTTTTTCGAAATTTTTCCAGAGGGGGATTTTTTTTTAAGGACGGATTGGGTACGGGTTCTACGGATCCAATTAATACAATATGGGTATCAGTTTAAAGCTTATGAAAATACTTTGAGATACAGCCAAAATCGGGGCCCGATACCCAGATTTTTGACTATAACTCCTAACGGTTTGAGATAACAACTTCATCAGGTCAGGTGTAATAGACCCAAGCTCGACTCTTAGATAGTTTAAAAAATGGGGTCCAGAACCCAGTTTTTTGACTGTATCTCTCAAATGTTTTAGAATAAACCCTTTATGGAAATGTATTTTCACACAAAGTAAATGCATTTTCATAAGCTTTAAAATTATACACATTTTGTATTTGGTTTAAAGAAATTCGTAAGCCTTAAGTGTGACCGTATACATGAATTCTCGAAAGAATGAACATGTTGACATCAACATCACGTAAAACATACCAAGTCTCAAAACCCAACAAATTCTTCATATTCCATTCCACATTGTTTTGATACAACCCCTTATAATTTTTATAAATATCAACAGAATACTTCCTCATAAGCACATCATCGTTAACAGTTTATATCTATAGTTATTCCTAGACCGATGGGTCGTCTAGGGAACAATTAACAAATAAAGAACAACTATTTTTCAACTGTATATTTCGCAAATTAAAAACTACAAAATAGCCAACATATTGACCACAATAAATTCTACTTATTAAGAATAATTAAAATACCCTAATACATAATTTGTTAATATATTAACTTAAACAATATGCTGTAAAATACCCTGCCTTACTAAGGTCTCAACTTGAGAACGTGGCAAATAATGTTGACTGTTCTTTTTCAAATATATCACCTCACCATCTTCCAATTCAAATTTACCAAAATCTTCAACACAACGTACTTCAATATATAGGGACTTGGGAGGACGTAAATCCCCAGTTAAATCGATACCTTGACCATCACCAATCGAACGCATATATGATGCTAAAGATTTGGAATATTTGTTGAAAAATGTAACTTCGGGTTCACAAAGATTTAATTTAATGTCACCGGGTATAATGGGTCCGAATTCCCAACGTAATGCTTTAATACGCTGTAAACGTTGTTGCAAATAGGCTAGCAGACATCTTTTGTTACGTTGCAGGGCAGCATGACGAAAATTTAGCAGTGGCCATAGTGTACGATCGCCGGATGTTGAATAATTGGCACTGTAATTATTAATGGAACGAGATAAGAATTAGTTTTCAGTGTTGAATGGGTTGTGAGGGCATATATTTTATACTTACGCCTGGGCACAATTTTCCTCGAAAATGGCCTTTATTTCCTCTAGCACTTGACGTACACCATCGTCCTGTTAAGCATTAACATTGAATATAAATGTTATACTAATTGTATATTATCACTCTGTAAATATGTAAAACTTACATCAAATGGTGGAATGGTTTGTGAAGACCTTTGCATTTCCTTGACCAATTCAAAGGCCTTATCGGCAAACATTTTATTTGATTTGCTCATTTTGATATCTCCGGAATCCTCTGGCCGACTGAATACCTCTTCTTGTGGCAGTGGTTTATTTCTTTGTGTCCCATCTGCCAATACCTTTAACACCTTTAACTTTGTTTATATTTTTTTGGCGCCAAAAATGTTGTGCAAAATCAAATCAGCTGTTGTTTGTTTACAATCAGTTTGCGAATGGAATTATTGGGGAATCCTTTATGTAGACGTGAGTAAAATATTAAAATTCGCAAATTTTATAACTGCAAATACACCAACTTTACATTTACAGGGCGAACCATCTGTGTGTAGTACTAAACTGGGCCACATATTGGAATTTTTGTTGTATTTTATAGGGGTATTTATTGTTTTCATGTTCACCTATTGTGACACACGTTTTCATTAGAGACTTACCACAACGTGATTGTATTTTCACAATACATTCCTATACATTGTTTTAAGTGGCAGCGGATTTAGTTATTTTGTTATTTTTAAATAAATAATTTAAAAAAAAGATAGTAAAAAATGCCCGAAACAATAATTGCCGGTATACCGGTGAATTTCCCATTCGAACCCTATGAAGTACAACGGGCCTATATGGAAAAAGTAATTATATGCCTGCGAGATGCTACCAACGGTGTCCTGGAATCACCCACTGGAACTGGTAAAACCTTGAGTCTACTCTGTTCCTCCTTGGCCTGGCTACATCAACGCAAAGAAGAAATGAAAAATCAGATGGTAAAGGCAAATCCTTCACAGTCGGATTTTAAGGATAATCCAATGTTGGGCGAACATTTTGAAATGATGGCGCGCTCAAAGGGCAAAAGTAACTGGGGTTTGCCAAAAATTATCTATGCATCACGTACTCACTCTCAGCTAACACAGGCTATGCAGGAATTAAAGAGAACATCGTATTCCTTTATGCGAGCTGTGGTATTGGGTTCCCGTGATCAGTTGTGTATTCACCCCGAGGTAATGCGGGAAATGGGTAATGCCAATAAAATACAAATGTGTAAATTGCGTGTCCAGACAAGAACATGTTCATTCCACAGTCGTGTTGAGTCACGCAAAGATGATCCGGATTTTCGTGGCCCATCAATTATGGATATTGAAGATTTAGTTAAGGTGGGACAGAAATTGAAAATGTGTCCCTACTATGCCTCCAAAGAATTGGTGGATGATGCTGATATTGTATTTATGCCCTACAACTATTTGTTGGACCCATCGGCGAGGAAAGCTAATAAAATTGAATTGAACAATACAATTTGTATATTGGATGAGGCGCATAATATTGAAAAGATATGTGAAGAATCGGCATCAGTGAATATAAGGTCATCCGATGTGGCATTGGCTATTGAGGATACCACGCATATTATGAAGGCAATGAGTGAGGGTGAGATGATCGATGGTGGTGATGAACCAAAAGATTTCACCCTGGACGATTTGGCATTGCTTAAGGAAATGCTTTTGGAATTGGAAAAGGCAATTGACGATGTTGTGGTGGAGAATAGCCAAGATGGTGCCACATTTCCGGCCTCGTATATTTTTGATCTTTTGGGCAGGGCAAATGTAAGTTAAGAAATATGATAAGTTTAAGGTTTGGTCGGAAATGGTTTTGAGAATCTATTTCTAAAAAAAAAATGAATCATGAAATATTTCAAAATATTGCCACCGGACCTTGACCTAAGCGACGGTCAAGGGATCGACGATATTGGTCGCAAGTTATAAGCGAAATGAAATACCGCTATTTTAAACGATATATCGCGTAATACAGTGACGTCATCAATCATTTCGACTGTGTTTAATAAAGAAATTTCTTTTTTGTTCTTGCAGATCACCTATGGCTCCTCAAAGGCGATTGTTGCTCTTCTGGACAAATTAATACAATTTATGACGGTGGCATCACAGAACAGTATGACACGCAAGGGTGGTAGTTATCAAAAATTAAGTGATCTCCTGACCATTGTATTTTTCAATAAGGAGGATGCCATAGACAAGATTTATCGTAGCTTTAAAGTCCATGTACAAATCGAAGAAGAAAAGAAATTCAATACCAAGGCCAATGCCAATCAATCGGGTTGGCTTTCCAAGGGTAATACAACTACCACCAGTAAAGCGGGTAAAATAATTAATTATTGGTGTTTTAATCCGGGTTTTGGGTAAGTTCGACATATTTTCATATTTTTTATAGTAAAAAATTCTAATATTTTTTGTTGTAGAATGGAACAATTATTGAACACGAATGTACGTAGTGTAATTCTAACCAGTGGTACATTGGCTCCCCTGAAACCGTTGATAGCGGAATTATCCATACCCATTGCTCAACGCTTGGAAAATCCTCATATTGTATCCGCATCTCAGGTGTATGTCAAAATAATTGGTTCTGGTCCAGATCGTGAGCCGTTAATCTCCAATTATCAAAATAGGTACATTTTATATTTTTTAGAGTAGAATAAGACTTTTTAGGAGCTCATGATAAAGAAATGATCATGATTATTTTCACTGTCTGTCTTTGAAATTTAATATGAGAACTAATTTCTCTACTAATATTTTATTTTCGTTTTCCAGAGATAATCCAAAATATATCAGTTCCTTGGGCTCGACAATTGTAAATGTTGCTCGCCTCGTACCCGATGGTTTATTGGTGTTCTTTCCCTCCTATCCTCTACTAAATCAATGTGTTAATTCATGGCAAGCATCTGGTGTGTGGTCAGATATTTCAAGGCACAAACCGATTTTTGTCGAACCGCGCGGTAAAGAGGATTTTGTTAGCACCATGGAACAATTCTATCAAAGTATAAAAGATTCAAAGGGTGCCTGTTTTATGGCCGTTTGTCGTGGTAAGGTATCTGAGGGTTTAGATTTTGCCGATCGTAATGGTCGTGCTGTAATTATTACGGGTCTGCCATTTCCGCCGCTAAAAGATCCCAAAGTGATATTGAAGAAAAAGTATTTGGAAGAGAATCGTACAAAGGAAAATGAGGTAGACCCTAAAAGTAATTTCCATATTAAATAAATATTAAAAAATTATACTTTCAATTTCTAGTTACTTACCGGTCAGGCGTGGTACTCCTTGGATGCCACCCGAGCTGTAAATCAGGCCATTGGTCGTGTAATACGTCATCGCAATGATTATGGTGCAATCCTGTTGTGTGATGCAAGATTTCAACAACAATCTCAGGTACAGCAATTATCCAAGTGGATAAGAGATATTTTGGGTAGTCAAAAAATCAATACGGCCTTTGGACCGGTCATTAAGGAATTAAGAGATTTCTTTAAAAATGCTGATAAAACGGTGGGTAAATACAATTGGAAATAGAAATCCGATTGTAATAATATTTTTGGGTGTTTTTTCAGATGCCCAAGCCAAAAGAGCGTTCAGTGGAAACATTGGTCCACGACAGTTGTGATGAGGTAGGGGAGAGTGTGCGTAGCAAATTATTTGCCGATCCCAAAGACATACTTGCGGCCAAAAATCGTTTTCAAACAGCTCATAATCAAGCCATGTAGGTAGTTTATTTTTCAAAATATTTATTTTTATTTTTAATGGATTTTTATCTATTTTTTTACTTAATTTTTATTGCATTACTTTTTCTCCCCCATACAGTAAAGTTGAGAAAACAAATTCAATAGAATCGTGGTCACCAAATGATTATGCCCGGGCCGCTGGTCGGTCAAATACTGGCAAATTACCCAGTGCCATGGATTTCATGAGTCGTCTTGATTCCGATGTAAAAGCCATAGATTTTAATTCGTCCTCATCCGGATCTAGTGGCAAGGATAATTTAGTAAAAATCCACAAACGTGAACGTAGTCCAACGAGTAGTCAATTATTTTCCTCCTCCTCCTCGAGTGGTACATCATCATCTCAAATGGAATTAAGTAAAAAGAAAAAATACAAACTTGTAGATAATACCCAATCGATAACCACCCAATTGTCAAACTCAGCCACTGCCAAACTCAATTCATTTGCATTTGCTAAAAAGCCCCAAGTTTCCAATAACAACACCACCACCACATCCTCCAGTATTACGGAAGATAATAAGAAGGCACCAGAGGATAGATTGGAATTTTTAAAAGTGGTAAGCATTTTAAAGAAATTGTTTGCACATTGAAAGTCCATTTAATTTTTTTTTTTCATTTCCTTAGCTTCGTGGCATTTTGGCTCCTCCAGATTTCAGTGCCTTTACCGCCGCCTTGGTTTCCTACAAACGTGATAGCAACATAGACGCTCTATTGGATCTATTATTTCGTATATTGGCAAAACCCAGTTCAATGTATTTGCTACGCGGTATGAAACGTTTTCTAAAAAATGAACACCGTTCAAAATTCGATGAACGTCTTGCTTGCTTTTCGTAGATTTAATTACATTCCCTTTTTTATTATGAATATTTAATACAGAGGATACATTAAGATTTTTTGTTTATTACATGTTTTGCTTACAGATAAATGTAAAATAAATATTGAATAAAATAGATTTTATAATAAGAATAACTTGGAAAATTTTTGTATGTTTTTTTGTGTGTTTAAGAGCTTAAAACCCTTGCTGGCGGAATTATCAATACCCATTGTTCAGCTCTTGGAAATATTGACTATAAACTATATGCGAGATATATCTTCGCTAAGATATCTCCCAAAAATCTGATTGTTCCTGATACCATAAGAGAGAAACCGAAAAGCATTTGAAGTCAGACTCCAAAATTATTTTTGAAATTTACTTGATTTATGCTTAACAATGCGGTCCCGAACATGTCCTCCTATCCATTAAATCAGCCATAATATCTTTGAAAACAACTGGAATTCTGACTCACAACAAAATTTTGGTTTTATATAGATGTCATGCGGACAGCGACTTAGTCAGAGGTGGGGCGCGGGGGGCTCGTTGTTTTCACATCATAAGAGAGATATCAAAATCATTGTGGAGATCATAACAAGTCTCTGCAATATTAGATCTCTCACTTCGAAATGACTCCATCGGAGAGGATTACTGTCGTCTATATGAGGACGAAGAAGAGCTAGGAACAATTGAACATATCCTCTGTAGATGTCCATCGCTGAGTGATTGAAAGATATGAAATTGATAATCTAATCTAATAAAAAATCTGGCATGACTAAAAAACCATCTCTAGGCTCTCCATATCCTACTATTTTCTCCTCCACTCTCTCTTCATTCCCCCTTTTCTTTTCAGGTATCAAGAATGATCACAATGGACAATAGTCTCCAAGTGAACGGTTGTTACTAGCAACCGTACATCCCTAACCTAACCTTTACACATCGATTTTTATTTTTCCTAGGAAGTTTGGTGTTAAAAATGTCATATATCGGTCTACGTTTTGGTATAGTCCCCATATAATGGTACACCCAAATATTCGGTATTTTGGTAATTTTTGGCACGTTTTTCCAACAGAATTGGATGTAATTTGACATTTAAGGTTCCAATAGGCTAATTCTTCTTCTCACCAAAAATTATTACTTTAAAAATATTTCATTATATTAAAGAAATATTTTTAAAGTAAATAGTTTGGCTATGAGACAACTTTCTGAACTTCTAGACTACTTTTATTACAACATTTTCCGATTTTAAACGGCATATACATTAGAACTTTTTACCGGTTAACCTTCTTTATTAGGATTTATTTGATATATATGTAAAGGAATTGACAATTGAAACCCACTGCGTTAACGATTCCGGGAAATATTTTTAATTATTTTAAGAACTTCTATGGGAAGATATTTTGGTAATTATTTTAAGAAGACTTCTACTATTATAATAAAAAGAAAACTTTTGAATCTACCTAAAAAGGGGTCCTTAATTACAAGTCGAAAAATTTTATTAGTTTCTATTGGGGAATCTGTTTTATCTTCTGTTTTATTTACTATTCGAATATGTTTTTAAAGATTTTATGCTCATATTTTTACGATTTTTTGATCTTCTATTATAAAACTTTATGATCTCCGAATTGAAGGTTACTTCGACTTTTATTAAAAATGCCTATTACCTTTTAATGTGTAATCCTTTATTTAATGTGTAATCTTTTATAAGTTATTATCACCTACTAATAAAATCCTCCAGAGACTTTCATATAATTAAAGGCCAACTTATGGCAACGCCAAACCAAAAATTACATATTTGTCAAGTGTGTTCATTTACCCATAAAAACACTGAGGAAGTAAATTGTACTTGACACTGTACTGACCGTAAAAAACCCGTTAAATTTACTAAAGCAAATGAAAGAGAATGAGATTCGCGTTCGTTACGCATGCATTCTCTTACAGACATATGATTACAAAATGCATTCACATGACAAAAACACACACCCTATAGTGTGGGAGGGGAGGGATGGATGGGGTTGGAAAAAGGGTCTCATAATGCTATGCCTTCTTTTGTGTATTGCATCCAACGAAGGCAAGCAGCCAGACAGGCAACAAGCAGAACCTCCTTTGCAATCAACATCATTGTTAGTTAGAATGTGAAAGTGAAAGGAAGCTTTAGGCCAATTGTAAAGCTTTAGTAGAACAACAACAACAATAAAAATTTAAATAAAAATAAACATAATTTTTAGAAAAAAGGAACCCCTATTTTAATAAAAGTGTTATAAAAGTTAAATATATTTAATAAACCGTATTTTTTGTTAAAAAGTGTAACAACAAGGGAAAAAGAAATTCAAATTCTAAAAAAGACCAACCAAACAGCCAGCCAGCTACCAACCAACCACCTGACCTAACCTTGGCCTATGCATAGTAGTAGGAACAAAGGAACACACATACTCACGGAAAATCATCAAGAAAATAACAACAACAAAAATTACATTAAACCACAATAACCTTGAATATTTTTGTTTTTGCTGCTGCCAATTGTTGTAAACTGAATCCAATCGTTGTTAACCAAATACGAATACAAGGAGGACATCGAAACATAATGACTGAAGAAACAAATTGTTTGCGACCAGCAACTGGTGGTGTTCCCGTTGTTGCCAGTGCTGGCGGTGAATATGTTTGGACGCATCGTGAACCGTTAATGCATTTACAAAAGTATACACCATTCTTTCGTCTCATTGATTTCGTGGAGAAGACGCGCACCAAACGTTTCTACGAACCAGCTGAACGTTTCGAAATACTAATGTCCGCCTGTATTCTACGACATCCAGCACCGTTTTGTCAAAATCGTCGTTTCCCCGAAGACTATTGGGCTAATCTGTCTGTCGGTCCCGTTGCGGAGGCATTTGATCGTCTTATAGCCTCGTTGGATATACCCAGTCCACAGTTGTTGTCCCAGATGAATGCCTCCGATTGGGATATATGGAAGAAGAAATTCGATAATGCCATGTCGGACATCAGACGTCTGTCCTATTGTACCGATTTGGATAAATTAGCCGATATTGGTATTTATAATCGTACAACTTTCGAACAGCGTTTCAATATGCAATGGCGTGAGTAGGATAGGGCGGTTACCCAGAAAGGCGGATGAAGGGCAAGGAGAATTATTGAATATTATATATGTTGCTGTCCCATATGTGGGTCAAGTTTAAGAGATGATGGTGATATAGTTGTAGATATTAAGAGTATGTTTATAATGGATTAAGAGAGAGAGACGAATTGTGGAAAATTAAAAAAGATGAAAATTGTGAATGAAAACTAATAGGAAAACGGAAGTGTAAAAAAATTGCAACATAACAAAAATCTAAGTATGCAAATGTGTATGAGTGTGTGTGTGATTGGCCCATGCAACTGTAAGGTCATTAGTTTAATTGACAATTCGTTCGTATGTTTTTTTGCCATACCGTATTTTCAATTCTTGAGGGCATTGGCTTTTTTAATATTTATGTTGATGACACAAGTGTACAGAGATTTGGTATTGGGAATTGGAATTCTTTTTATTTGAAAATAGCTCATCTTCGTTTAGAATTCTGATTTTAAATTTATTTTTATATTTGAACATTTTCTTATATTAAATTTTGTATGGTTTATTATTTGAGGAAGTCTTTTAGGTTTTATATTTTCTGATATTTTATTTAAGGTAATCCACATATATTATTTATATTATTAGAGGATTTTTAATTCGAACACCATTTGTTTTTGTAATTGAGTCATTTTTATTAAATTAATATTTTAAAGCGCTCGGTTTCACGGAGAAATTTGTTGTTACTTTATGAGATAAGAAAAAATTAAGTTATTAATGAACATTTGAACATTTTTTAACCCCACTACTAGATGGGGGTCTTCTTACCCTTTAACTGTAAGTATTCTAACACACAGTTTGTTTTTATCGTCTGAGAAAACGAAATACCAAGTTACAGACAAATAGGCTAACATGAAACTATATTAACATTTTTCCGCGAATAAGTATTTTAAACGACAAGGACCCAAAATAATAGTACGTTTACATTTAACCGGACTTCGTAGGTTACGTAGTAGGTTAAGCCGGTAAAAAGTTCTAATGTATATTCCGTTTAACAGTCCTTTCGGTTGGACACGTTATTCGCTTACCTTTTGCAAACGAGGAGTTCCCGTATTTGCTCTTTGCAAATTCTATCTGAGTAAATGTTACAGGGTCCATATTTACATATAGCACCTATTTGAATTTTTGGACACATTTTCCGAGCTATTTGGCTGTAATTTGATTTTGACTTTTGGTTTCGAAAAAAAATATTTTTCTTTGAATTCTAACTGTCGTTCTATTAGAATGCCTAATAATTTATTAAACATTTTTCTGCAGAACTCTAGAATATTTTCTGATGTTTTATTAGAAACTTTTCAATTCAGATACAAAATCGAACAGAAATATCAATGAGAATATATTTTAATCACAATCGCCGATTTTGATTAAAGTCCAGTAGACCTATTAAATTGGCTTTGCCTGTAATCCATCAAAAAATCGGTTTCTTTATTGGATTTTTTTGAAAATTCTTCGTTTACTGTTTCAAATTTATTTCCAACAGAAAATAAACTAAAATTGTCTCGTAACATTTCTATGATATTATAACATTTTAAGCTATTAAAATGGGCACTACTTATTTTAAAAAATATATAAAAATTGAAAATTAGGTAAAAATGTGTATACTTTTTTATTTTAAGCTACCAACATGTTGCCATATTTGTAAGATTAAAAAAAACATAGACTATTTTTGGTTTTTAATTTGGATACATAATTTAATAGATAATTATTTAAATTAGAAAATAATAAGAAAATATGAAATATATAATTATTGATATTATAACAAAACAAAAACAATCTACAAATTAAACACGGTGCTACAACCAAAATTTATTAGAGAAAAATTAGTCACAACAAATTAGATAAATAAATTAAGCGAAAATAAGAAATATTGGAGTTATAAATTAAACAAAATTTAGTTTTAAATAACATATTGGGAGATAATAAATAGTATATATGGAATTATGAAAAATACAAAAAAAGATATTACAAATTAAACAAATATTACTTATTTCGAAGGAAATTGAGATATTTTTTTCAGATTTAACTGTATCCCTTTATTATTCGAATACATATCAAAATTAAAGCAAGAAATTGTAAAATGCTTATTTTTCTTTTTAAAATAAAGATTTATTCTTTTAAAATGATTAACAAATTTCAAAATCATACTAATGTTATTGGATGATCGGAATAAAACAATATGCTCACCCGACGTTAAAGAATTTAAAATTACATTATAATATCGAAATTTGTAGCACTGTCTTATTATGTATATATAAACACACACTTTGCATGTTAACTACTAACTAACAACTATGGCTGCAACACAACAATGGGTCCAATAATTTTGATTTTTGGACATATTTAAAGGGAATGATTTGGTTTATAAAACAAAAAAAGGTATTGTTAACGAAATTGTTAGCTTTAAATCTATTATTAAAAATAAAAATACAAACAACAAAGAAATATGAAATATTGCCAAAGAAATATAATAAATAAGTAAATAAATATACATACAATAATAAAATATAATAAATGTACAAGTAAATACATACAATGGAAGATGTTGTTTAAATTTTGAGATTTTTCAGATCATTGAATTTATTTATTTTTTTGGAGAATAAATATTGGTGATTTCGTTCTTGAAGAACTATTCTTTAAAAAGTCTACGCCTGTCTGGTCCTTGAAGAACTATTCTTTAAAAAGTTTACGCCTTGTTTGGTCCTTGAAGAACTATTCTTTAAAAGTCTACGCCTTGTTATTTCTTAAAAAAACTATACTTTAAAAAATTCACGCCTTTTTTGGTCATAGATTAATAGACTATTCTTTAAAAGTCCACGCCTTGTTATTTCTTAAAAAACTATTCTCTAAAAAATCCTTGCCTTGTTATTTCTTAAGAAACTATTCTCTAAAAAATCCATGCCTCGTTATTTCTTAAAAAACTATACTTTAAAAAATTCACGCCTTTTTTTGGTCATTGAAAAAAAATATTCTTTAAAAAATCCACGCCTTGTTATTTCTTAATAAACTATTCTTTAACAAATCCACGCTTTGTTTAGTCCTTGAAAAAATATTCTTTAAAAAGTCTACGCCTTGTTTGGTCCTTGAAGAACTATTCTTTAAAAAGTCTACGCCTTCTTTGGTCCTGAAGAACTATTCTTTAAAAAGTCTACGCCTTGTTTGGTCCTTGAAGAACTATTCTTTAAAAAGTCCACGCCTTGTTTGGCCCTTAAATAATTATTCTTTAAAACATCCACGCTTTGTTTGATCCTTGAAAAAATATTCTTTAAAAAGTCCACGCCTTGTTTGGCCCTTAAATAATTATTCTTTAAAACATCCACGCTTTGTTTGATCCTTGAAAAAATATTCTTTAAAAAATCCACGCCTTGTTATTTCTTAATAAACTATTCTTTAACAAATCCACGCCTTGTTATTTCTTAAAAAATTATTCTCTAAAAAATCCATGCTTTGTTATTTCTTAAAAAACGATTCTCAAAAAACCCACTCCTTGTTATTTCTTAAAAAAACTATTCTTTAAAAATTCACGCCTTGTTATTTCTTAAGAAACTATTCTCTAAAAAATCCATGCCTTGTTATTTCATAAAAAAAAACTATACTTTAAAAAATTCTCGCCTTTTTTGGTCATTAAAAAAAAAAATATTCTTTAAAAAATCCACGCAATGTTTGGTCCTTGGGAAAAAAATCACGCTTAATAGTCTCGAGAACTTTAATAGCCCCCTGCAGTTTTCTGATTCAAAAAATTACTGAAACAAAATTCTTAAAAATTTAGTTATTTTTTATATTCTTATAAATATCTAACATACAAAAATTGGGTTAACTTTCTTTCCCTTATATATTTAATATTTTTTTAATATCTCTTTACATAGTTTGTCATCTTATTTTCTATAATCCTTCCATCATTAGAAGTTCAGCTTCATCCATAATATCGGCAATTTTACGTTTTGTTTTCAACTGTAAGGCTAAAGGCATTTTTTGCAATTGTTTAGCATAACCCAAAAATATTAGCTCCATTGATGATAGATTTGTAAAAGATGGATCATTTTGTGTGGAAGAAGTTTTGTTTTCCGCAACTGGAGAAGGGGTTGGGGGGTTTTCTACTGCAATCTTCTCAGCGCCAGCAATAGACTTAACTATGGCAGGTTCTTTGGGTATTTGTGATTTTTGTTCGGCTGGAACTGTTTCCATTTTTGTACTGGACGACAGAGGCATTGTTGTTGGATGAACACATTTTTCTTGTGGTTCTGGTGCTTGTACTTTGTGGGCTTCTAATAAATTTTCAACGTCTGTATTTTCAATTTCATTTGAGTTATCTTCAACAATTACCACCGCATCGTCTTTTAAAATATTGCCCAGTTCTTCCTCGTCAATGGAATCGTCATCACTGTAAAATGAACAGACAATATTTATTGAATACAACTTGAATTTGTTGATTTTTTTCTGGAGATTAACCTTACATCATTGTAAAAAGATATGGCTGCAAAAAGTCCATATATTTGGCCAATTCAAAATCATCATTGCCCTTTAAATATTCCATATATTCATAGAGCATTCGGTTCCAACAGTCCTGGGCCTCATCTGTTGTCACGCAAAATTTACTGGCTATAGTTTCCCATTCTTTTTGATATTCCACATCGTCAACATGTAGATTTTTATAAATATTTGGCTCTTTTTTCACCGCTTCGATTAATTGAATTAAGTTCATCCTTGGTAGTAAACAAGAAAACAATATGAGATATGTTCTCGCTTTGAAAACTCTTGCTTCTGCTCCTCCCTCTTTGTATTCCGTCGACGTAGAAAAACAAACACTGGAAAAATATTAAGCATTAAACCAGAAACAGGCAGAGAGCTATTTTGTTCTTTTTTTACACTGAAATTACTCTCAAGGAGAGCACGGGTGAGGTGATTTGCCTGACCCGCATTAGAGTCTAAACGCAACCATAGAGTCAGGAGTCAGCGGCATACTTTTTCGCTGGCGTTAAAACCAAACGAAAGAGTTAGCGGCTAGCGTCACAAAATGTCAATTATTTGTTTTCATTTTTTGACAGAAAATTTTATAGGTATTTCAAAGAAATATCCAGTCAAACAAATTGTTTATGAATATAGAGAACAAACAAATATGACACATACCAAGAATCAAAACAAAACAAATTGAAATCGATTTTCATTAGTGAAATCGACAAAGTTATCGATATATTTCGATAATTTAACGAAACCTTTTCGAAATGAAAAATTTAATAACACTATGCAACAAGATTTTGGGGTTGGAAAAATTCCTTGTGGAGATGAAACCCCTTTGGTTACTATATTAAGAACCCAGAAGAAAATATTTGCTATAGGCTAAGTTTTTGAATTATGGCGGGATTTTGTAGGTCTATTGAAGTTTATTTTTGAGTTATCATGTTTTTAGTCAAATCAAATGAGGAATATTTTTTAAAACACTACCTCGGGTCCCTTATAATTTTCATTAACATTAATCAATCTACCACAAGAGAGCTTTTTAACCTCAAAATGTTCTCAAAAATATTACTCATAACATTGTTGATAGGGTGCTCAAAGACAAGATATTGTATTCTTATGTTTCATAGCCCTTTTCACTTTTACCCCCGATCCTTTTTACAAAAAACCTTCTATGAATGTACACTAATCTAACAATAATTTTGTATACATTTTAGATTATAAAGAACTGTCGGATTCACGTGAAATACGTACCCAGCAAATATTTCTTCTAAATTCGGTCCGAATCTCTGAACAAATTACCGATTCTGATGCTAAATTTCTTAGAAATCGGAAAGAAATTAGGATTGAATTCGGAAAAAATATTAGAATTTCTAGATTATTTACTGATGAATATTGAGGGAAATTTAGATTTTCTGAGGGAAATCGACCCGAATTTGAAAGACAATTCTTGTAAAATTCGGAAAAAAAAGATCAGAAAACACGAAAAATATTCTGATATCAGAGTCCTTAAAAAATTGTTAGCTGGGTACCTCAAATATACTTCTTTATACCGTTAACATTAATGCCCATAGTTTTTGCACCGAATCATTCTTTTTTTTGTATTTCCGAGGTTACAAAAACTCTTTATAAAATATTGACCTTAAAATATTTGCCGGTCGTCACTTTAAAATATAGTCGTAATCAGAATAAAATTCTATATAACCAAGTCCCTCTGCAGCTGAAATCATGATAGAGCTCTCAATACATAGCATTGAAATTTGACTCTTCCGAGGATGTTTGGTATTGTAAGTGGCTCATACAATGGTTTCGTCCAATTGCCAGGATTTTAAAAATGACGGAATTTCCAGGGGACTTTAATTTTGCATTTCGGTTTTCTAAATTATTTACTGCACATTTTCTTCTACTGATGTTAGGAGAAAATATGCATTCCTAGTTTGTCATACACATGCCCGTACAATTGTTTTAATTTCATCATTTATTTATATAAAAAACCTATTTATACGAAATTACTTATTGCAATACTCATTATATATATAGTTAGGTGTCATCTTAATTTTTCTTTTTTGCATTATTGAATATTCCTAAATATTTGCCACGGGTCATTTCTTTAGCTTCACTAACGCCCAGTTGATAGGCCTCGTCATAGATTTTCTTTATTTCCATTATCAAGGCGTTGGGTGACAATGTGCTGAGTTCTAAAATCGAAAAATTAATTATAGAAAATATAAAACAATACATTTTCCGAAATACTCACGCAACATTGCCGTCGTATCCTCCTGTGATAGACCACGAGACCATTCTGGAGCTGGTGTACGTATTGGTGTATCACTCATAGCAATGAAATCGGTTATTCCTGGAACTTGGAAAATAAATGGATTTCGATTTTACGTTCAACGGTATATTTTGAAAACTGTCAAAATGTTTTAAATGTATACTGAACAAAGCCCGGTTAATAATTAAGTACTTAGAAGGGCATGAAACCGCAGTTTCCTAATTGTTACCTCAACTTACTTTTTTCTGGCCACAAATCGGGCGAAGCTCTATCTAATTTCTCCAAAGATAACAGCCCACCATCATCCTGTTCTTCGTCCTTGATCATGGAATCTGAAATAGGATTAATTATTAGTATCCTTTTGTAATTGTTTATTATTAACTTTATTTACTTACATTTTAATGTGCGTTCTTTTTTTGTTGACATTGCTGTCTGGTGGAAAAACAACAATTGTACAGTTATCGATGTGACAATGTGTTATCGATTGGTGCATCTTAATGTAAGACGTACATTTTAAGACGAATGTCTAGTTTTCGCAAGCTTTTGTTTGACGTTGTTCACTTTAAAAATTGTCTTTGATATAAAAAAATGTACAACCCGACATTATGGCTTGTTATTAGTATATAAACCTTGGTTTCTGTATTGGTCTGTATAGAGTCCACAGGTCTTTATAGAGACCACAGGTCTTTATAAAGACCAATTGGGCTGCATAGAGTTCACAGGTCTTTATAAAGACCAATAGGGCTGTATAGAGACCACAGGTCTTTAAAAAGACAAATTGGTCTGTATAGAGATCACAAATCTTTATATAGACCAATTGGTCTGTATAGACAGGTCTTTATTAAGACCAATTTATGAATACAAATAGTCTTTTTTTTTTTTTTTTTTTTTTTTATATATTATTTTGGTTGGCCCACTTTCTATAGGGATAGAAGGTTTAGTGCCATGTATCCGTATGTAGCTTTGCTACGAATTTGACTTTATCCATAGATGGTGGTTTGTGTTTTGCAGGTTGACTTCGATCTTCTTTAAGAATTTGACCACAATGTTCAGACTTCTAAGCCTTGTGTATCAGTGAACTCTTCTACTGTGAAGGAGTCACATAGTAGCGAAAAGCATCTTCTTTTGCTATTAAATTTACGAAAATTAAAAATTTCATGCGCAGCTGTTTGGATTTTGTTGAACGACTCGTAATTTATAGGTTATCCGTATTTAAAAACACACGTGTTAGTTAAGCGAACGCTTAACAACCGCCATTTTGTAAAAATCTATTTTTAAGCCCGTGGGCGTGTAGTACTCATTTAAAATTTTTTTACGTCTTTCTTGTGAGCCGTCCGAGGACGAACTGCAAATAGTCTTTTATATACTTCCGGTATATCGAAATCGATATAAAAATCGATTAATTTATAAACTGAAAGTTATTTTATCCCTGTTTGTGAAAAATCCCTCTTCTGGCAACGCTGTTTTATACAAACTTTCTCTCTCACTATCTCCATGTGCTTGTTCCTCACTCGCTCTCTCTCTCCAACACCTGCCAGCTGACTGGTTATTAATTGTATTTTTCATAATTTCTATTTTCATTCTCATTTCTTCACTGCTCCACTTCGCACACCGCGCGCATTGTATTAATTTTAGTGAAATAGGAAAAAATATATATTTAGTTTTTACATAACATAACAAGAAATAGAAAGTGTAAATAAATTTTGAATTGCAAAAAAAAAAAACATTTTTTGTTTATTTAAATATATACATACATAAAGTTAATTTGTTTTTGGCAACAACTCATGGCCGCAACTAATCAACTGCTAACAAATGCCAGCAGCAACGATAGCAGCAGCATTCATTGCGATGAATTATCAGAAATAAAAGCAATTTTCTTTGATTTGGACAATACCTTAATACCAACGAGATCGGGAGATAGCAAAGCTTGTCGTGAAGTAAGTAATTCTTAAATACAAAATCATCATCATCCGTTGTCATCATTACGGAAAATTCCACTGAAGTGACAAAAGTGAATGAATTTGTTCTGGGGACTGATGGGCTGGGGGCTACACATGCAAATGTATTGTTTATATGTGGGTTTTGAGTGCTGGGGTACCTTCGTGTATTTGTATTTCCGTGCAGGGGGGGATTTACAACATGTGCGAATGAAAAAAAAAACAAACAAATGTCATAATTGTAGTGAGAAAACCCCAGTTTTTTTCTGCAAAAGAATTTTTATTTTTATTTGTATTGTTATTTCACTTTGTGGCTTCTTCGGTTGTTGTTCTTTACTGTCCATAAAATGCTGATGATGCATTTAACTTGAAAAAAAAATATTAAAAATGCCAATGGTGCGATAGTGCCGCCTGCCCATGTTGATAACAATGAACTTGAAAACGATGATCGCTATGGGGTGACGCTTCTATTCTTTGTACTGTAGTTGACAACTATTTAGTATGGCTTAAACGGAATTAGTCAAATTATATGTTTTACCTGCATTAATCCACGAATAACATACTTACAAGGGCATTCACAAATTACCTCAAAACTAGCGATTTTAACTTGAAGTCTTAAAGGGTTAATGAAAAGTTTTTCAGAGACCAACTGCGCTTTATAGACATCTCAAGACATTGTATAGATCAATTAAGATGTTAAGGATGACAGGTGTCTTCAGAGATCAAAGGTCTTTCTAAAGACCAAATGGGCGGTATAGTGACCACATGTCTTTATAAAGACCAATTAGCATGTATAGAGACCAGAGGTTCACATAAAGACCAATTGGGACCAATTGTCCAACTGGGCCACAGGTCTTTATAAAGACCAATTGGGCTGTATAGAGACCACAGGTCTTTATAAAGACCAATTGGGCTGTATAGAGACCACAGGTCTTTATAAAGACCAATTGGGCTGTATAGAGACCACAGGTCTTTATAAAGACCAATTGGGCTGTATAGAGACCACAGGTCTTTATAAAGACCAATTGGGCTGTATAGAGACCACAGGTCTTTATAAAGACCAATTGGGCTGTATAGAGACCACAGGTCTTTATAAAGACCAATTGGGCTGTATAGAGACCACAGGTCTTTATAAAGACCAATTGGGCTGTATAGAGACCACAGGTCTTTATAAAGACCAATTGGGCTGTATAGAGACCACAGGTCTTTATAAAGACCAATTGGGCTGTATAGAGACCACAGGTCTTTATAAAGACCAATTGGGCTGTATAGAGACCACAGGTCTTTATAAAGACCAATTGGGCTGTATAGAGACCACAGGTCTTTATAAAGACCAATTGGGCTGTATAGAGACCACAGGTCTTTATAAAGACCAATTGGGCTGTATAGAGACCACAGGTCTTTATAAAGACCAATTGGGCTGTATAGAGACCACAGGTCTTTATAAAGACCAATTGGGCTGTATAGAGACCACAGGTCTTTATAAAGACCAATTGGGCTGTATAGAGACCACAGGTCTTTATAAAGACCAATTGGGCTGTATAGAAACCACAGGTCTTTATAAAGACCAATTGGGCTGTATAGAGACCACAGGTCTTTATAAAGACCAATTGGGCTGTATAGAGACCACAGGTCTTTATAAAGACCAATTGGGCTGTATAGAGACCACAGGTCTTTATAAAGACCAATTGGGCTGTATAGAGACCACAGGTCTTTATAAAGACCAATTGGGCTGTATAGAGACCACAGGTCTTTATAAAGACCAATTGGGCTGTATAGAGACCACAGGTCTTTATAAAGACCAATTGGGCTGTATAGAGACCACAGGTCTTTATAAAGACCAATTGGGCTGTATAGAGACCACAGGTCTTTATAAAGACCAATTGGGCTGTATAGAGACCACAGGTCTTTATAAAGACCAATTGGGCTGTATAGAGACCACAGGTCTTTATAAAGACCAATTGGGCTGTATAGAGACCACAGGTCTTTATAAAGACCAATTGGGCTGTATAGAGACCACAGGTCTTTATAAAGACCAATTGGGCTGTATAGAGACCACAGGTCTTTATAAAGACCAATTGGGCTGTATAGAGACCACAGGTCTTTATAAAGACCAATTGGGCTGTATAGAGACCACAGGTCTTTATAAAGACCAATTGGGCTGTATAGAGACCACAGGTCTTTATAAAGACCAATTGGGCTGTATAGAGACCACAGGTCTTTATAAAGACCAATTGGGCTGTATAGAGACCACAGGTCTTTATAAAGACCAATTGGGCTGTATAGAGACCACAGGTCTTTATAAAGACCAATTGGGCTGTATAGAGACCACAGGTCTTTATAAAGACCAATTGGGCTGTATAGAGACCACAGGTCTTTATAAAGACCAATTGGGCTGTATAGAGACCACAGGTCTTTATAAAGACCAATTGGGCTGTATAGAGACCACAGGTCTTTATAAAGACCAATTGGGCTGTATAGAGACCACAGGTCTTTATAAAGACCAATTGGGCTGTATAGAGACCACAGGTCTTTATAAAGACCAATTGGGCTGTATAGAGACCACAGGTCTTTATAAAGACCAATTGGGCTGTATAGAGACCACAGGTCTTTATAAAGACCAATTGGGCTGTATAGAGACCACAGGTCTTTATAAAGACCAATTGGGCTGTATAGAGACCACAGGTCTTTATAAAGACCAATTGGGCTGTATAGAGACCACAGGTCTTTATAAAGACCAATTGGGCTGTATAGAGACCACAGGTCTTTATAAAGACCAATTGGGCTGTATAGAGACCACAGGTCTTTATAAAGACCAATTGGGCTGTATGAAGATTACAGGTCTTTATAAAGACTGTATGAAGACCACAGGTCTTTATAAAGACCAATTGGGCTGTATAGAGACCACAGGTCTTTATAAAGACCAATTGGGCTGTATAGAGACCACAGGTCTTTATAAAGACCAATTGGGCTGTATAGAGACCACAGGTCTTTATAAAGACCAATTGGGCTGTATAGAGACCACAGGTCTTTATAAAGACCAATTGGGCTGTATAGAGACCACAGGTCTTTATAAAGACCAATTGGGCTGTATAGAGACCACAGGTCTTTATAAAGACCAATTGGGCTGTATAGAGACCACAGGTCTTTATAAAGACCAATTGGGCTGTATAGAGACCACAGGTCTTTATAAAGACCAATTGGGCTGTATAGAGACCACAGGTCTTTATAAAGACCAATTGGGCTGTATAGAGACCACAGGTCTTTATAAAGACCAATTGGGCTGTATAGAGACCACAGGTCTTTATAAAGACCAATTGGGCTGTATAGAGACCACAGGTCTTTATAAAGACCAATTGGGCTGTATAGAGACCACAGGTCTTTATAAAGACCAATTGGGCTGTATAGAGACCACAGGTCTTTATAAAGACCAATTGGGCTGTATAGAGACCACAGGCTGTATAGAGACCACAGGTTTTAAAAAGACGAATTGGGCTGTATAGAAACCACAGGTCCATATTAAGAACAATTGGTCTGTATAGTGACCACGAGTCTTTATAACGACGAATTGGGCTGTATAGTGATCGTAGTTTCCATCTTTGGACAGTTTAGAATTCATATAATTTATGAGAAAATTTTTTGCTCTTTTAAGGGAATACCTTCTGCTCTTCTATGTGAAAACCTTCTGCTTTTCAATGAGAATACCTTTGGTCTTCCAAGAGACCTTCTGGTTTCCCCTTCCTTGAGTAGATTTTTGGTCTCCTATGTAAATATGAGTATAATGTTCTGGTTATAATACTTATACAGTAGACCACGGATATAAGAACATTAAAAAAAAAAATCGAGAATTTTGTTCTTATAAGCGTGTTTTTCTTATATGAATGTATTTAATATAATAAACTATTTTCTTATATGGATGAAAAATGTTCTTAAGTCCAGATTTTTCTTATATATGATGTTCTCATATCCGTACTACTGTAATACCTCCTCGACTGCAAGTTGAAGATATGGATATTTCGATTCTCAGATACATTAAGATTCCCCCTGCTGTTGTCTTTAAAACAAAATTTCAATAATTTTCTTATTTCTTGCCCTTTTCAGGTTTCCGAAATACTGCAACGTCAATATGGTTTCACCAAAGAGGAGGCCAATTATAGCACACAGAATTTTCTGAAATCATTTCGTCGTTGTCCCGATAATTGTCAAACATCGCTCGATATATGGCGTACACATTTATGGCACGAGGCGCTACCACCAAAATATAAACAATTAGCCAATACCATCTATCCAATATGGTTGACTTTGCGTTATCGTTATCTTGCCATACCCCAGGAATATGTACATCTGTTGCAGAATTTACGTAAACACTATATGCTGGCACTAATAACAAATGGTCCCTCCAATGCCCAATGGGAGAAGGTACGTCAACTCGATGTACAGCAATATTTTGATTGCCTATTGGTGTCGGGCGATTTGCCATGGGAGAAACCAAATCCAAATATATTCTATGCCACATGTAAATATTTAAACGTACAACCGAAACAATGTTGCATGGTCGGTGACAAGCTGGAGAGTGATATTAAAGGTGGAAACTTAGCTGGTCTAGGTGCTACATTTTGGTTACCCCTAACCTTAGATGAAATTGAAAAGTTACTGCACAATGCAAATGATGAACATAAACCCACTTATATTCTAAGAAATCTATTGGAATTTTGTGATTATTTTAATGTGATGACACAAGAACAGCAGAGACGTGAACACGACGATGATGAACTTTTACTACAGCAGCAACAACAAGTACCTGAGTATAATAATAAAAAATGCCAAAGCAAAAATATCGTTTATTGCCGAGGTCGTTCTTCATCACCAACTAATAATACTATGACAACAACAGCAACACCACCCATTGAATTTTCGGCTAGCGAAAGTGATAATAGCTCAGATAGTATATAAAGGAAACCTATATACAACATATACACGTAAACAAATAAATAAACTTTAGTATAGTATTACAAACGAAATGAAAAGAAAAAACAACTTTACAACTAACACTTATAGTACATTACTATGTATGGTAAATAAAAACGCTAATTACATTGATGATGATAATGATTTGCAAAACTAAACACTAAACTAAACTATATGGCAAACTGATGGTACAACAACAACAAAAATATAGACAATTATGATGTTCATATTCTCACTTTGATTTATTTATGTTCACGCACACACTTATACTCATTACATTTATTTAAATCGTGTACTATAAGTATCTACTATATGTACATATATTGTACTAATATTTTTTATATAGAAACAATTTATGATAAAGAAGAATGTTTTGCGTTCTCACCTTTTACACAAACAAATGAAACTAAAGATTTTATTTTTCGCGAAGGGAAAAACAAACAACTTATGTTGTATATTTTTTCTACCACTGCAATTTTTATGCATTTTTTTTGATGAACAATTTTTAATTGTATAATTTTATTAAGCTTACAATGTGAATGAAAATAAACTTGAAATGAAATAAAAATTTTATATGTTGTTTTAAGAATATTTTTCTAGCTATAGGAATGGATTTTTTAAAGAAATTTTTTTTCAAGGCATGCCAGAGCTATAGGTGTAGTTTTTTTTTTTAATATTTTTTTCAAGGCATGCCACGCTGTGTGTGTGTATTTTTGAAAGCTGTATTCTTAATTCCATAAGTCGGTCCTCTGGTCTTCAAAACTCTACTCCTCTTTGTGAATACCTTTTTGTTCTCTTTTAAGAAGACCTTCTTCAGTACTTCAGTGGATTTCCAGAGGGAGGTTGTGCCTTATCCTCTACTTAACTCGATTCAGAGGTCTCGCACCATGAATTTGCGAAGATACGAAGCAGCACGTTTGTAGTGCTTCGCATCAGATACTTCTCGGGCATTTCCAACCTTTGATCCGCTGTCCGTTGCTGGGGTTTCTATAGAATGCCAGTCAGAATGAAGTCAGTCGGTCAACAAGGTCTATGCTTCCTTCGTTTAGGCTACAACAATCCCCCTGTGTAGACTTGGCCGCGATAACCATTTTGTCCAGCTCAACATCAGTCAGGGTGAGATTTAGTAGTAGTTCCTCCGGAAGCATATCCCCACATTGCTCTTCCGGTACTAGTCTGCGTAACTGGTCGAAGATTTCCCTACTCTGCTCCTCTAAACTATCGCGGTTCGGTTAAGGGTCCCGTGTAGGTCATCCCCTCCCGGAACTACAGACCTGTCAGTCAGAGACTGTGACCCACACCATTGAGATGGGTATTTAGGGCCATCATTCTCGTCCGTTAGCATTCAGCTCTGCTTCCCGAAGGCGGGCAATGTAAAGACCTTTTGATATTATCTTTTATAAGAATACCTTCTGATCTTCTATGAGAAGATCTTCTGGTCTCCAATGATGAGATTTTTTCGTCTTCAAAGAGAAGAGCTTCGGTTCTTCTAGGAGAAGATGATCTGGTCATCCATGAAATGACCTTTTGGTCTTCTATGAGAAGAACTTCGGGTCCTCTATGAGAATACCTCCAGGACTTTTGGTGCTGAACTTCTGAAGTTTTTTGAGCATTTACTCATTTCGTCGCCTCCGAACCATAGTATGCTACGAGAATACCTTCTAATCTTCGACTAAGAAGACTTTTCGGTCTTTATAAGTAATAAAGACCTTTTGGTCATCTTTGCGAAGACCTTCTGGTTTTTATTTAAGGATCTTCTTCTTTTTTATCAGAAGACCATCTCGTCTTTGTTGAGAATACCATTCAATAAAACAGCGTATGTTCTCCAACGACAACGTCTTCAGGCTAAATGAGTAGCCTTTCGTTCTTTGCGACGGGTCGACTTTCGCCTCACTCCTCCTAATTTCTGACGGGTTTCAGAACCTACTGTATTTTATACTCTTTTACGTTGTTCCCTCCCAGGATCCAACGGCAAGTACACCTTTAATAGAGATTAAAAAAAGTGTAGTAAATAGGTCCTTTTTCCTTTTTGTTGGATATTCAACAAGGGGGATCAGCTAAAGGTCCACTAAATTTAATCGGTAGTACATCTTAAAAGCCTTAACAGTTTGTTTCAGTAAAGTGGGTGGATTATAAAGAACTTGATATTCGAATATACCAAAACTAGTTTCGTTCGTTCATTTCGCAGAATCATATATTTGAAACAGTTGCAAAGGTCCTAGCAGAATCAAACAGGTCCGCGTTAGCCCCAAACAAATTTTATTTTCTCTAACTTAAGTTTTCAAAGCCATTTTAGTCAAGAAATAATCGTAATGAGTTCACGGGACATTTCGAAACAGAAGAAACCCCAATCTAAGAAAACAAATAGAAACCTGGAAAAATGTAAAGCGACAAAGCAGGAGGATGATGACGATTCGGGACACGATACAGCATCCACAACAATTACACCAACTCAAACAACACCGGTCGACATGATGACCTCCAAAGATTTCCAATTTGATGTTGGGGCTCACATTGAAGTGATACATCAACAGTTGAAGGATACGGTTCGAGTGCAAAAGTTCCGAGAGGCTATTTTATATAATCAACATTTGTTCCGGAACAAAATTGTCCTACATTTGAATTGTGGTGTGGGTATATTTTCATTGTTTGCCGCAAAGGCAGGAGCTGCCAAGGTCTTCGCCATCGATCATTCGAATGTCATTTATTACACCCGACAAATTGTGGCGGCAAATGGTTATGGCGATGTCATAGAGGTGCTGAAGGGCCGCATTGAAGATATCGATTTGCCCGTCAAGGAAGTCGATATCATTTTATGTGATTGGATGGGTTATGCGCTGCTGTTTCAATCGACCTGTGATGCTGCGATTTATGCCCGCGATAAATGGTTAAAGAAGCCGAACGGTTTAATATTTCCAGACCAGGCAAAATTGTTCATGGTTGCTGTGGAAGATCAAAAACATAAAAATGAAAATATTGAATGGTGGAATGGTGTCTATGGATTCAATATGAAATGTTTGCGCGATGTGGCTCTGAAAGAGCCACGCTATAAGTTGATTAATTTCTGACGGGTTTCAGAACCTACTGTATTTTATACTCTTTTACGTTGTTCCCTCCCAGGATCCAACGGCAAGTACACCTTTAATAGAGATTAAAAAAAGTGTAGTAAATAGGTCCTTTTTCCTTTTTGTTGGATATTCAACAAGGGGGATCAGCTAAAGGTCCACTAAATTTAATCGGTAGTACATCTTAAAAGCCTTAACAGTTTGTTTCAGTAAAGTGGGTGGATTATAAAGAACTTGATATTCGAATATACCAAAACTAGTTCCGTTCGTTCATTTCGCAGAATCATATATTTGAAACAGCTGCAAAGGTCCTAGCAGAATCAAACAGGTCCGCGTTAGCCCCAAACAAAATTTATTTTCTCTAACTTAAGTTTTCAAAGCCATTTTAGTCAAGAAATAATCCTAATGAGTTCACTGGACATTTCGAAACAGAAGAAACCCCAATCTAAGAAAACAAACAGAAACCTGGAAAAATGTAAAGCGACAAAGCAGGAGGATGATGACGATTCGGGACACGATACAGCATCCACAACAATTACACCAACTCAAACAACACCGGTCGACATGATGACCTCCAAAGATTTCCAATTTGATGTTGGGGCTCACATTGAAGTGATACATCAACAGTTGAAGGATACGGTTCGAGTGCAAAAGTTCAGAGAGGCTATTTTATATAATCAACATTTGTTCCGGAACAAAATTGTCCTACATTTGAATTGTGGTGTGGGTATATTTTCATTGTTTGCCGCAAAGGCAGGAGCTGCCAAGGTCTTCGCCATCGATCATTCGAATGTCATTTATTACACCCGACAAATTGTGGCGGCAAATGGTTATGGCGATGTCATAGAGGTGCTGAAGGGCCGCATTGAAGATATCGATTTGCCCGTCAAGGAAGTCGATATCATTTTATGTGATTGGATGGGTTATGCGCTGCTGTTTCAATCGACCTGTGATGCTGTGATTTATGCCCGCGATAAATGGTTAAAGAAGCCGAACGGTTTAATATTTCCAGACCAGGCAAAATTGTTCATGGTTGCTGTGGAAGATCAAAAACATAAAAATGAAAATATTGAATGGTGGAATGGTGTCTATGGATTCAATATGAAATGTTTGCGCGATGTGGCTCTGAAAGAGCCACGCTATAAGTTGATTAAATTGGAACAGATGCTAAGTAAACAATGTCCCATAAAGACAATCGATTTGTATACCGCCACAAAGGATGATTTGAAATTTCGTAGTAAATTTATGCTGCCCATGCAGCGGGCAGGACAATTGGATGGTTTTGCATTGTATTTTCATGTTTATTTTACAAAATCGCATACACCACTTGGCTTTAGTACGGTAAGGTTACATAGCTCCATGGTTTTAGTTTAATATTAATTTAAAATTGTTCTTAGGATCCCTGGTCGGCTGGCACGAATTGGATGCAAACTATACTCTTCTTAGACAAATCGGTGGGCGTTAAAGCCAATAGCATATACTATGGAGGAATTGAAATGCTATCACACAAAACACCATTGGATCTGAATGATATGCAAATAAATTTGGAATTATTAACAGGAGATCCTTTATTTCCTGAGGTCGACATTGAAATGAGTTGGAATTTAAGACCAGCTGTAATGTCAATGGAACCATTAAGTGTAAATGAAAATAATGGCACAGATGAGAAATCCAATGACCAGCCAGCAACTACCAAAGAAAAATTAAATGATGAACAATCGAATAACAAAGCGAATAATACAATTTGTGATCGCACATCATTTAATAATGTTGCGGAATTATTGGAAATGACAGCACCACTACCACCACCGGTAAAGGCACAAAAACAAAAATTCATTGCCACCAAAATAATGCCAACGGAAGGCAACTTCTTGGCCTCACAAACATTTACCATTGGTGAAAATATTTATGTTTGTCGCAAGAATCGTCGCAACAAAAACAAACACAACAAAAAAGGCTGAACTAATTTAAAAATTAATTTAATTTTTTATGTTTTTTTTCAAATCTAAAATATTTTTTTCAAGAGGAAATATTTAAAAAATATATATTTATTTTGCAATGAATTTATTATATTAAAAATGCTTCAAAATTATTTTACATTATTTTAAATGTATTATTTACTATTGTATATTATTTTATACATTCGATTATTTTCCTCAATTTATTTTACGAATTAACATGAATTATAAAACGCAAGACTTTATGTTATTTTATACTTGAGTTATATAACTTTATAAAATTAGAAATGAATAAATATAAAAAAGTATTATAAAATAATATTTTTCCATGCGTTTTTTAATTATGTTTCATTTAACTATTAAAAAATATTTCTTAAAGGAGCCTTAAGAAAAAATAATGTAGGATAATGAAATTCCGGGACAACTACAAGCGGTTTTTAAAGAATATTTCAAGGACCATCCATAAAAGGCGTGGATTTTTTAAAAAATATTTTTTGAAGGACCATCCATAAAAGGCGTGGATTTTTTAAAGAATATTTTTTCAAGGACCATCCATAAAAGGCGTGGATTTTTTAAAGAATATTTTTTCAACAACCATACATAAAAGGCGTGGATTTTTTAAAGAATATTTTTTCAACGACCATCCATAAAAGGCGTTGATTTTTTAAAGAATATTTTTCAACGACCATCCATAAAAAGCGTGGATTTTTTAAAGACTATTTTTTCAACGACCATCCATAAAAGGCGTGGATTTTTTAAAGAATATTTTTTCAACGACCATCCATAAAAGGCGTGGATTTTTTAAAGAATATTTTTTCAACGACCATCCATAAAAGGCGTGGTTTTTTTAAAGAATATTTTTCAAGGACCATCCATAAAAGGCGTGGATTTTTTAAAGAATATTTTTTTCAAGGACCATCCATAAAAGGCGTGGATTTTTTAAAGAATATTTTTTCAAGGACCATCCATAAAAGGCGTGGATTTTTTAAAGAATATTTTTTCAAGGACCATCCATAAAAGGCGTGGATGTTTTAAAGAATATTTTTTCAACGACCATCCATAAAAGGCGTGGATTTTTTAAAGAATATTTTTTCAAGGACCATCCATAAAAGGCGTGGATTTTTTAAAGAATATTTTTTCAACGACCATCCATAAAAGGCGTGGATTTTTTAAAGAATATTTTTTCAACGACCATCCATAAAAGGCGTGGATTTTTTAAAGAATATTTTTTCAACGACCATCCATAAAAGGCGTGGATTTTTTAAAGAATATTTTTTCAACGACCATCCATAAAAGGCGTGGATTTTTTAAAGAATATTTTTTCAACGACCATCCATAAAAGGCGAGGATTTTTTAAAAAATATTTTTTTCAAGGACCATCCATAAAAGGCGAGGATTTTTTAAAAAATATTTTTTTCAAGGACCATCCATAAAAGGCGAGGATTTTTTAAAAAATATTTTTTTCAAGGACCATACATAAATAGGGTGGATTTTTTAAACAATATTTTTTCAAGGACCATCCATAAAAGGCATGGAATGGAGTTTTTAAAGAATATTTTTTTAACAACTAGGCAAGGCGTGGATTCAAGGACCACAGAAAAGATAATTTTTTAATAAATATTTTTCAAGGACCACAGAGAAGAGGATTTTTTAATAAATATTTTTTCAAGGACCATATAGAAGAGGATTTCCTTATAAATATTTCTTTAAAGTTCACAGAGAAATGAATTTTTTAATAATTTTTTTTTCAAGGACTACAGAGAAGTGGATTTTTTAAAGAATATTTTTCAAGGACCACATAGTAGAAACGTAAATGTTTTAAACATTCCCTGACTTTCCGACATATATAATAAAACAATAGGTTTCTCATTTCAAATATATATTCATTGTATATTTTATTCGATAATAATATATATTTGTGTTATTATTTCATAACTACATCAATATGTTTCTTTATGTATGTATACCTCTGTAACAACTTTTAAATAATAGGAATACTCGAGAGAAAAAAAGGGGTGAGAAATAATCATTTGAAATACAAAAAATAATTGTCATTCATATAAAAATTTGATATTTTTTATACAAATTTATTATTTGTGTAAATATTATTTTATCTCTTACAAATTTTGTATCCACTAAAAGAGCTACAACATATTTTTTTTATAAAACTGAACTCAATTGGTTATGTGAAATAATCATATACTATATATTATTTGGGGCCTAATAAAATTTAATCCAAACTTAATATTAAACTGACAGCAAAATGGCGTGCATTTTTTGTCCTTCCTTATTTACTACATTTATGTTTTTTTTTTAATTTATTTTTTTTTTCAACATTTAACATTTTGTATACTTTTTGTTTTTTCTTTTAATTGTTTAATAATAGAGCAAATGTTAACTTTAATATATTGACTTTATTGTTATTGTTTTCATTCGTAGTATTTTTTTTCCATATTTGTAATTATAGTTTGATTACAAATATTTTTGTTTATCTTGATTTTGTTTTTAAGCTTTTACATAGTAAAGAATAAGTTGATTTCTTAAAAACTTAAACTAAAATAATTACCAAAAAATAATAGAGTTCAGTGTATATATATATATTACTTCGTTTTGAAAAACATGTAACATTCAAGCCACAATTCTGAATTTCCACTAACATATTTTAGTTTTTTTTTTTAATTTTATATATAAACATCATCTTGCTTTTATTAAGTTTCAACATATTTGTATTTGTATATATTTGTTTGCTGTATATATTTCTAAAAATTATTTTCTTATTGATTTAATTATTAATTTTATTTCAATTCAGCTATTCAACTAGCTCATGGATTACAATTTAAAAAAGATAATATTAATATATCCGCAGTCGAAAATTAGTAAGGAAAGTACCAAAGCTTTTCGGGTTCAACTTTACAATACCCTCCATCACGGATAGTATATTGGATCTTCACAGATTTTCTTGCCTTGAATGGGATGGACTTTTTTGTATAGAGTACCTGCCTTCTACAGATAGAAAACTGAACTCCTTTTGATAGAAGACAATCCAATTAAAGATAGAAATCCGACATAATACAAGTAGAAGACTAATCTCCCATAGAGAGGAAGCTGTTCTACTATGAATAGAAAGCCGTACCGATTTTAATAAATAGATACTAAAACACTTTCTCGAAGGAATAATATAGCTTTTGGAGTCAATTTTTTCTAAGATATCTGCAACAATTTAAGATGTTTGGAAGACTGTAGAAGAAATGTTGGTACTGCCATGCGAAGAGAAATTGAGTTGGGATCTATTTAAATTTTCTTTGGTGCCTGAGATTTCAGATTTCTTTTTTTTTCAACATTTACAATTTGTTGGTGGGAAGGTATTAAATTCCCAGTCTCTGGTTATTTACATTTTCTCTTTTCGGAGGCTTCTACAGGCTTTCTTCCGGTTGTCTAAAAAGATTCTCTTCTGACCATCAAATTCCGGTATATGAAGGATCACGGAGGCTTTTCCATAAATTTTCTCTCTTTGACCTCAGCTTATATCTAAAAAAAGGCATCCTTCAGTTCGTCCATAAATATTGTCATGTGTTGATCTATAAAGACTATTTTCTGTTCGTCTCCAAAACTGCCTTCATGTCGTCTATAAAGTCTCACTTCAGATAGTCTATAAATTAATACTCCCTGTTAGTTTGTCTATAAAGACTTTCTTCAGTTCCTTATAAAGACTAAAGAGACCATTCAGTTCGTATATACAGACTTCCATCAGCCTGCCTATAATCCCTCCATTTGGTTCGTCTAAAACGACTCCATTTATCTCGTCTATAAAGACTCCCTCAGCTCGTCTATAAAAACTCCCTTCAATTAATCTATAAATACTCACTTCAGCTCGTCTATAAAGACTCCACTCAGTTTATCTACAAAGACTCTCTTCAGGTCGTCTAAAAAGACTCCTTCAGCTCGTCTATAAAGACTTCTTTCAATTTATCTACAAAGACTCCCTTCAGCTCGTCTAAAAAGGCTCCCGTCAGCTCGTCTATAAAGACTCCCTTCAGCTCGTCTATAAAGACTCCCGTCAGCTCGTCTATAAAGACTCCCGTCAGCTCGTCTATAAAGACTCCCGTCAGCTCGTCTATAAAGACTCTCGTCAGCTCGTCTATAAAGACTCCCGTCAGCTCGTCTATAAAGACTCCCTTCAGCTCGACTATAAAGACTCCCTTCAGCTCGTCTATAAAGATCGCATATTAAGACTTCCTTCATGTCGTCTATAAAGAGTCCCTTTAGCTAGTCTATAAAGCAACCCCTTCAGTTCGATCGTACAGAATTCCTCAGTTGGTCTCAAAAGAAACCATTTCGTAAGACCTAAAAATTCAAATATTTTTTATATATAATCCCTTCAGTTCCTCTATAAAAACTCCCTTCTCGTCTAAAAACTTGTGCCTATAAAGACTACCTTCAACTCGTCTATAAAGACTACCTTCACGTCTATAAAGACTCCTTTCAGTTCGTCTATAAAGATTCCCATCAGTCTATTTAATTCGTCTCCCATCAATTCGTCATTAAAAATCTCTCGCCTTTAACACGGTTATGAAAATTCAGCCTCGTTTAACTCCTGCCATTAATATTTTCTTCTTTTTTAAATCTTTATTTGATTGTTAATTGGCCGTACAGACAAGTGTGTATTTTTTAATAACGAAATTCACAAACTGTGTGTTTTTTAAGTTTTCTACATAAAAATTGTGTTTTTATTAAGAACATACTTTCTTATTAATAATAATAAAAATATTTACCATTTTGGTTTTTAAAACAGGATTCAAATACAACTCCAAAGAATCGGAGTCCATATACAATTTTGTTTAGATATAGTTATTTTTTATATATATTTATTAATCTCAAATACTGAATTGAGTTTAATAGTTGTTTCCAAATTAATTCTTAGTCCGATTCCTTGGTTATTAACATTTAGTTTCGGAGTTTTAGGCGAATTGCGCAGACAGAACCTTAATTCTAATTTTAGCTTAATGCGGAATACAATTTATTTTTGTTTTTCTATGATATCAACTATTAGCTAGTTGAATGGCAAATTTTAAGGACAGTTTGTTTTTAAGATTTTTTTTTTGATTTTTGCTTAATATTATAACTTTTTCTTTGTCAGTATGATTTTTAAAGGGGGTTATTTTAAACAATATTTATTTTATCTCCTATTAAATATAAACTTTTTCAACTGCATAGTTTTTTCTTATAATTTTCCTCCAACTGTATCCAACCGTTTAAATGAAACCAACAAAAATATTATGTTGACAATTTCTTCTCCGTTTCCTTTTCCTCCTCTTCATTGTCTGTCTGTTTTACTTATTTTGAGCAGCAGCAATTTCCTCAATCTTTTTTCGTCTCTTACTCAGCAAGGCATTATTGGATTTATCCAAAGCTTTGATGTGCATCTGGAAGAACAAAGAAAAAACAATTCATTAAATCATCTATTTCAAATCCAAACACAACTCTCCTCTCCTCACCTGATCATAATCCACTCGCATTGTTGCCAGTGATCTGGTCATTTCTTCCTGCACCTCCGGCCATGTTTCCTCACCCTCCTTCAACATACGTCCCGTACAGAGAGGAGTCTGAGGAACTTCAGTATACTGGGCAATCCATTTATTACGCATAACCTCTTCGATGGTCAAACGTTTACTGGGATCAACATTTAACATGCCTTTAATTAAGTCTTTGGCCGCTTGGCTAACATTTTTCCATTCGGGATTGGGGAAGTCATATTGTCCGGTGCGAATACGTTTCTTCATGCCTGGCGATATGGCCAGACCGTTGTTGCTGTAGAATGGTGGGAAGCCACATAATAGAATGTACATAATTACGCCCAACGACCAAATGTCACAGCTTTTGTCGTATTTTTCGGGACCCAATACCTCGGGAGCTGTAAAGCAATAACAGAATCATTAATATTAAAATAGAGGAACGGGGTAAGATGAATTTTTATAAACATGGTAAGGGAGTATTTATTGACGGGCTTTAGGGGGTCTTCATAGAGCTGAAGGGAGTCTTTCATAGACGAGTTGAAGGGAGTCTTTCATAGACGAGCTGAAGGGAGTCTTTCATAGACGAGCTGAAGGGAGTTTTTCATAGACGAGCTGAAGGGAGTCTCTCATAGACGAGCGAGCTGAAGGGAGTCTTTCATAGACGAGCTGAAGGGAGTCTTTCATAGACGAGCTGAAGGGAGTCTTTCATAGACGAGCTGAAGGGAGTCTTTCATAGACGAGCTGAAGGGAGTATTTCATAGACGAGCTGAAGGGAGTCTTTCATAGACGAGCTGAAGGGAGTCTTTCATAGACGAGCTGAAGGGAGTCTTTCATAGACGAGCTGAAGGGAGTCTTTCATAGACGAGCGGAAGGTATGCTTTCATAGACGAGCTGAAGGGAGTCTTTCATAGACGAGCTGAAGGGAGTCTTTCATAGACGAGCTGAAGGGAGTCTTTCATAGACGAGCTGAAGGGAGTCTTTCATAGACGAGCTGAAGGGAGTCTTTCATAGACGAGCTGAAGGGAGTCTTTCATAGACGAGCTGAAGGGAGTCTTTCATAGACGAGCTGAAGGGAGTCTTTCATAGACGAGCTGAATGGAGTCTTTCATAGACGAGCTGAAGGGAGTCTTTCATAGACGAGCTGAAGGGAGTCTTTCATAGACGAGCTGAAGGGAGTCTTTCATAGACGAGCTGAAGGGAGTATTTCATAGACGAGCTGAAGGGAGTCTTTCATAGACGAGCTGAAGGGAGTCTTTCATAGACGAGCTGAGGGGAGTCTTTCATAGACGAGCTGAAGGGAGACTAGATAAGCTCAAGAAAGTCTTTATGGACGAAATCAAGGTAGTTTTTATAAAGGAGCTCAAGTCTTCATAGACAAGCTGAAGGGAGTCTTTATAGACCAACTGAAGGTAGTCTTTATCGACGACCTGAATGTAGTTTTTACAGACGAGCTAAACAAAGGCTTTATAGGAGAGCTCAAGAGAGTATTTTTTAATAAGCTGAAGGGAGTCTTTATAGACGAGTTGAACGTTGTCTAAAGAGAGTCTTTAGAGACGAACTGAAGGAAATGTTTATGAACGAGCTGAAGGGAGCATTTGTAGACTAGTTGAAGAAAGTTTTTCTAGGCGAGTCTGAAGTTTTCTATATAAAGAATCTTTGGGAGATGTTTAAACAGAAGGGATTAAATATGGAGTCGCAATAGACCAGCTAAATGGAGTCCGTAGAGACCTAAATAGGCATTTATCGACATGTTTTTTACTTACCCACATAATATGGAGTATAACATGGCGTCTGCAGCGTATCCTTTATCAGTGTCTCTTTGGCAAAGCCAAAATCTGTCAACTTCAAAATACCATTCGGTTTTGGTGAGGTGTATAATAAATTTTCCGGTTTCAAATCTCGATGTGCTATATCGCGACTATGCAGATAGTGGACAGCTACGCAGATTTCATGCATAATTTGAGCGGCCTCTGTAAAATGTCAAAGAGATAACATATCAATCATTACATCTGATAACACCTGACGATATCAATGTTTACCCACCTCTTTCTGTGAATGCACCATCTTCGTTATCTTGAATACGTTGAAATAATTCACCACCTTCCATGCTGCAAAATTATAAAAAAAACGAAAATGTGATAACGTGTAAATGTCATAATTTATTTATACTGTAATTTTTTATTGGTTAAAGTGGGACACACGATGGCGACGGTGATTATGATGATGATACTGATAAACTGATAGCAATTGGCTACCTACCATTCCATCACTACCAGAAGACATTTATTGCCAGCATAGGTGTTCTCATAGACATCAACAATATTGACAATGTGACGACAGCCACTGACGCGCCAATGTAGATCAACTTCACGTCTTGCTTTGGGACTATCTAAGAGAACCTGCAAATGAAATCAAATAAAGCAAATTATTATAATTGTTGGTAGGTGGCAGAGTGGGCGAGTAATATGAAAATATTCCGATTAAAAATATAAAGGAACTAATAAAAAAGCATTAGTATTGACTACTGTAATAGGTTCTGAGGAATTGCTGAATGAATTATTTATAGGCAAACTGACTCGAGCCTTTATAAGCGTGGTGAAGTAATTCTTTATAAATATCCTATTTATATATGAGCTCAAGGGGTCCATAAATATGACGTGAAATGAGGTTTTATAGAAGAATTGAAATTAGTCTTTCTAGAGGAGTTGAGGGTAGACGTTAAAGATCACCTGATGCAAAACTTTATATCTTTATATACGAGCTAATGGAAACCCTTGAGAAGAGCGGCATTGAACTTTCAGCAGAAAAGAGTTTTTATACTGCATGGATTCCTATACAAGAACCGAAGAGGGTATCTATAAACGATTTTATGGAATCTTTATAGAAAATCCAAATGTAGCCTTTATAGGTGTTCTGAAATAAGTGTTTATTGAGTGGAAGGAAATTTATATAGATGAACTGAACGGGGTCTCCATAGATGAATAGAGGCTTTCTAGACGGACTGAGAGGAGTCATTATAGACGAGCTTATGTGCGTATTTTTAGACATGCTGAAGAGCATTTTATAGACGACCTGAAGGCAGTTTCAATAGACGATCTGCAGGGAGCCTCTTTATAGACGAGGAAGTCTTTGTAGATGAGCTAAGGGAGTCATTGTAGACGAAAGGGTATTTTTAGACTGAAGGTTAATTTTTAAACCAGCTGAAGGGAGTCTATAGATGAGCAGGAGGAAGTCTCTATACTCGAACTGGAAGGAGTATTTAAAGGCGAGATGGAGGTAATATTTAAAGGCTAAATGAATGGTGTTTTTATAGACGAGCTGAAGGGAGTTTTTATAGAAGAACTGGAGGTAATTTTTATGTACGGACTAAAGGGAGTCTTTATAGACAAGCTGGAGGAAGTCTCTATAGACGAGTTGAATGGAGTCTTTTTTATTTCTTTGAGGTTGTTCTTTTTCTACAGAAAAAAACCAAACCCCAGCTCTTTGAGGTTGTTCTTTCTAAAGGGACAAATTTAATTCCCAGTTCTCTGAGTTTGCTTTTTCTAAAAAAAAAAAATCGAACATCAGTTCTCAATGTTATTTTTTATAGAAAAACAAAATGAATCTCTGTTCACTGAGGTATCGAACTTCAGCCCTCTGTGGTATTTTCTTCTCTAGAAAAAAAAAAATAAAAAAAAAAATTATACCTCATATTTTTCCTATAGAAAAAAATTCCAACCAATATTTCTATAGAAACAAATTCGAACATGAATTTTGGAAATATTTTTTCTATAGAAGAAATACGAACCTCAGTTTTCTGATGTATTTTTTATATAGGAAAAAAATAAATATACGTTCTATTAATTTTTCTAGGTCTGTTATTCCAAATGCTTGACGAATTTTAATTCTACCTATATATAAAAAATTTCTGCCATCATACTGTTTTGAATAAGTGAAGGCCTTATTCCTATTTTGTTTTTTTTTTTCTTTTTTTTGTCCTGCCTTCATCGAATATGCAATTCGATGGCACTTAAAATTCTCCACTTCCCATTTCCTTATTCGGTCGGAATTTACATACCTTCAATGCATATTTTTGATTTGTTTTGCGGCTGGTACATTGAACAACTTTGCCGTTTATGCCGAGACCGAGAACCGTATTGGAAATTTCATAGTCATCGACGAGTGGTGTGGTTTTGGGTTGACGGTGATGCTGCAAAGCAGCACCTTGACTCATTGGTGGTTTGGCTATTTTAAACATGTCTGTGGCAGGGGGCTCCAACGTTGATGAGATGGTAAAGGGCTATTTACTGGAGAAGGGGGTAAGATCTGCAAAAAAAGAAGAAGAGGAAATAAAACAAATTAAAAATTATGGAAATAAAACAGATTAATATTAAATAAATATTTAAATGGTATATATGCAAATTGTTCTATTTTTTTATATATTTCTTTTATCCAAGGTTGAAATCACTGTTTTAGTTTTTTTTCATATCATCCCCCACCTAAATGTCCTTTAACAGGATATTGTAGCAAATAGAAACACTTGTTCACGTGGCATGCAACAGGTCCTCCTACAATTTTTGCTGTCACACATTTTCAATGTCACCACCGGGTAAACAAATTATTGTCGAAATGAGTGTGTATGGGTGTGCGTCGAGGAGGCGGTGAAGGGTATATATGTGTGACATTGCCATTGTTGCTAAATTCTCTTGTTTAACACTTCCATAGCTCTCTGATGAAGGTCAATGTGCCAAGTGACAAACACAAGTGGCCATGTGCCACACTTCAGGAATTGAATGCAGAGCGGGCAAGCGGACGAGCGAATGAATGGATGTCGGCTAGAAATTAATTGCATAAGAATTTTAATGTCTGTACGTGTGTGTGTACGTGATATTGTTACGTGTCCAGATTTATAGCCGCTGGGAAGGGGGTTTCCCACTCAGTAACATACACATGCCGAATGATACACAAATTGCAGTAGAAGAAACCATTTAAGTAACCACCACCTCCATTGAGGCTTATTGCCATTGACATTTAAATGAAATTTCCATGGGAAACCAGAAGAGGCTTTGTGACCACTCATCATTTATGTGATGAAGTCTTATTGCTTTACAAGGAATGGCATTTCAACTAGATTGGAAAATATATTGTCAGCAATTCAGTGGAAACAATATATTCTGTGAAAAAAATTGTAAGCTCCGTTATGAGATATTTTTTCTGTAGAAAAAATTGAACCTCAGATCACTGAGATATTTTTTTAATAGGAAAATATTGAACCTCAGTACCTTGAGGTATTTTTTCTATAGACAAAATTGAAACTCAGTCACCTGAGGTATTTTTTCTATAGAAAAAATTGAACATCAGTTCCACGAGGTATTTAAAAAAAAATTAACCTTAGTTCCCTTAGGTATTTTTTCTATAAAAAAATGAACCTCAGTTTCCTGAGGTGTTTTTTATTGAAAAAAATCTAACCTCTGTTCACTGAGGCATTTTTTTCTATAGAAAAAAAAAATCGAACCTCAGCTCTCTGCGACATTTTTTTCTATAGAAAAAAATCGGACCTCAGCGCTCTGAGGCTTTTTTTTTCTGTAGAAAATAATCGAACCTCAGTGGAAACAATATATTCTGTGAAAAAAAATTGTAAACTCAGTTATGATATATTTTTTCTGTAGAAAAAAATTGAACCTCAGATCCCTCAGATATTTTTTCAGTAGGAAAATATTGAACCTCAGTCACCTGAGGTATTTTTTCTATAGAAAAAATTGAACCTCAGTTCTCTGAGGTATTTTTTTATAGAAAAAATTGAACCTCAGTTCCCTGAGGTATTTAAAAAAAAAAAATTAACCTCAGTTCCCTGAGGTATTTTTTTTCTATAGAAAAAAAATCGAACCTCAGCTCTCTGAGGCATTTTTTCTATAGAAAAAAAATCAAACCTCAGCTCTCTGAGGCATTTTTTTCTATAGAAAAAAAATCGAACCTCAGCTCTCTGAGGCATTTTTTTCTATAGAAAAAAAATCGGACCTCAGCTCTCTGAGGCATTTTTTTTGTATAGAAAAAAATCGAACCTCAGCTCTCTGAGGCATTTTTTTCTATAGAAAAAAAAAATCGAACCTCAGCTCTCTGAGGCATTTTTTTCTATAGAAAATAATCGAACCTCAGTGGAAACAATATATTCTGTGAAAAAAATTGTAAGCTCAGTTATGAGATATTTTTTTCTGTAGAAAAAAATTGTAAGCTCAGTTATGAGATATTTTTTCTGTAGAAAAAAATTGAACCTCAGTCACCTGAGGTATTTTTTCTATAGAAAAAATTGAACCTCAGTTCCCTGAGGTATTTTTTTATAGAAAAAATTGAACCTCAGTTCCCTGAGGTATTTAAAAATAAAAATTAACCTCAGTTCCCTGAGGTATTTTTTTTCTATAGAAAAAAATCGAACCTCAGCTCTCTGAGGCATTTTTTCTATAGAAAAAAAAAATCGAACCTAAGCTCTCTGAGGCATTTTTTTCTATAGAAAAAAAAAATCGAACCTCCGCTCTCTGAGGCATTATTTTCTATAGAAAAAAAATCGGACCTCAGCTCTCTGAGGCATTTTTTTCTATAGAAAAAAAATCGAACCTCAGCTCTCTGAGGCATTTTGTCAGGTTCTTAAAAAAATCCACGCCCTGTCAGGTTCTTAAAAAATCCACGTCTTGTCAGGTACTTGAAAAATATTCACATATACACAATAAGAACAACAACAACAATTTCACATAACTGCAGACACCACAAGTTCAACGATATTTCGCCTATTTGTCTTGAGTGCATTATTAGTATGCCAATCAAAAAATAAAAAAGCGGAAAAGAACAGCCGAACAACAATGCAGTTTTGCTGAGTCATTACAAAATATTTGCTAATAGGTATCTGGTCGAATATTCGCAAAATCATTGTTAATGTCAAATAATGACATTCTGTTTGCAATTTTCCACTTGCTGTTTGAATTTTAAACAGCGGAAATTTATTCAAAACTGAAAACACAAATTGTCATGAGAACAAAAAAAGGAGAATAATAATAACAAAAGAAAAGGCAAGTCATGGGTCAACAATTTTTTTTGGTCTAATATACATATTTACATATTTTGTTCATACACACATATTTATAAAATATTGGTTATAAAACAGCACAAGTCTTCTCTCACAGAATGCAAATTGTATTTAAAAATGTCCTAAGGTTCCGCTCTATGCCCAACTCTGCTTTGAGAATTAAGTTCGAAGTGTCTTCTTCATTTTGGAACCTGGCCAATAGCCATGGCAATACAACCCCTTAGCAAATTCCTAATAAGCCTTCTTCTTCGTCAAAAAAAACTCCTTTCAAATACTACTCTTACATTTGTATCTCTGTAGGTGTGTTCAAATAACTCACAGGGTCTCCTCTTTTTTTAGTCTATTTCCTTGTTTCCATTTCAATTTTGTTCATTCTCCTTTCAATTCTCCTTCTTCTAAGTATAATTGACACAAATGACCTTTATTAATAGCATTTAGAAGTAATTCGTCGAATAACAGGAAATAATACAATTCAACGTTAAAAGAGATTAGGCACTTCAAGTCGGACACCCTCCCACACCCTATACATGTATACCCCCCTTCAATGATGGATGTATACTACTTTGATGTAATTACACGCAATAATGCATGCTGCACGATGTTCAATGACGTCATTTGATGGATGCCACCTACACTCCACTCCTCATCATGCCATGACTACACACTTATATAAAAATGGTTGTATATGCAATATTCCGTGGAATCCGATACAAGTACTGCTTCATTAGGAAAAAACGATATAGAAATTAATTCCACCTTGGCTTGCTGTGTTGCCAGGAGCTTCAATTATAAATTCTGGAAAATGGAAATCCAATTGCCGTAACAAACAAAGTTACAGCTACTTTTCATTTCAAGCGTATCTGTTTTCCATCATGTGTGGAATGAGAACTATCGGACCGATTTTTTTTCCACCACGACCATGAGGTAAACTTTAAAATTACCTAAAATCTATCCTCGCTTATAATGACCCTTAAAAAATGGTTTAATAAAAACGTCGTTAAATTCGGTTGAGTCGAACTGGACTTCACTTCGTTTGAAAAATGGGGCTAAGACCCATTGAAACACCTAAAAAGGGCATAGACAAACATATGGGGCTTGATATATTTAATTTTTGGTAAAAATGTTGGCAAACCAATGCGAATTAAAAAAAATCAAATAAAACGAAAAATAGACGATATTATATGAGCCGATATTGGTGCTACTTGGTAGAAAACTTTATTACGTTTGTGCCTCCGTTACGTGGGTCAATATAAATAATTTTTCTTAGGGAGATTTTCTACCCAAAGGGAATACAAATGTAGTTGAAAAACATCGCCAAAATATCGAATATTTTGAGAGCTGACGCTCTGGGAGTCTTTATAGACTAGCTGGAGCTCAAGGAGAATTTTAGACGGGCTGAAGCTCTGGGGTTCTTTATAGACGAGCTGAAGCTCAGAGAGTTTTTATAGACGAGCTGAAGCAGGGAGTCTTTATAACGAGCTGAAGCAGGGAGTCTTTATAGACGAGCTGAAGCAGGGAGTCTTTATAGACGAGCTGAAGCAGGGAGTCCTTATAGACGAGCTGAAGCAGGGAGTCTTTATAGACGAGCTGAAGCAGGGATTCTTTACAGACAAGCTGAACCTCAGGAAGTATATTTAGACGAGCTAAAGCTCTGGGAGCTTTTATAGACGTGCTGAAGCTCAGTGAGCTTTTATAGACGTGCCGGAGATTAGGGAGTCTGTATAGACGTGTCTTTATTGACAATGAGGGAGTCTTTATAGACGAGCTAAAGCTCATGGAGCTTTTATAGACGTGCTGAAGCTCAGGGAGCTTTTATAGACGTGCTAAAGCTCAGAGAGTCTTTATAGACGAGCTAAAGCTCAGGTAGACTTTATAGACGAGCTGAAGCTCTGAGAGTCTTCATAGAAACCTCAGGGAGACTTTATATACGAGCTGAAGCTTAGGGAGTCTTCATAGCCGAACTGAAGCCCAGAGAGTCTTTATAGACGAGCTGAAGCTCAAGGAGAATTTATAGACCAGCTGAAGCTCAGCGAGTCTTCATAGACAAGCGAATGCGCAGGGAGTCTTTATAGACGAGCTAAAGCTCAGGAAGCTTTTGGAATCTTTATGGACAATTTGAAGTTCAGGGAGTATTTATAGACAAGCTGATATACAGTGATTCAATATGCGACCTTAAGCAGGGCATCTTTATGAAGATGTTGATGAGCTGGAGCTCATAGGTCTTCAAAGAAGAAGGCGAGAATAATAATATTCATTTTTAAACGAGGAAAATATTATTCAAGGGTGCGCAGAATGATAAAAACGCGGTCTTTCTCGCGATGGCTCACGGCGAGAATTCGAATGTTTTCAATTTATCGCGAATGATTAAGTTACAATGAATGAACAAGCATTTGCAATCTCTCGCGAATGTTCGCATTGTACGAAAAATTCACGCACAATAAAATTTCGCTGCAAACGAAGAGTATTCTTTTGAAAAATTCAAAAAACAAATGTTCGCGAATGCTCGCAAGCGTATGTGCAAAGTATGGGTGTGTAGCTGAAAGTGTTGAAAATGTGGGGAATAACAAAACACATGACCAACAACTTTGAGTTCACGAACGTTTGTTTTTATTCTTGTTGCTGTTTTGAGAATTCGCGAATGTTTGTTTTGATTCGTGAGCGAATGTCAGAAAGAATTTCAACTACAACTTTGAGTTCACGAACTTTTTTTTTGTATTCTTGTTGCTGTTTTGAGAATTCGCGAGCATTCGCGAATGTTTGTTTTCATTCGTGAGAGAATGTCAGAAAGAATTTCAACCACCAAACAAAACGAACGATCGTTGTTGTGTGCTCTCATTCGTTTGTTTTGTGTGTGCGAACATTCGGTTGGCAAATGCTCGTTTGGTAAAGAGTTTATCGCGATAAATTCATTCGTACAATGAGCCCAAAACGAAAAGAACGTATTTTGAATTATTCGCGAGCGAATTTTTCCGCACAATGATTTTTATGCCATATCTTTCATTAGGAACAAAAATTAAATTTGACTATTGAGGGTATTTTAAATTTGACTAAGCAGGGTATTTTTATGAAACTGTAGATGATCTGGAACTGATAGGTCTTCAAAAATGAATTTAGACCAAGTGGAGAATAATTTTAGCCATTTTTAAACGACACAGAATATTATCCAATACTTTATAAATAATCCTGACCAAATACTCTCATATAAAATAAATTGTTATGCCAAAACTTCGATTAGTAAAAAACAAAAAAACAAATGACAATTTCAGGCTATAAATGTCCAAATCTTATCGACTTGACAAAACAAAAAACATATTGAAATAGCCGCAATTAAAACTTCATCATTGTCTAATGTGGCTAAATGCATTCACTCCTCAGCCAATAAAAAAACAACAACAACAAAATACAGAAATTGATAAAAAAAACTCCTACTAAACTGGTTTATATTCTCTATCCAGTTTTCATTTCTATTTTTTGTTATAAGTATAGAAAGTTGAAAGCCCTCTCTCCTCTCTTCGTCTATTTGGCACCTTAGTGTATTTTTTTAGAATGTCTTACTATGTGAAGCAATGAGATGACGGCAACATATTGGAAAAAATATTACCTTTCTTATCCCCCAGGTAAACGATATATGTATGTACGTATGTATGTCGGTTTGAATGTTTTTTGTGTATGCCGATAAGTCATCTCGACGACACTAATATTTCATTTCACTACACTGCAGTGTTTTAAATTTCTTCATTTCCACCTTATTTCACTTTCTTTTGTTTCGGTTATTTTTACGCCAACAGAAACTCATACATATACAAATGCCGGTGTAGAACAGTGGAATGGAATAGGGAAATTTTTTAAATAGAATAGACTCAAAATGTATTGACAATAATGGGGGTCCAAAGATGAGTCCCAGTGATTCGAATTAAAAATAATCTAATAATTTGTATTTTACAACTTGTTGCTAAAAATTACGACGAATTACGACTCCCCATTTGCACCTCCAAAATTCGTCTAATTTTAAGCCAATATTTAACTACTTTTAATTATTATTTTTTATCTAACCACTGTGCCTAAGTAACAAAAACAATAACACAAACAAAAATCGTTTAAAATCTTAACCTTATCAGTTTACGGTTATTTCTGTAGCTAAGCAAAAAAAAAAAAAAACCGAACCGAAGAAGAACACCAACAACAATTAAACACGAACAAAACGTATAGAAAAATAAATAAATGATAAAATTAAAATTGTTTAGAATTATGAAAGCAAAAACAAAAAACGATTTCCAGTAATTAGACAAACGTGTTAGATAAGCAAATGGTTCCGATCCACAGACAGTTGTAATTTACCAAGAGAAGGCCCATACATGTGTTACGATGTGGCTGGTAGACCATGTGTTACTTGTATGGGGAAACGGATATGGTAAGATGGCCAATATGATGAATCATTTTTTTGAATGCGCTGGAAATAGATGTTAAGTAGAACTAATTTGTAGTGGAATTTTTCTTTTCTGAAGAAAGTAAACAATAAGTTTCTGGTGAATATTAAATATTGATATAGAAGAACACCCAGTCTAGAAGCGAGAGATTTTGGAAGAATATTTTTCAAGAACCACCTATCTATTTATTTATTCAGTCAATGAAATTCAGTATGCTTACAGACTAAGATAATATAGTTAGTTGTTAAAATTAACTATTCTATATTAAAGAAATATTTCTTACAAAATTGATTTAAAAATTTATACTAAAATCCTCGGTGGGACAAACATGGGTATTAACGATACTAAATCTGGAGAATCAATTTTATTATTAAGTATGTCAAATATAAAATATGTAGATTGGAACTTTCTTCGAGTTTCGAAAATTTGCTATCCCATTAATAAACACCTAGATTTATACGAGGGTGTGTCAGCAGTGAATTTTTTTAGTGCAAACTTTGTAAAACGTCTTTGAATCTTTTCTACACGAGATATATGGGAGTTGCAGTAGGGGCCCCATATGATTGATGCGTATTCTAGGCTGTATAAACAATTCTTTTTGGTATACGGATCAGAAAATTCTGCGCAATTTCTTTTTACAAAAGCAAGTATCTTGTAGGCTTCAGAAATTATGAGGTCCAAATGCGGAACAAAAGACAAAGGCGTATCAAACATTACACCTAAATCTAAGGTGCTATATGATTTTTTGAGAATATTATTTCCAATCTTAAATGTTGGTTGTAGAGTTGGTTAGTTTCGGAACGAACTAGTTCTTGGAACTATTCCGAGAAAGGAACGATCGGAACTAGTTCCAGCTCTGTAATTAATACAGTTCGTTTTTCTGATCTCGTTCCTTTTTGATCTCATTCAAATTGTGTAAATAGTTAAATTTTACTTTTTTTACTTGTTTTAAGGGCCCCATACACTATACATCATGCCGTACAACATTTATCATAGTATGTGTTATTTTTTGAAATTTTATATATGTATGTGTGACACACACAATGCATGAAGAAAATCAAAATAGTTTTGATTTTAAAAATGAAACCATATCAATCTGGTGAATAATATTCATTTTGAAAGTTGTCAGTAAATAATTTTGTGTACAAAAATAATAGAATTGTGTCAGAAAAAAAACAACTGAATTTACGACTCAAAATTCAATTTTTGGGACAAAAATAGATTTTTTTGAATAGTGATTGAAGATTTTGCCATACACTAGTCAATCTCACATATACAAAAAAGGGTTCATCGGCATGATTTATAGTCTATGGGGCCCTTTAAATATTTTTATTTATTTATTAAAAAAATATTTTCAAATTATCGTCCTGCCGTTTAATTCTTTAGCTTCATTTCATTTTTTTTCAATTTTTGCATTTATTAACAAATTAACACGGAACTATGTGAGCGAAAAAACAAAAAGAACGATGAAACAGAGAGAGATTCAAAGGAACTATATGGAGCAAAGGAACTATATGGATCAAAGGAAATATATGGAGAAAAGGAACTATAAAGAGCAAAGGAACAATATGGATCAAAGGAACTATATATGAAAAAAACGAAAAAAAAGAACGATGAAAGAGAGGGATTCAAAAGAACTAGGTAGGAGTCGGAACTATATGGAGCAAAGTAACTTTATGGAGTAAAGGAATTATATGGAGCAAAGGTACTATATGGATCAAAGGAACTATATGGAGCAAAGAAACTATATGGAAAAAAAAAACAAAAAGAACGATGAAAGAGAGAGATTCAAAGGAACTATGTAGGAATCGGAACTATATATAGCAAAGGAACTGTATGGAGTAAAGGAACTATATGGAGCAAAGGAACTACATTAAGGAACTAGTTCCTTTTTAAAAAAGGAACGAGAAAGATCGATCCGCTAAGTGAACAAGATTGGCCACCTCTAGTTGATTGGATTGGGTTTAAACACCTGTAAAATGAAACATGGGAACAGTTTGAGATGTTTAACTCAAGCTTATTCTCCTCACACCACACAACTAAATTGTTAAGATCAGGTTCCAAATCAAAAATTAGAGCTATGGAAACATTTTGATATATCATTAATGAATAAATTGAAAAGAAATGACCTAAGGATACTACCTTGAGGTACACCTGGAGTTTGGAGATAAGGACTAGATACAAATCCTTCTATCACTACTTTGCGCACACTGCCTGTGATATAGGAATAAAAACAGGCAAGAACGTTCGAATGAAAACCTAAGCTCTGTAAATCCCAATTTAGATTAGGAGTTTACTTGTGGTAGGTCTTTGTTTGTAGGAGACAGAGGCAAGGAGAATAGAAATTGAGAACAATTTTTTTAAGGACCAGACAAGGTTTGGATTCAAGGTAAGGAATATTTTTTTCAAGGCCCGAAGGTCATTCAAAGTGTGTTTAAAAAATTTTTTTTTTTCAAGCGTCATGCTAGGCGTGGATTTTGTATCATAACTTTTTTAGGGACTATCCTAGTAGTGGATTTTTTAAATATTTTTTTTCAGAATTATCCTAGGTTTAAAAAAAACTAAAAAATACAATCCAATGCGAGGATTTTTTAAAAACATTTTTAAGGACCATCCCAGGCAAGGATTTTTTAATAATACTTTTTAAGGATCACAATAGGCGTGAATATTTTAAAAATATTTTTCAAGCTCCTAGGCGTGAATATTCTAAAAATATTGAAGTATGTGTTTTATGGAATATCTTTCAATGACCATATAAGCTATAACTTAATTTTATTTTCAACTGGCGTCACATTTTATTTGCATAAAAATGTTAATTAGAAAATTCAATATTATGTTGATAATAATTTATCCAAATAAAATCTCCTTACGCACACTTATCCACTAACTATTAAAAAATTAAAAAAAAAAAATATTAGATCTTAACATTGCGAAAATCAATAACGTTTGTTCGGACTGTACTTTAAAAAGCTATAGGCACGTGGCCTAATGTTTACATAAAAATTTTAATTGAATACGAAAATTTTGCTATAAAGAATCTTTATATTCCCTTGAAATTTATTAATTACGTGTGATCATAATAATTGTTTTTTTTTCTTTGAATTTGATGTGCCCTGATAGAGGGTGGGCGCTTGATGCTGATTGGGGTTTCTATGCATAGACACACGTCTTTTCGTTGAATTATGACTCATCATAATATGTAAAGATTCACTGTTGTTGCTTAGTTTTTTATTAAAAAAAATATATTCCGAAAATCACAACACAACCCACCGTGAAGGTAATCTGGACAAGTAATTAAGTGAAATTCGAAAAAAGAAGGACTGCACTGAATATTCGAAAAAAAGATTTTTTTTATTTACGATCGAAACCAGAACTTTTTTACAAAATGTACGCCTTATAAAAACATAGGAACGCGGAGGCGCACCCTGTTCGAACAATTTTGTTCGCTGAGGTATACCTTTTGGTATTCTAAACCTTGGTTCTAGACATAATATTTGATGTTATTACAAATTTTTCGACCACAATAAATTATAAGCTTATATACCTCTAATATACGCTGCACACAGAACGAATGATTTTTATTATTGTAAAATAAAACGACATTCAATCAATATAATGTGATCAATTCATTGACGGCATCTCTGATTGGAACTAAAATTGTTTTATGCATTATTTAATTTGCAGTAATTAAGAATAAATACGAGAGTGGTTTTTAAAGTTCAACTACAAATTCGATTCAAATTCGTCACCTTCCCTCCCTCTGGACATATATCATTATAACCATCTGAAAGTGTTTAATAACGAACTTAAAGCTTCAGCTTATCTATGAAAGCTTCACACACTTTAGCTGGTCGAAAAATTCAGGACCCACATAAGGCGTGGAGTTTTAAAACACAATTTTTTAAGGACCCACATAAGGCGTGAAGTTTTAAAAAATGTTTTTTCAGGACCCACATAAGGCGTGAAGTTTTAAGAAATGTTTTTTCAGGACCCACATAAGGCGTGGATTTTTAAATAATATTTTTTCAGGACCCACATAAGGCGTCTTCCGCTTGTTTATGAAGACAGCCTTCCACTTTTTGCCTATAAAGACGATTTTCAGCTCCTCTATAAACATGGCCATCAGCTCGTCTATAAAGAACCCCTTCAATTCGTCCATAAAGGCTCCCTTCAGCTCGTCTATAAACCTTCAGATGGCCTTCAGCTTCTCGTCTATAAAGACAATTTTCAGCTCCTCTATAAATGTGGCCATTACCTCGCCTATAAGGAATCCCTTCAATTCGTCTATGAAGGCTCCCTTCAGCTCGTCTATAAACCTTCATATCGTGTATAAACCTTCTTTTTGTCCCAGCTTCCCATATATTAGGAATCCAGATCGCCTAAAAAGGCTTTCTGAGCTTCCTCTCAATAATAAAGACTGATTTACTTTTAGTTCTTCTATAAAAAACCACTTGTGATCTTGATGATCCAAAAATATTCTTGGAGCTACAGCTGACCCATAAATAATCCCTGAGTTATAGATAGTTTATAAAGACACACTGAATTCTGGCCCCTGTACATAAAAATGCTCTATAAGCTTCAAGTGATCTATAAAGATTCCCGGGGCTCCAGATCTCCTCTGAAGACTGCCAAACCTCCAGTTTGTATGTTTCCCCAGAGTTTCAGAGTTTCTCTCCGAACACTAAATGGTCTATAACGATTCCTGAGCTCCAGATGGTCTATTTAAAACTCGTTGAGCTCGAGCAAGGCAATAAATACTCTCTCTCTATCTCAAGAGGGTCTTTAGAGGTTCCCTCAGATGTAGTATGCCCATAAAGATTTCCCGAGCTCCAGTTTTCCTGACTCTCTGAACTCCAAACGAACTATAACGATTTAAGAGTTTCAGCTCGTCTATATATATTTCCAAACCCGAGCTCTACGTTGTCTATAAAGTCTCCATGAACTCTAGGTCAACTATGAAGACTCTTTTTGCCATATAAAGACCCCTTGTGCTCCAGCTCGCCCATAACTCCTCTCTGTGTCACATATGGCCTATCAAGGCGCCCTGAGCTTTAGCTTGTGTATAAAGGTTTCCTGAGCTTTAATAGGTATATAAATTTTCTTTAAGCTCCAGTTCTCCTATAAAGACTCTGAGAGAGAGGTTATAAAAGTTTGTAAAGTTCAAGTTTTTCTTTAAGACTACCTTAACTCCAGCTCGCCAATAAAATACAACCTAAGCTCTAGTTGTACTAAAAAAATGTCTCTAAAATTCGAATAGTCTACAAAAATTCCCTGAGCCCTACCTTCCTTGATTTTCAGCTCGTGGCCTATAAAGACGACCTGAGTTCTAGCTTGTGTCTAAAGGTTTCCAGAGCTTTAATAGGTATATAAATTATCTTTGAGCTCCAGTTCTCCTATAAAGACTCTGAGAGAGAGGTTATAAAGGTTTGTAAAGTTCAAGTTTGTCTATAAGACTCCCTGTGATCCAGCTCAACAATAAAATACGCCCGAAGCTCTAGTTCGCCTATAAAGATTTCCTGAAATTCGACTAGTCAACAAAAATTCCATGAGCCCTGCCTTCCTTCAGTTCCAGCTCGTGGTCTATAAAGACGACATGAGCTTTAGCTTGTGTATAAAGGTTTCCTGAGCTTTAATAGGTATATATATTTTCTTTGAGCTCCAGCTCTCCTTTAAATACTCCCTGAGCTCCAGACGGGCTATACAGGTTGTCAGATTTCCACTTTGTCTATAAGACTCTCTGACATCTAGTTCGCCTACAAGGACTCCCTGAGCTCCAGGCGGGCTTTACAGGTTGCAGGATTTCCACTTTGTCTATAAGACTCTCTGACATCTAGTTCGGCTACAAGGAGTCCCTGAGCTCCAGCTCGCCAATAAAATACACCTTAAGCTATAGTTCGCCTATAAAAATTCCCTGAACTTCTATAAAAATACCTTGAGTTCCAGCTCGTGTTTAACGACTTCGAAAACTTCACCTTCTTTACCAAGGCTTTCAGCGATTCACATCGTCTCTAAAATCTCCGAACTTCAGGTCGTGCAAAAAACTCCTCGGATGTGGTCTATAAAGTCTTGTATATGTAATTTATAGTGTATCTACGGATTTTTGATATATAATAGACCTTTTCAAGGTGTTCGTAGACTTTTCTAATTATTTAATATTTTGTTAAGAAATTAACAAACATTTTTCCAGGTTTCACAACTTGTCATGCCAATACAATGAACTCAAATCCCATAATTTAATGTAATGGATAGATGCACAGCAAATATAGTACCTCTCCCATTATTATTTGTAACATCACTAACAACAAATGCAAATAAATACAACAACAAACATTAAATTTAAAACGCAATAACACATTTTAAATAGATCGGCATATAGAGATATTTATTACAATTTTTTTGCATTTCTTTATTAATTAATTAATTCAATAGCAGAGGAAATGACCAGCGAATCGTCGCTGACATATAAACGAGGGCAACGACGACGATGCTACTGCTGGCTGGCTGCTGATGATGAGCAGTTTTTCCCCTTTTTGGAGAAAAATAAAAATCAACAACATTGGTAATAATTCACTATACAAATTAAAATAATAATAATAAAAATTTCATCGACTGCTGATTCCAGTTCTCTCACAATATCTCCCACTCTTTCTCACTCTCTCCCAATCTGTGATCATTTACAAAAAACAAACGCCCAATGTATTTTTCCATAGCGTAGCGGCGGAATTATTCATTTGGAAATTTATAAACAAACAGAGAAAAAATCAGCGGTTTTTTACTTATTTCTATGCAACAACAACATGAAACGTGTACACCAATAAAAAATGTAAAATAAACAAATCGAAAAATTCAACGATTTGAGTGGGTGACCTTCCCCACAATTTCATTGCCGCCTTAATATTCCAAATTTGCCACAGAAAAAAAAACAAAACAAAATAACACAAAAACAACAAATGCGAATTCCTAACAATTCATCGAAATCATCATCAGAGTAACAACATTAGACATATCAACAATATAACAATATACAATAGCAGCAACAACAATAATATATTATGTAAACAAATCAATTTTTTTAATAGAAGGAAGAAAAACATTTTTTTAGCAGAAGTCAGTCAAACAAATATTTCAGCATTAAAATTAAAATTAGCTACCTATTGTTAGTGGAAATAACTTAGTTTCGATTAGAATTTAAATATTTCAGTAAAAAATGTGTTTTTTTTAATTGAAATATTTTTCACAAATATGTAGGTTAATTAAACAATCTGCAAACTGTGTGAAGTCAAAATTCATGGTCGAAGAAAATGCCGAGAAAAAGTTATATGAGAAAGAAATATATCTCATTTACTCGTATATAATTATGACCATCAAATTACCCCAACATTTCAGTAAATAAGGATTTTAGCTTCTCTATAAAGATCATATTAAATTTGGCTATAAACCTTTAGATCCCGTACAAAGACTGACTTCAGTTTGTCTCTCTACATCAGGCACGGGCAGAGCGTAAAAAATTCTATTCTCACGCACTTGGCTTTGTGTGTGTCAATGGTTTTTCAATTGGTTCAGTTGTATGTGTGTGAGAGATTAGTGAAACTTATTCTCGCGAGAGTGCACTGTGCTCTACATCGTATGTTATGAATCCCTGATAGTAGGTCCTTGAACTTCAGATTGCCTACAAAACTTCAGCTCCTCTATAAACACTCTCTGAGTTCTAGTTTAAGCATATCTAAGTTCGCCAATAAAGAAACCCTGAGCTTCAACTGGTCATTAAGGATTCCCAGAGCTCCAGCTCTTCTATAAAGACTGTCAGAGCTCCAGTAGAGCTACCAAAAATTCCCGAGTTCCAGCTTTTCTATAATGACTCTTTGAGTTCTAGTTCACCTACAAAAACCTCTATTTCGCCGTTAAAGATTCTTTAAACGTTGTTTCGCCTATAACTACTTCTTGAGACCCAGTTTGACTATAAATTGCAGCCTCAGGGTATTATTTGAAGTGAAGTTGTTAGCCAAACTATATTAACCTGTAGCAAATTCTGTTGAAATGAATAATCTGCGGTTCAGGAGGATATGCCAACAATTGGACCTATACCGACAATTCCTCGTAAAAACCGCGACGCACAACAAATAGTACATTTTAGCCACTTTTTCGGATGTTGTTCTAATATCCGAACATCCGAACATCTAGAATCGCCAAACGTGTACCAATAGTTTAGAGGTGAAACCCGGTGGCTACAATCGAGAGGTATTGCTATTTGCGAACATGCAAAAACGTGTAGCTTTCATTGAACTGGTTCTGTCCTTCGAAAATAAGCCTGATTACAAAACAATACAGAAATGTTTGGGGGAAACGTTATATGGTTGATACTCGGGCCGATATTTTCAATATTTCCACAATGTCAGTAAAAACAATATCTGCAAAAGATGTTCAATATACAAGGGACCCTATTTAGACATAGCCCCATACGAAGATTCTATCCCATTTAAGGAATTTTGAAATGGCTGCATTCCCCAACCGATGCTGGTGTAATTCGGAGGTCAAAAATCAAGGCATTGATTTTAAAAATATATTTTTTTCAAGGACCCACATAAGGCGTGGACTTCTAAAAAAATATTTTTTCAAGGACCCGCATAAGGCGTAAATTATTTAAAGAATATTTTTCAAGAAACCACATAAGGCGTGGATTTAAAAAAATGTTCAGGGACAAGGCGTGAATTTTTAAAAAAAATAATCAGGGACAAGGCGTGGATTTTTAAAAAATTATCAGGGACAAGGTGTGGATTTTTAAAAAAATATTTTTTTAAAGAGTGGATTTTTAAAAAATATTTTTTTAAGTAGTGGATTTTTAAAAATGCTTTCTTTCTAATTCTTTCGAACAAGTCTCTCGCCGTGAGAACTTCAGCATAAATTTGATGTTATTTTTGATCTGAAGTAATTGAAGTAGTTGGGACTTCCACTTCGGCCGAAATTTATATCCTCTCGCATTACTTTTGATGAATTATCTAGATTTAGAGGAGTCACTTTAATTATCTTCGTGTTGTCTTCCTCACCCACCCAGAGTTGGTTCGGGATATTTTAAAATTTACTGAGACGGAAGGAGTCGGTTTCCTCAATTAAATCGGGGAGAAGGTGCGCTTGTCTGTTCAGGCTGAAGTTTATGTCATCGAACGTAATGGGGTTGGCAGTGTTTAGAGAAAAATCCGGTAATACAATTGTATTGGTCGAATTATCACATTTAATTATATTATTTCAAGACTTGAGGTTTACTAATGGATTCCATAGAAGTTTCCATAGAAGTGAGGGTTTGAGGCCTTGGCAAATAAGCCGGAACAACTTGTTGAAGCGCCCAGGTATCAACACGACTACTAGAAATTAGTCGGTATATGACTGCAAACCGTGAAACACTGAAGGACGCGAGGACGACTAACACCCAAGCGCTAAGAATACCACTTTAGGAAGGACCTAAGATCTAGGAATTGGTTATTCAGGCCCATCGTTGGTCTTTTGATCATAGGCTCTGTCCGCGACTGCTTATTTGATTCACAACTACCCAATGAATGTTATTGAGATTTCCACAATCTGAGGATGCGACCGGGATCCGACTTCTTAAGTTATTTTTTTGAAATTCAAACTCCAGCTGATGATCTTCTGCAGCCCAAAAAATATCTATATGTCAAAGTAGGGTTTCAGAGGCAGATAGATAAAAACCGTATATTGCCAATAGATCTTGGAAAGGTCTTCGAAATATGTCATAAAAGTAACAGATAATCTATAGGTATTTAAGGGATGGAAGACTCCTTTCCAGGTTTATATTAATATAAGACCTTTTAGAGTCCTATTTTAGGTAAAATACTTCTGATGGCCAGAAGATATTCTGCTTGTATTTTTTTTAATAAATCATAAACGCTCCAATTTGGGTTAAATGAAGCCGGTTTCACGTTGGGCGCCAATAAAGCAGGCTTCACGTTGGGCGCCAATAAAGCAGGCTTCACTTTGGGTGCCAATAAAGCAACTCGTGAGCGAAGCTGGTATGGGCTTCATCCGAAATAACAGGATTTAAAATAATGTTTTTACTCCTTGTTTAGGAACTACTTTCAGCTTATGATCTGAGTCCATTAACTGGGGCAAGCGTGGTTAATGATCTTAAGCTTTCAGTGTACGCTAAACGAATGAATGATCACTTTTCTATATGTGAATCCCAGTTATGTATAACTTGTACTAACTTAAGTCCAATTATATACCCTTAGAGTCAAATACATTCTTCTCAAGATGCCGACAACCCTTCTATAGTTAAATCCCTGGTATAAATGCCTTGCATAAAAACATAACCCATTTGGAACCACTGTCTCCCTAATTTGCCGCATATGGGGTCTCATGAATTAGAAAAATGTGTTATTGTTTTTTTATTATGTATTTTTATTTTTCAATTATTTGTGTGGACTATGGATTTGGTTCATTTGGTCGTTCGCGCTCTCCCACTCTCTCCTATTCTGGCACTCTCTCTGTCTCTAATGCTTTACAAACGGTTTGTTTGTATGAATGAATGTATCGGGCGATTGATGTTCAAATAATGCCGTTTGGATGGATGTGAACGGATGGTTGGTTGGCCATCGTTGTCGTCGTCGTTGTGTTTGTCGGGCAGTCGTTAAATGGTTTGTTTTTGGTGGTGGTGTTTGTTTAGAGATTCACTTGGACGACTGACTCGAACAAATGATGCAATTCAATAAAAATTTGTTCAGTTTGTTGTTGCTGTTGGGTTTTTGGTGTTTTCCAACAGACGCCGCCACCGACGACGTCGACATGAGCGTACATTTGCTTTACCTTACAGCATGATTTACAATTTTAGAAAATCATTTTTTTGAAAATAGAAAAACACTTGCTTGCTTGCACATACTCTCGCACACATACAGGCACAGACACTTAGAGATTTTTTTTTGTGGGATTTTGTTTTCGGTGGCGACACATTTAAGCATTATTACATTTTATTTTACAACAATTTGTTGTTGGAAATAAAGCGGTTGCAGCCAACGCCGCAACAACAACAATTAGTGCTGCCCTGAATGCGTCATATATTCTGTTTTTTTTTTTTTAATTCCGATTCACACTTACTTCATCACGACACACACACAATTTGTTCGATTTCATTTCACATCTCCTCTATTCGATATTTATTTTTTTTTGCCACTTCAAAGTGATTTCGCAATCACAAGGCTTGTTTCGATTTCAATCATTCGGCGGATGGTTTGAGGTTGAGGGAAATCGCTGCCCTGAGTTATTTTCCTAACACACATTTCGTGACGATTTTCCTCTACTTCGCCCCGTTGTTTGCGAAGATTTTCCCCCGTGAATTTTGTAGAAATTTTAGATATTTTCATTGAAGTTCCACAAGTCATTGACGTTTGGCCCTTACCTGTCGGTTAGTTGGTCGCACGGTCGGTCGGTGTTATTCAGGTTTCTGTATTTTTTCTTCTTTTTTTTTTTAGGTGAACCACACTACTTCTTTTTCTCTTGCACTCTTCTTTTTTTGTGTGTGTGAGTGTGTGTTAATACACGTTTCCTTTGTTTTCTATCTTTCTTAAAATAATAGAATATTTTTTCGGCTATTTTTTTAATTTTTTCTGGTTTCACTTTTTTCCACAATTTTTTTTAAATACTATATTTGAGCATCTAATTTTTTTGCTATTAAAAATTAGCAGTAGTCGTCGTTTAGTCAGGTACTGCTCATAAAAAAACAGTATTAACAACAAAAATCGAATGGAACGAATTTTGAAAACTACCCGCACGTAATAGCCGCACTTCTATACTTCACGGGTATCACTGAGATACAAGATACTGGTGCGAGCGGATTGTTTGTGAAAACACACAGTTTTGTATCTGTGTGTGCAGTTTCATAAAGCGGCTTATTTGTTAGTGTGGGTGAGAGAGAAAGAGCATGAGAAGCAATGGAAACGCATCAGAGAGGTATAGGGTTGCCAAATAACGCACACTATTGTTTTGAATGTAAGCAGGGATGGGAGGTCTTTAGTTGCTCTTAATTTTCTTGAAGGGCGGATAATTTAGAGAATAATTTTTGAAGGAGTAGTCAAGACTTGGATTTTTTAAAGAATGTTTTTTCAAGGACCCACATAAGGCATGTATTTTTTAAAGAATATTTTTTTAAAGTACCCACACAAGGCGTGGATGTATTTGTTTTCAAGGACCCACACAAGGCGTGGAACTTAATAAAATTAAAAAACACACTCAAGGCATGGAATTTTTAAAAAATTTCAAGGATTATAAGAGTAAGAGACGTGGATTTTTTAAAGGACTATAAGGGGCGTGAACTTTTTAAAGAATATTTTTTCAAAATAAGGCGTGGATTTGTTTAAAGAATAGTTTTTCAAGGACCAAACAAGGCGTGTATTTTTCAAGGACTATAAAAGGCGGGGATCTTTTAAAGTATATTTTTCAAGGACTATAAGAGGCGGAGTTCTTTTAAAGAATAATTTTCAAGGACTATAAGAGGCGGGGTTCTTTTAAAGAATATTTTTCAAGGACTATAAGAGGCGGGGATCTTTTAAATAATATTTTTTCAAGAATATTTTTCAAGGACTATAAGAGGCGGGGATTTTTTAAAGAATATTTTTTTAAGGACCCACACAAGGCGTGGATTCATTAAAGAATATTTTTTCAAGGACCCACACAAAGCGTGGATTCATTAAAGAATATTTTTTCAAGGACCCACACAAGGCGTGGATTTATTAAAGAATATTTTTTCAAGGACCCACACAAGGCGTGGATTCATTAAAGAATATTTTTCAAGGGCTATCCAAGGCGTGGATTCATTAAAGAATATTTTTTCAAGGACCCACACAAGACGTGGATTCATTAAAGAATATTTTTTCAAGGACCCACACAAGGCGTGGATTCATTAAAGAATATTTTTTCAAGGACCCACACAAGGTGTGGATTCATTAAAGAATATTTTTTCAAGGACCCACACAAGGTGTGGATTCATTAAAGAATGTTTTTTTTTTATGGTCCTTGTTGTCTACATTTGTCAAGGACTATAGAGTATTTTTTGAGGACCATAGAGGACTAGCTTGATCGAGGCATAGTTGTTTTTTCAAGGGCCATAAAGACCTCGATTTCTTAAGGTATATTTTTATAAGGAACATACATGGCAAGATTTCTTAAAGAATTTTTTCAACAACCATAGAAGCCTAGATTTTCCAAGGAATATTCAAAGAACCATGGTCTATATTAGGAATCTTTTTGAGGACCATATAGGCCTAGATTTCTCAAAGAATATTGTTTCTCAATCAAACAACCATATAATTAATTTTATTTTTTAAACATATATATTTTTTGTAAAAAGAAAGATTTTATTTTTTTGAAACAATTGTCTTTAGAACATACAACATAAAAACTAAAATATTGGTTTCATTAAATATAGTATTACAGAGCGGGATAGAGAGAAGGGGATTACGTTTTAAACATAAAAAATATCATTTTATTACAGTGGTGGTGATTTTATCATTTAAAGGCCCACGGTGAGGCAAAACCTAATCGTAAATACATAACTCGTTTGTTGTTGCTGCAGTTTTTTGTTTTTCGTTTTTAACATTTTAAACCAATGATTATTTTTCTCTAGATTTTTTTGTTGGTGTTATTAATTTCTTTTCTTCCTAAATATGATTACATTTTATTGCTAACGAAATATAGGTATGCGAAATTTATGATGGCAAACCCAGTGTTTTGCGTACCAAACGTTTGGCTATCTGATTGAATTCTTCGCGTTTTTCACGCCACATTATAGCTGCATCGACATTGGCACCAGATTCATCATTAGGTTCTGTAGGAAGAGAAATAAACAAAGGGAAATTAGTTTATAAGAAAAAAGGAAAAAAATGAAGCAGATTTAAATATACAACTAATAATAAGACATATAAACTGCTTCGAACGATGTGTGACATGGTTATCTGTGTGGCTTCTAGAAGAGTTTCCTGTTATCCTTGTCACATTCGATGTAATACAATGTGAGAAGCAGTAATTTATCTTTCACAAGGACGATGGACTTATATTAATCAACACCTTTTTAATTTCAATTTAAGCTGGGAATATTTTAATATTTTATAATATAGTTTCCAATTGTATGCGCTTTTTTGAAAATTAAGGTGAGGCCCTTACACGATGTTATTAATTTCTTATGTTTTGGAAAATCATATCCTTACTGAACACTAATATTTTGAATTTCAATTGACAACTTACCGGCTAACATTGATACAACACTTAGTAAAATTTTTTCCACACTTTGTACGGGACTCCAACGTTCGGCTGATGATTCATAGCCCATGGGATCATCACCGGGGGCATGTAATATTGATATGCAGACACGGCCATCAGCAAAGACTAGAGTATAAAATTAAAGTACAATTTAAATATTAATATGAAAATATCTATAAATTTCGAACTTACTATTTGGATGAAACATTTCACAGGTGAATTTCATTTTTGGCGGACTTAGGGGATAGTCTGGTGGAAACACCAAACGGGCAGGAAACACACCACCTTCAAAACATGTTCCTTCGGGGCCACTGAAATAGAAAATATTACATGTCTTTAAAATATAAAATAAAGGTAGTTTAAAAAGTTCTGATACGTTGGGTGTTATGGAATGGGGAAATTTAAAATCTACCGAAACTAATCAATAATATTATATTAAGTTTAAAAAATGTGTTTTTATAACATAGATATTTTATTCTTATTTAATATATTATTTATTTAAATCTCTTCCGCTTGAGCGAGACCTTTATAAGGCGTCTATCAATAGATGTCTTTTAAACTAGTTTCTTCATTGACTAGTCTTCTGTCTAGAGAGCTTTACAGGGTATTCTTATAAAACCTTTTGAGACCTATATAGAATATCATTACCATAACCCAATGAGGTTCTTATATCAATAGAAGAGTAGAAGGTGTAATCTTTAGAAAAATTTTAGAATATGTTGTGCCTTTTGGATGTGTTCCCAAAAGTTTTGTCTATAGAAGTTTAAAAGAACTGTCTACAAAATACCTTTGTAATGCTCTTTGTATGTAGAAGACTTTTCCACACTTGACTGCTACCCCCACACACATTCAATGTATGGGTCACTAGAGTCTAGCTGAAGTGTACTGGACAGAATGGAGTAATAAGAATGCAAGTCCCCCACCTCCGCTTTTGGTATAATAATTAACACAACGTTGTAACCATCGCAACGCTGTAAGCTACAGCTTGGTTTCCTGAATCGCACCGGTAATTATTCTCCTTCGACTCATAAACTCCACAATTTCGCTGATCTTGTTGCGAAGACTATCGCTGTTGAACTGCAAGATCGATGCATTCTATAGTCGCGGAACAGCAATATGCGGTTTTAATTGCTGCAGGTTTTGCTGTTGAGGAGACTTCGGGAGTGTCTCGTATTCCCACGATTCAGATGACGAATCGGACGACGACTCCTGAGACACCCTGGGAGACGTACTAGCGCAGCATGAATCGACGTAATTCCTTTCGCAGTACTTCTGGATGTGTTTTAATTCAGAGCAATATCGAAAATACACCTATTTCTACATCCATTGCATCTCACCGAGATTGATCTATGGTGGATACGGATTCTGCAAACACTGCAGAATCAAAGTCCAGGGTTACTTTTAATCCCGGCACGGACCACAAAAGTTCGGAGCAGGCATTCCGGGAATAATGCCGCTCCCATGACAAAAATGACGCACACGAACATGTATTTGTTGAGGTGGCAGCCTCTGGTCATGATTTCCCGATTTGATTAGGACCTTGTACTTAATATTTGCATCAAACTGATAAGGCCGTGAAAAAATAAAAGCGTAGAAACGAGTCGCGGATAATTTTGAAACCTAAGAGCCCTGAAAACTATACACTTTTTCCAAAGTTCCGCTGAGACACTTTCGTTTTCGTTTCTTTTAAAATTCACTAAGATAAAATTGGTATTAAGCGACTAAAATCCTGATTACAAAAATGTTTTTTGGAGTTTTAACACTTCTTAAAAATAGTATGCTTCCGAAATTCTACTGAAAACTTAACATAGATTTCCTTCAATGAAGAAAAAAGTATATCTAGGGCATATGGTAACAAATACATAACGATCCGCGAACTGGCCTTATACGTTTGGCCAAGATTGTAAAATGGCTGAACACAGTAAAAGGTGAAATTTTTCATTTATTACCACAATCCCCTTTAGTCTCATACCAGAAGTTATGTGTAAAATTAAAATACGCCCAACATTAAAATAAACATTTACTCAACTGACATCATACCGAGGTTTTGACAAAAAAGTTAAGGATATTTATGGATTTCTACTTCTTGTAGTAACTGTCGCATATCCAAATATTCACGGCTAATGCTCGGCCCACTCTAACCATACGACGCAAATAAACCTATTTCTGGAAGAAAAGACACATTACTTACGCTATTAATGCTTCCCATTCGAAAAAATTGTCTTCACTGACTGGGCCGGCCACAATACCATCCGGTGGGTCCAAAGTCAATTCTAAAATCGAAAAAATGAAGTAAATATATCAGAAATCTAAATTAAAAATTGCAATATCATTGTATTTTCGAGACGTTTAAACAAAGAAACAAACATCCAGTTGTTGTGCAGCCAGATGGTCAGTCGGTCGGGTCGCTCACCGTCCGACCAACCACCTCTACGGCCTTTACTCTTACGTTTATATTCTGCCATAAGTCTTCTCAGTGCTGAACCTGCCATGTTGATGTTTACGTTGTGAACTTTCTGGTTGTCTGCTTTCTGGCCTGACTTCGATTTACCTTGCCTGCAGTTCTTTTGTTTTTTATTTTTTGCTTTATTTGTTCGCAGTTCGTTCTGTTTGTTACGTACGTACGTCGCACTTGCTGATGGTGCTATTTGCTGTTAGCGTGCGCTGACTGCGCTGCTTGCAGCGTTGATCCGAGAAATAGGTTGGCTGTCTGCTGATGACAATTCTTTTTTGTTTACTTTGTAAATGTCAAGTTTTTATGGCGAAATTGTTAGCAATTCGACAATTACTTTAAGATTTCGTTAGATTATTTATAAAATCCTAATAATTGCTTATAATTTGGTGTATTATTTTCTTATTTTAGACAAGAAATTTTGTACGATGTTGAATTGTTAAGTTCACGAACGAACTAGTTCAATTGAACGTTTCTCACAGAGTTGTGTCGTGCGGAACAAATTCGAACCAAAGGAAATACTCTCTGAAATGAATGGTCGGAACGATTTTCATCTTAGGTCATTCCATGGCCCAAGAAATAGGTCGTTAGAAGCGAATATTATCGGTCATTTTGGAAGAAATTCCTCAAACTGTCAAATTTTCTGTTTACGTTTTCACACGATTAAGTCTAAATTGAAATCATTTTTTCTGGCTTTATCGGACGACTTTATTATTGGGCCATGGCTCATTCGTTCCACTGGTTTCTTTGTTTCGCCTAGCTGACTTGGCTCAGTCAAATTCATTTCGCCGGTTGATATATATATATATATATATATATGTCCATAAGTCAAATATTATCTACGGGATTTGTGAATAGGCTTAATGTGACGTATACGCATTGAAACGTTTGAAATTGAGTGGATTTAGTAGTCTAAACGTGCTCTAAGGATAAAAATGTATTTAAACGTGTAATAGTGGTGTGACAACAATGGCGATCCTATAGAAACTCAAAATTTCATTTCGCATAAGGCCAATAAACTATCATATCGAATAAAGGTCTTCTAATCGACCATAAAATCTTATTTACTCTCCAGATCATCACAAAATATCGTAAGGATTTACTGGATTTTGTTTACCCAGTGGCTTTAAATTGTCAATGCCTATAAGTCAAATAAATCCTCAAAAAGTAGTATAAGTAAAAAGTTCTAATATACAAGCCGTTTTATAGAACGCCAAAATTCTTCTATAGAACACTTGATACGTCATCTTATAGAAATCCAAAAGTTCTTCTTACCGAACCAATGTCATTTTTCTTGTCTTGTTGTAGAAAACCGGCATGATTCTATAGCTGTCAAAATTTCTATTTAACTTGTTTTATTTTTCCACTAAACCTTACTCAGAAACTTCTTACCCTCTCAAGGAAACCTATTGTCAAAAGTAAACGAACAAAAACGAACTAAAATCTAGTAATGAAAAATCTGATCTACAAAAATGTACTTTTCACTCTAAAAACTTGTTTTAGCGCTCAATAATCTGGAAACTCTCAGAATGCAAAATCTGCTCTCTTATTTCATTTTAAGGAATATCTATATTTGCAGATCATTCATACTTTTTAATATAGCATTACCTTGTAATGAGGTATCGCTTTATGGAGATCATTTCTATATATTTGGGACATAAGAGCCTTGTAGAAGGTTACTTATTTATTTATGGATCTATAGATTTTTCACTATCCAATGAAGCCAAAAAGCCCCTGGAAATTTCCGCTTTTCAAGGATCTGCAATTTTTTCTTTAATTTTATTTAACATTTAATTTCAATCCATTACAAATAAGAGTTCGGTATATCCCTTCTCAATACTTTATTAGCACTTGTATACAATTAAAATTGAAGAGATTTTATGTGACACAATATCTGTTGGTATGTACCTTATGGGAGTTTTTAATAAAAAATTCCCAGTCCCATCCAATGGCATATTATTTAATGGTTTCGCTTGATTGTTAGCTGATGTTGTTGTCTGTCAGTTTATTTGTGAAGTTATTAGTCTGTTTCCGTACTCAAAAAGTGGTAAAACTTTTCAAAAATTTCAGGAAAAATCTAAAATTGTTCGCCTATTAAAATTTGCTTCGTATTTGTAGGAATTCGTCTTCTGTTATTAGAGCTATGGCCTAAATAGAAAATTTGAATTTAAATCTGAAACAAAACAGGGTGTTTCATAAGACTAAATATCTAATAGAGCAGTAGTGGTTGGCAATGCGACATTGCTGTTAGGAACAACAATAAAACAGGGTGTGTCAGATGAAATATATTTCGAAGGTTATTTGTAGTTGGCAATGTTATTTTGTAACTTTTATTCAGTTGTGAAAAAATACATTTAAATTACAAATTTGAATAAATTGCGTTTATACAAACTGAGACTGGTCACAGATGGAAAATGTATGTGGTAAAAATAACCTCTGCGATATTAATGAGAAGAACTTGAAATCAGTCGTTTCGAAGGTATTCAATGAATGTAATATGTATTAGTGGGCTATATAAGGTAGATAATCTTTAAGAATACACTAAATATATGGATCCGACAATTTTTAAATACTGTCCGTTTTGTCATTTGCTTCAAAACAAGTCAAGGAGTTGGTAAATATATCACGTGTTTTCAGACTGTAATTTGGAATTCTCGATTCTTGGAGGCGAAAGGCTGAACACTTTTAATGTTTTGCAAGCAGTACCCTCGTGTTTTGACCAGTAATTTTAATACATCAAATGTCTTTGGTAACTCTTCTATTGGCCGAAGATTTTCTTTGGATTTCTATACACAGAAGAATATGTATGGGTCTTAAGACTTTTTTTTTGGATATTTTAAAGCATACAAATTAGAAATGGTTCACACCGCCTAAAAAATAATATAGACAGAATCTACAGACGGTTTTCCATAGGCAAAATATCGTCTGAACCTTCAATGCGTCTATAGATGTTAAAATAACGTTCATAAGTCCTTCTGTAGACTAAAACCTTCGATTGATCTTCTATAGACAAAGAATAGCCTGTGGATTCTTTACGAATAGAAGTTCTTCTGTATGTGAGTTATGGTCGGAAGGTGTTTTATAGGCAGAATATATTCGGTAGATAGTCTATTGACGGAAGGCCTTTTGTGGGCAATGGTTTGTATAGTATCCGAAGACATTCTGAAGATCACCAACTTCCCTTGGGGCTTCTATGCTTTGTAGATTTTCTATAGGCTAAAAAGTCGTTCAAAGACAGAAAACCTTATCTTATGCTAAAAGACGTTAACATACGAATTTTTTATATAGTGCAATTACAGATGACCTTCTGAATTTTTTTCTCTCTTTTATAAATAGAATACTGCTGTATATCTTCTATCGCCAGAAGATCTTGCACAGTTTTCTATAGCAGAAGTCATTTGTAATTCTTAAATGTGGTAAAAAAGTTCTGTAGGTCACTTGTAGGTTGAGGGGCTACAAATAGGTCTGAAGATCTTTTGTGAAGAATATTCTTCAAACAGAAAAAGCGAACCCTCTATCTGAAGAAGATTTTCGGTATATTTATGACCTATAGAAGGTATTATGACTATATATGACCTTCAGAAAACTACCTGTCCTACTGGGATCTTCAAGAAACATTACGGAAGTTATTTTCGTGGATTTTGTATTTTGAAAAAATATTCCTTAAAACATCCACGCCTTTTATAGTCCTTTGAAAAATATTCTTTAAAACATCCACGCCTTTTATAGTCCTTTGAAAAATATTCTTTAAAACATCCACGCCTTTTATAGTCCTTTGAAAAATATTCTTTAAAACATCCACGCTTATTGCTCTGATAGTCCTTGAAAAATATTCTTTAAAAAATCCACGCTTATTGCTCGCATAGTCCTTGAAAAATATTCTTTAAAACATCCACGCCTTTTAGAGTCCTTTGAAAAAGTTCTTTAAAAATACGCCTTTTATTTTTGAAAAATATCCACAGCCGTTTATAGTCCTTTGAAAAATATTTTTCAAAAACATCCACGCCTTTTAATGTTTTAAAAATAATTTTCAAAGGACTATAAAAAGCGTGGATTTTTAAAGAATATTTTTCAAAGGACTATAAAAGGCGTGGATGTTATAAAGAGTATTTTCAAGGGACTATAAAAGGAGTGGATGTTTTAAAGAATATTTTTCAAAGGACTATAAAAGGAGTGGATGTTTTAAAGAATATTTTTCAAAGGACTATAAAAGGCGTGGATGTTATAAAGAGTATTTTCAAGGGACTATAAAAGGAGTGGATGTTTTAAAGAATACTTTTCAAAGGACTATTAAAGGCGTGGATGTTTTAAAGAATATTTTTCAAAGGACTATAAAAGGCTTGAAAGATATTCTTTAAAAAATCCACACCTGATAGTTTTAAAAAATATTTTTCAAAGGATCCACGCCTATTAAATAGTGGATTTGAAAAAATATTCTTTAAAAGAGGACCACGCCTCTTGTAGTCCTTTGAAAAATATTCTTTAAAACATCCACGCCTTTTATAGTCCTTTGAAAAATATTCTTTAAAAAATCCACACCTCTTATAGTCCTTAAAAAAATATTCCTTAAAAGATCCACGCCTCTCATAGTCCTTGAAAAAATATTCTTTAAGAAATCCACGCCTCTTATAGTCCTTGAAAAATATTCTTTAAGAAATCCACGCCTTTTATAGTCCTTGAAAAATATTCTTTAAGAAACCCACGCCTTCCTTTACACGTCCTTAAAAAAAATTTTTAAAAATACACGCCTCGTTGAAAAAATTCTTGCAAAAAATTCTTTAAAAAATACAAGCCTCCTTGAAAAAATTCTTTAAAAAATACACGCCTCCTTGAAAAAATTCTTTAAAAAATACACGCCTCCTTGAAAAAAGTTCTTTAAAAAATACACGCCTCCTTGAAAAAGGTTCTTTAAAAAACCACGCCTCTTATAGTTCTTGAAAACAGTTCTTTAAAAAACCACGCCTCTTATAGTCCTTGAAAACAGTTCTTTAAAAAACCACGCCTCTTATAGTTCTTGAAAACAGTTCTTTAAAAAACCACGCCTCTTATAGTCCTTGCAAAAATTCTTTAAAAAATACACGCCTCCTTGAAAAAAGTTCTTTACAAATTACACGCCTCCTTGAAAAAAGTTCTTTAAAAAATCCACGCCTCTTATAGTCATTTTTAAAAGATTAAAAAAAAATATTTTTTCATATTTAGGAATATTGTGACATTTTATATATTCGTATTTCCCCATATTCTTAACTTGTATCAGTAAAAAAATAATTTCCACTCTTCTCATCCTTTCAGTTCAATACCACTTTCAATGTACAAATATTTAAATGTAGAAAACCATCCAACGTTTGTCCTGTCTATCCTTTTTTCCAGATATTTATTTTTTGTTATTTACAAATATGCAGGACACCACTATAGGTGTAACTGATGCATGCCACACATTGCAATCTGTACCCGGTTGGCATTCATTAATTGATTGCTGTATGAACGATGTGACCGACCGTGTTGGTCGGTGTAAAGTTATTTCATCCAGAAGTATTTATAGCACTCTGAAGTAAAATATTTTTTTTGTTTTTGTTATTTTTGTGGAAGATGGGAATACAAATGTTGGGGGGTTTTAAATTCCTGACTTGTTGGGATTTAAATAACAAGTAAATAAAGTATTTGATAGGGATTGGAGGGTTGAGGAATTTGTTATATTTGAAGATCATTCGCACATTTGAAGGGAGGATAGAAGCCTTGTAGTGGGATATCGCCCTATGGGCATCTCTAGGATATCTCTTCTACATTTTTTTTGATAAAAAAGGTAGAAGGATATTTATTTATGGATCTATGAAGACCAAAAAACAGAATTCCACCTTTAAGAGACTCCTGGAAAATGTCCCGCCATTCAAGGACCTGTTGTTTTTTAATTTTAAGTTAAAATTTAATTTTCGCAATTTCAATCCATTACAACACAAGAGTTCGGCATATCCCTTCACAATACTTAATTAGCACTTGTATACAATTAAAATGGAAGAGATTTCGCATTTTTTACACACAGAATCTGCCAATAAGGCCGAAGGATATACTCGGTGGGACAATATCTGTTGTGATTTACCTTATGGGTTTTTTAATAAAAAAATCCCAATCCCATCGAATGGAATATCATTTAATGGTTTCGCTCGCTTGTTAGCTGCTGTTGTCGTCTGTCAGTTTATTTGTGTTCGTGTCTATTGCCGATACCGACAATATCCTTTAACTGATTGCATTGCCATAATCACAGAAGAGAAGCGTAAATGAAAGCGTTAATCAATACACCTATGGTCGGGAGTTTTTGTGCTGGACAGTGGTTTTGAAAAAATGAAACCAGAAAAGGATTAAATTTGTTAAAGAATATTTTATCAAGGACTATAAGAGGCGTGGAGTATTTAAAGAATATTTTTCAAGGACTATAAGATGTGTGGATGTTTGAAAGGATATTTTTTATAAACTATAAGAGGCGTGGATTTTTGAAAGAATGTTTTCTCAAGGACTTTTGAAGTCGAGGATTTTTTAAAGAATATTTTCTTAAGGACTTTTGATGGCGTGGATTTTTTAAAGAATATTTTCTCAAGGACTATTTAAAGAATATTTTTTCAAGGACTATTTAAAGAATATTTTCTCAAGGACTATAGAAGGGGTTGTTTTTTTTTAAAGAATATTTTCTCAAGGCTATAGAAGGCTTGGATTTTTAAAGAATATTTTTTCAAGGACTATTTAAAGAATAGTTTTTCAAGGATTATTGGATTTTTTAAAGAATATTTTTTCAAGGACTATTTAAAGAGTATTTTTTGAAGGACTAAAGAAGGCGTGTATTTTTTAATGAATATTTTTTCAAGGACTATTTAAAGAATATTTTTTCAAGGACTATTTAAAAAATATTTTTTCAAGGACTATAGAAGTCGTGAATTTTTTAAAGAATATTTTTACAAGGACTATTTAAAGAATATTTTTTCAAGGACTATTTAAAAAATATTTTCTAAAGGACTATTGAAGGCGTGGATTTTTAAAAGAATATTTTTTCAAGGACTATTTAAAGAATATTTTTTCAAGGACTATTTAAAGAATATTTTCTCAAGGACTATTGAAGGCGTGGATTTTTTAAAGAATATTTTTTCAAGGACTATTTAAAGAATATTTTTTCAAGGACTATTTAAATAATATTTTTTCAAGGACTATTTGAAGAATATTTTCTCAAGGACTATTGAAGGCGTGGATTTTTAAAAGAATATTTTTTCAAGGACTATTTAAAGAATATTTTCTCAAGGACTATAGAGAGCGTGGATTTTTTAAAGAACATTTTTTCAAGGACTGTTCAAAGAATATTTTTTCAAGGACTATTAAAAAATATTTTCTCAAGGACTATAAAAGGCGTGGATTTTTTAAAGAACATTTTTTCAAGGACTACTTATATAATATTTTTTCAAGGACTATTTAAAGAATATTTTCTGAAGGACTATAGAAGGCGTGGATGTTTTAAAGAATATGTTTTTTATAGAGGACCAAAATATGGTCTTCAAATTATAGAAGACTTACGGGAGGTATTCAGGCTATAAAATACCTAGAAGAGATCTTCGGATACAGGGGTCTTAGAAAGGGACTTTAGGCCTAGATAAGGTTTTCAATCTATAAAAGTCCTAAATAAAGTCTTCAGGCTATAATAGACTTAAATAAGGTATTCAGGCAATAGAAGACCTAGTAAAGAAGTCCTAGAGAAGGTATTCTGGCTGTAGAAGACTAAGTTTTATCAGATAAGGTCCTCACGTTATAAAATACCTAAAGGAGGTCTTTAGACTTTAGAAGACTTACAGAAGAACTTCAGGCTATAGAAGACCTAGAGTAGGTCTTCAGCACTTAGTAGATCCTTAGGCTATAGAAGACATAGAGATTGTCTTTAGAGAAGGTATTTAGGTTGGAGAAGACCTAACAAAGGAATTGTGGCTATAGAAGACTTAGAGAAAGTGTTTAGGTTATAGAAGACCTATATATGATCTTCAGGCTATAGAACCATAGGAAAGGTATTCTGGCTATATTAGATCAGAGAAGGTCTTCACGTTATAAAAGAACTAAAGAAGGCCTTTAGGTCATAGAAGGCCTACAGAAGATATTCAAGCTATAGAAGACCTAGTGAAAGTCCCCAGGTCTTAGAAGATCTTTAGTCTACAGAAGATCCAGTGAAGAACTTTTGGCTATAGATGACCTAGAGAAGGTGTTCAGGTTATAGGAAACCTAGAGGATGTCTCCAGTCTATAGAAGTCCTAGAGAATATACTCTGTCCCTAGGAGATTTACAGTATGCCCTCTGTCCATAGAAGAACTACAAAAGTTATTTTGTGCATAGAAGACCTACAGACGGTTTTTTGTGTTTAAAAGGCATACAAGTGGTCTTAGGTCTATAAAATAACTATTATAGGCCTTCTGTATATAGGATATTTTTTTTTAGAAAAAAAGGTGTAAAAGATTTCAGAATCACTGTGCCGCTGTTGCAATAACTTTTCTCACCGTATTTCCTGTACATTGCCGACTCATTTCACCTTGTAATTGTGGTTTTAAGGACATTTCATAGCGGCCGACTGGCCGGCCAGAGAACACAACTTGATTGTGTTCTGTTGCCAGCGGCAACACGATATCTGTCATTGTCCTGCTACAATTGTCGAGCAATTGTTGTTATTGGTAGCTGTGTTATGTAGCGGATTGCTTCCTCGATTGCTGCATCAATGCACCACTGATTCTGTACCGGATGTTATTGTTGTTGACAATTTTGTTGTGTTTCGAATTGACGTTGTTGTTGTTGCGCGATAAATGTACGACGATACGATGAATTATTATCAATTTGTTGTCATTGATGTCCACAGTATTGCTGCTGTTGTTGTTGTTATCGATGTTATTTATATTTTTTAAATACTTTCCCTGTGCAGCAAAGCAGCAAAAAATGATAAAAAAAATCCGGTAGGGACCCTCAGAACATTCATTGTCATTTTGGCATATTTTAAATATCTCTGGGCGTTAATTACAAAAATATATCGAACCAGACACAACAATGCTTATCCACCGTACAGAGTAGACCATCAACCACCCACCACCGATTCACCATTGTCGAGGAGCCAAGTACTCTTTAAGTACTACTCATTTGCATTGTGGTCTGATTAAATTACAAATAAGGTTTTTTATATTGATGTCTCTTCTGCTGTTGTTGTTGTTATTGTTTTCATTCGTTAGCTGTTGATGTCCTTTTTTATGTTTGCCATGAAAATCAGTTAACAAAAATTGTATATTTGTATGTGACAAGTGATTTAAAGGACATTGCTGTTGTTGTTGTTGTTACTTTTTTATATGTTTCAATTAAATTAAATGACAACAAATTTTATAAAAATTTCATGGTAGGGGTGTGTAATGTTCAGATGTGGAAATGACACTATAAAAAATTCCACAAACAAGATTTTTAAACAATTGAAAGAATTCTGTACAGACACACAAAATACTTTCGAAAGTCCAATACAGGTCCTTATTATAAAAAATTAAATTGAATTAATGTTAATTATTAATATGAAAATTAAAATAACCTAATCTGCCGCACTTTTACGAGACGACATATATAACGACATATACTCTAATCTGAAATTTTAATTTTATAAGCAAATTGCTGAGGATTGTGCCTTCGTATGGCATCCACCAAGAAACCATAACCGTTATATGTATTTCATTGTTGGGCGCCATTTGTTCAATTAACAAGTCAATTAAAAAACAATAGGTCGGATGTTTTAAATAATATTTTTTCAAGGGCCATCCATACAAAATACTTTTTCAGGGAGGATTGAGTACATTTTTTCTTATTTTCAATGTCCTAGAGATCGTATTTAGGATATAGGAAACCTAGGTATACAGGCAATAGACGAACTAGAGGTGGTATTCAGTAGAAGACTTAGAGGAAGTCTTAAGACTTTAAAGGACCTTGAAAAGGTCTTTACAGGATAAATTATCTTGAAATTTTGATTATAATCCAGTTTCTGGGAATACTGCCTTCCTAAGACATCTGCAAAGAAATATTACTCGTTATGGGCATTTTAATGTTTGGCGCCATTAGTTAAAAAACAAGTCAATTGGAACAAAATCGATCTTTTTTTTAGTACAATATACAAGAATTTTTTTTTTAGATGGGATTGGTTTAAGTTATATTTTTTCTTAGGACATAGAAATAATATATACACGATATAGGACACCTAGTGAAGGTATTCAGACAATAGAAGTCCTAGATGTGGTGTTCAGGCTTTAATGCGCCTTGATAAGGTCTTTAGTATACTCTAATTTGAAATTGTGAGAATCCTAACTTACTAAGTCATCTTCTAAGAAATATTATTTGTTATGGGCATTTTACTGTTGGGTGGCATATGTATTTCATTGTTGGGCGCCATTAGTTAGATTTAAAAGTCAATTGAAAAATCCTCGGTCGTATTTTTTTTAAAGCATATTTTTTAAGGACCATCCATCTATTAGCAGTTGAAAAAAAATATTTTTTAAACAATCCTTGCTCTATAAAAACTTGGATAAATATTCCTAAATATTCTCCACCATATCAGCAAATAGCAATTTCCTTTAAGAAATTGTGTTATTTTTACTAAAATTTTTAAAACAAATACAGTTTTTATGCCCTTCACCACACTGTGGTGCAGGGTATTATGTCTTTGGAAACGAGATAGATATATGGTTCCTTTTGAGAATATGCATAGAATCACTTTCTAAGTCGATTTATGCATGTCCGTCTGTCTGTCCATGTTAAATTGTAGGCAAAGTACATGTCGCGTTTATGATCCGAATTTGATGAAAATTGGCATATGTCTTTATTTGATCCAAAGACGAACCTTATTGAAATTGGTAAAAATCGGTTCAGATTTATATATAGCTCCCATATACATTTCCTATCGATTTAAGGTAAATGGTGTACCAAAGTCCCTATATGTCTTTCGATTTGCACGAAATTTGACATAGCGTATTGAAGAAAGTCTAGAATAATGTTTGTAAAGTTTCGTGAAAATCGGTTCATATTTATTTATAGGTCCAATATATATTTTTGTCCGATTTACTATAAATGGTGTACCAAAGTCCCTATATATCTTTCGATTTGCACGAAATTTGGCATAGTGAACTGAATTAGGTCTAGAATGTTGTGTGTAAAGTTTCCTGAAAATCGGTTCAGATTTAATGTAAATGGTTCCGATTTAAGGGGACCCCCCCCATTCTCGGGGTCAAAATTTTTGTTGATATAATTCGAATCTACACTGATTAAAGAATGTCTCTACAAAATTTCAATTGAAAATCTCAAGAACTGTTGAAGATATATCCGATTTATTGTGTCAGCATCAAGTGACGGCTGAAGGGCTTCTCAAACTTTAAACGCGTTTTTCTCTAAACATTTTTTTGCGAATGGCGGGCACGATAACTCAAAAACTAATAATCCAATCGGTTCCAAATTTTGCAACGTTTCTCTGGGAGTGTATAGCTCTCGTATGAACTAGGATAAAGTCAATCGGTGAAGATCTTCCTTATTTTTTAACTTGTTTTTTGGTAAAAAATCAGCGATTTTTCAAAAATATTTTTTCAATGGTCCACCATTTTGTTAATTTTAGAGCGAAGTCTATAATCCTAGTTCATACGAGAGCCAGACATGTACTCTTTCTAACACCGTTGGAATTTTCGGATTCCAATGTTCCAGAGAGGAGTTATCATGCCCGCCATCAAAAATAAGGACTTTTGTTTAATTACAAAAAACAACAACAAAACAATAACAAAATTTTTTTGTAAATTATTTTTCTTCTAATTTAAATCTTCAAGTATATATGTGTTAAGTTACAAACCTTAACAAGCATTGGTTTTGATTTACCAGCCCTTAATGTAAATGGTGCACCAAAGTCTATATAGGGACTTTATGGCCGAGTTATGGCCATTTGAAATTGGCCATGGTTTAAAATAGAGCTGCTACGCGATTCTGTTCGCCTGGTACGGCATATGGGAAAACTGGTGAAAAACGTCGAACGAGCTAGTTGATTTTTTTTAATTTCCAATTTCAAAATGCCAACTTGTACGAAATTTTGTACTTTTCGTACCCATAAGTATAAGTATGAATTTCTAAAACTACCTCAATCCTACACTGCAACATTAATTTTCATTCTAAAAATTCGGTAGTCCGTCTATCCGTTCACACAAAATCATATTATACCAAATTTAGTACCGTAATCATTATTCCAAATGTTAGGTTTCCAGCTCTCTCTGATACTCAAACCCAAAATGTTGCAAATTTAGTCCATTAAGTACTATTCGTACAAATTAATTCGAATTTCCAAATCAGTTTCCATAGCTCAATCTTACATTTCAAGTACTTTTCGTACAATTATAGGTCGATTTTCAAACACTTTTGTACACCATTCTAACTTTGCATCAGTGACCCAAATTCCAAACTTTAGAATTTCAGCTCTTCCCGTTTGCCTTATACAAAGGGTACTATATTAAATACATTTTAATACATTTCTTACCCTTATAGTTCAAATCAAGGGAAAAAGAAATCCATTATGAAAATGTCGATAAAATCGGAGAAATGGTCGAAGTTGATCGGAATGTTAGTAGTCGTAGCATCGCCTAGGAGCTAATTAGGAGCTGACCATAAAACTGTTTTAAACAATTTACACAAAGTTGGATTCAAAAAGAAGCTTGATGTTTGGATGCCACACCAATTAACAGAAACTAGTAAGGAAAGTAGTAAAGTCGGACTGGGCAAAAATATATATGGGTGCTATATCTAAATCTGAATCGATTTTCACGAAACTTAACCCAAATCATTCTAATCTTAATTTAGTACTAAGTGCCAAATTTCGTGCAAATCGAAAGATATCTAGGGACTTTGGCGCACCATTTACCTTAAATCGGACGAAAATATATATGGGAGCTATATCTCAATCTGGAGCGATATCAAGGAAACTTAACACACATCATTCTAGACATAACTCATTACGCTATGCCAAATTTCGTGCAAAGCGAACGATATATAGGGACATTGGTACACCATTTACATTAAATCGGACGAAAATATATATGGGAGCTATATCTAAATGTGGACCGATTTTCACGAAACTGAACATACATCATTCTACCCTTAATTCAGTGCGCTATGCCAAATTTCATGCAAATCGAAAGATATATAAGGACTTTGATGCACTATTTACATTAAATCGGATGAAAATATATATATATATATATATGGAACTATATCTAAATATGAACCGATTTTCCCAATTGAAATAGGGTTCGTCCCCGGGCTAAATAATTGAGCTGTGAACATTTCATTTAATTCGTATTATAAATGCGACCTGTACTTTGTTTACAATTTAACATGGACAGACATGCATAAATCGACTTAGAAATTCTGATTGATTCTATGCATATTCTCAAAGAAACCATGTATCTATCTTTCTTTCACGCTCTATTGCTACTTAAAAGAATATTTTTTAAAAAATACATGCTCTATTAGCAGTTGAGAAAAATATTTTTTTTTAATAATCCTTGCTCTGTAGAAACTTGGATAAGTATTTCTAAAAAATCTCCAATCCATTGGTATATACAAATTTCCTTTAAGAAATCCACTCGTGGTATTTTTAGTAAAAAATATTATAAATGTCAACTTATTATATGTATTCCCGCAATTTATAGCAACACATAAAAACTACACATAATTTCCCTTATCTAATAGTGAAAATTTCATCCAAATATCTCCATTTACCGCCGAGTTATGGCCATTTGAAATTGACCATGTGTAAAAATATGGCTGCTACACGATTCTGTTTGCCTGGTACGGCAAATGGAAAAACTGAAGAAATTGCAATTCCACAAAAACGGAGAATGTGCAGATATGTTGCCTGATTGTTTGCCTTGTACTCCCATGTTAGTTTACGAAATTGTGAGTATACTTTCAGGCGTTACACAATGCAGAAAACAATGTGGCAACACAACCTGAATTTTTCTGTTCCTTTGGTATTGCAAATTCTTCAGTTTTCCCATTGGCCATACCAGGCAAACAGAATCATGTAGCTGCTATATTTTTTGAAACATGGTCAATTTCAAATGGCCATAACTCGGCGGTGAATGGAAATATTTGAATGAAATTTTTACTATTGCGTTGGGGTAGCATTGTAGATTTTATGTGTAACATTTAATACAAGAAAAAAATGTTCGAAGTTTGATATTTTTATTTATTTAACTAAAAATACCGGGATAACTGAATTTTATAATAGAGTTTTTATATTTGTAAGCACTAATAGAGGACTATTATGGGATTGATTTTTATAGATTTTTTTTTTTTTAATTTCAATAGAGGTCATGAATTTGTTTCCAAGTCTATACCATTAATTCCCGTTTTAAATAAAACACAATTTAAAAAATTTGACTGTACAATATTAGTTTTTTATTTTTATTATTTTTTCACATTGTTTCTTTTTTAAAATATTTTCGTTTCTTTTAAAATTTATATTATTATCATGTGTGTGTGTGGTTTTCCGTTATACTTGTATTTATTTTTAAATATGTTTTTTTTCTTTTTTTGAATTGACATTCTATAATAATATTTTATATATTTAAAATATGTATGTTTGTTTGGGTGTGAAATATTATTATTGTGATAATATGCTATTATATTGTTCAATAAAATGGACATTTAATCACAATTATATAAAATGTATAAATCTTGTTCACAGTGCATACTTTTAGGCGTGAATTGTGGCAAATATAAACATATGTTAGTTGTTTGTTTTTTTTTCGTATTGTGGAAAAGCATATTTTGGTAGAACTTATAAAAAAATATATATTTTTTTGTTTTATATACTTAATAAAAATAAAAACCATATATTGTATATTAATTAATTATAGTTTAAGTAAATATATTTTATGATTTTATTTTACACAACTTTATATTAATACTATTATGTAGAAAAAAACTATATATATTAAAAATTTAAGTGAGTTAATTAAAAATTTATGGCAATTGTTAAATTCTATTTTTTCTTCGTTATTGTTATTTTGATTATTGTTATTGTTGTTTGGTTGCTATATAAATATATTTATTTATTGCAGAGAGGACAGGGTACATTGTAGAGGGAAAAGTGGTTCATCTGAAGTTTCGGGAGGAGGTAACATTTATATTTTTTATTTTGTGTATGTTGCGGATTCTTTGAAAATATTTATTGCCAGGGATATTGAACCGAAAATTAGACCGAAATTACTTGAAATAATATGTATGTTTCAAAAACCTGCAAGAATGTACATGTTTTTAGTACGTTAACAATTTTTCCTTTGTGATATCGAAAAAATAGTCAAAATTGGCAGAATCTTTATTGATCATATGATGACTTTTTTCGAAATTCAGATTCAGGTATCCTCTGTTCAATATTCACATATATTTGAATTTTTTACAAACATTAAAAAACGACTTATAATAAAAAAGTGGTAATAAAATTCGTTTTCGTTTCTTTGTTTTGTAAATAATTTTTTTAATTATAATAGCAATTAAAAAAATATTTTCAAAGATTCGTTTTTCTTCATCTTTCCGTCCTTCCATACACTTTGTTCCATTCGAGTATATCTTCCATTTCGCATTAAAGTGTTCCTTCATAATGATTTGTTCGTTTTGGCTTTATTTTATTTTTTAGGAAAATGTTATTTTCGTTTATTACATAAAAATAATTAAAAACTATTTTGATTTTATATGATTTGTATAACACAATTAATTCTATGCAAAAAAAAAAAAAAAACAGAAATCATTGTTGAAAAAAATTAAATAAAAAAATCTTAAATAATAAAATTAACAAAGGAAATAATATACACAGAAAGATATTTTTATTATAAATTAAGAATAATAATAAATAAATGCAGTTAGTAAGATAATTTGATTATGTGTTTTTTTTTTCAATATTTAAATTATAATTATTTATATCAATAATGTGATCAAATTTAATGCATATTGTTAGGCATGAATTTTCTAAGGTATAATAGCTTTATGAAATATTAAAATTTAAAAAAAAACCCCAAATTTTCAAATTAATTTTCGCTTTAGAATTTCATTTCAAATTTCGTAAAATTCAAGATATAATTTTCCATTTGCCTTAAGAATTATGAAATGCAATTTTTACATGTAAACTCATTATGAAAATAATAATTTATGTAATTAAATTATTATTTTAATTCTTCGATTTGATTTAATTCTGATTATATTGGGTCTCTTAATTATAGCATTGGGTTTGCATCAATATTCATTACATATTCACATTTCCAGATGCTATTCCAGGGTCTGAAACACATCAGCCTAAAAGTGTGCTCCAGTATTGAACACATTTATTAAATTTTTATCGAATTTTTATTAAAATTTATTGAATTTTTATCAAAATTAAGTATTTGCTACTTTTAATTCACTTCATTCCTCAATAGGTATGCTAAAAGATCCCCTAAAGTATGCATTAAAATTGATCACACATAAAAGTTTCCAGATGTTATTCTAAGTACTTTAAATTGTAAGTTTAATAAAATGCTCTGCACATTCATTGTAATAATATTTTATAAAATTAATAAAAAAAAATGTGGGCGTATTATTCAATATTTCTATCTACGTAATTCCTTTCTAAATGTTGTTGGAGCTGGGTCTTTAACAAATCAGCCTAAAAGAGTGCATCAATGTTGTCGATAAAATATGATATAATATTTTTAGAAAATCCGGTGTATATTTTAAAGTTGTGAGTAACATTTATTTTTTTTTTCACCCAGTTAAATTTAATTTCCCATACTTCTACAAGGCAGCCTAAAAGAACGCTGCACTATTGATTACATAAATTACGCAATTTCAATAGTTTGTCGAATGACATATAGGGGCGTTTTATATTATAGAGACATGTTAATACCTGAAACACCATTAAGGGACAATATGGCGTAGCAATTTTACAGATTTAATGTTGGCGTCCCAATTTCCCCAGAAGGCGCATTTGAACGAATGCATATTTCAGTCCTCATTCTTAATAATTTAAAGAACCTGTAAAGACTGACATCGGGATTCTAAATGATCTGAAGTTAACTTGCGGTTAATTCAACAGGTTTCAAGAGACTTCAATTAAACTGAACTGAAAAATGATTCCTCGATTGAGTACATAATTGTCAAGGGGCCTAGTCCTGATTTAATTTAATCAAATTTGTTTGCAAACAACAGAATTGAGGAATTTAAAATTGGCTAAAGTAAAACAGGCCCTATTGAAAATAATGTTTTTCTTTCTTTCCTTTGGCAATACAATGAGGGTTACTTATGGTACATTACGGAATGTTCGATATTCATAATCTGAATGTAGCCTTCTCCGCCTTTAAATAACTGCCATCTATCGACTATTTCTTAACAAATCATCAATTCTTTGGGCATACATTTCAAGAAAATAACACACTGCTTCTACTGTTAGAGTTCCTCATGAATCAACTGGCTAAATGAAAAAGTATTCTCCTTATGGTAAAGGATCACAGAACTGACATCTATCGATAAATTACAGTGATAAAAGGATAAAGGATGACATCTATCGATAAATTAGCCTTCTTCGCCTTAAAATAACTGCCATCTATCGACTATTTCTTAACAAATCATCAATTGTTCGGCCATACATTTCAAGAAAATAACACACTGCTTCTACTGTTAGAGTTCCTCATGAATCAACTGGCTAAATGAACAAGTATTCTCCTTATGGTAAAGGATCACAGAACTGACATCTATTGATAAATTACACGACATCCATTATTTTTGAAGAGAGAATTACCATGTCCAAATTGACATTGAAAAAATCCGAAGAAATCTTATTTGATCATATGCGACTAATGGATAACCAAAATTATGTAAAATAAATATCAGAGTGGTTAGTGTCTTTAATAATTTATAATTCCCCGGTAGATGGTGTGTTCGCCTGCAGAGACTAGGTATATTTGATATCAAGTTTCAGATAGTAAAATTTAATGCAGTGACTTGTGAGCTATAAAACGATGGTTCAATTCCCCCACTAAATGAAATGCCAATATTCGAAGCCCCTGACATTCCAACATTCAACCTCGGCATACAATACCTGAGGATAACACACACAGATAGAAATGTCAGTATATAGCGCCGCCCAGAGGAATATGGCAACACCTAATTAAGCTAAGACCCCAACCATTGCAAAAATTCAAGGAGATGTTGTTTCTAGGCAACAATAGATTACATCCCCAAATCTTTTAGTAAGCTACAGCATAGGAATCCAACCATTGCACAAAATACAAGGAGACGTTGTTTCTAAGCAATGATAGATGGCAACCCCATAACCTCGGACAGGATACAGCAGACAAATCATCTACTTAGCTGGAATAAAAACAATGATAAGAAAACTTAATGATCAATCGATTAAGATGACGATGTCTTGTGGAAACCCTATGCTCACTGCCAAGAGGAGAAACAGGAGAATAATATGTGTCTTCCATAGGATATTCTATAGAATATATGCTGTCATCTAGTACATATGACTTTTTGTAGGTCTCCTCCTTTTATAGGGATTTTTATATTGAAAAAAAATTTGTATGGGTAGTTTTTGGAAATTATTTTATATCTGCGACTTTGCATATATTTTTTGATGAAATATTATTAAGAGGCCTCTGACAGTCTATAAAATTGAATAGATACAAAGAAATGCCAATTTATAGGATATCTGTATAAAGAAAAATATTTGGAAGCATCAATAATGAATATAAGAGATTTGAATATAGACATTATACATTTCTTATCAGGATCTCAAAATTGTGTGTAAAGGAAACTTTTTTCCTACTGTTTTTTTATAAATTCTTTCATTTCTGGATCTGTGAAAATTTCGAATATCAATTAAATACTTCTCTAAAATAACAGCTAAAAACTTCCGATATAAAATAATTATAATTTTCATATTTATACGGATATATTGCTTTCACATATTTATATAATTTATGTAATAAGTAATTAATAATTTTACATCATATATTATTTGTTATAATAAAATCTAAAATAATAAAAATTCTTCTTTTTTACTTATTATTTGTTTATACACATTTAAAACTTTTGTTTTTTGCTGTTTTGTTACGATTTTGGCAAAAGTTTTCAATATTTATCTTAATAATTAATTATTTGCATATACTCGTATATGTTATGTTATATTAATTGAGCGAAGTGTTTGTGTGTGGGTGTGTTTGTTAAAAATAATACATACATATAATATATTAATATTTTATAATTATATATATAAAAAATAAAAAATGTATATAGTATATTTATAAATTAAAAAAGAAATTAAAATAAAAAACACTAATTTATTCGCATGTACGCGCTCTGCGCTGGAAACGTTTCATGCGCCGATACCATTCATCTTTCCATTCGATAACAATTGAACGTGGACCAATGCCCAAATAGCCAGGTGGGGCTTCTGAATCGCGGCCCAAAATTAAATAAGATCTGGAAGGAAGACGAAAGAAAGAAAAATTACATTTAAAAATAATTAATAAATTTAATGTAAGCACCTTTGGAAGAAGTTGTTCTGGGTTTTTATGAATGAATACTTTTAAATCTTGTTATGGATTTTTATGAAATAGGTATGAAATCACATCCACTAACTTTTAATGAGAGTAATATTAAAATCTTACTGATCTCTAACGTCCTCTAAATTTTAATATAAATGCACCTTAATAACCGCTGCATACTTTTAGGCTATAACATACTAAACAGCTGATTGAACCCAATTTCTCTTCTCTATAAATGTATCCTATCTCAAATGAATAGTTTAGACCTCTACTTACTTATTCATTTTAATTTTGGGACATCTACACTCCAAATTCTTCATCGGAATGATCCAGGTCATAGGACCGCGTCTTAGTATTGTATTCGTAGTTGCGTACTCGAGCGGTGTTCTCTTGAAAATGGCCTGGATTTGTATGATGAATTTCACGTTGCTGTCCTCCGCCTCCTCCTCCTCGTCGCCGTTCCGAACGTTGCCCATTTCCACGCTGTCGGCGTCGTTCATTCTTTGATTTTCTTTGGTGTTGTACTGTTCGCTGCTCGTCACCTCGGTACTCTGTTCCCGTCCAATCACTTTGGCCATTATTGCTAAAAATTAGAAAAAAATAATAAAATCAAAAATGGATCGGGTATTGAGATGGTGTCATCATACTTACCGTAATCTCTTTTGCAAAACTTGTTGAGGTTTAACCTTTTTGTGCTTATCTTGCATTTTTCGCATTCTGTAAAAGAAGAGAAAATAATAAAAAAATTAGTAGATATTCTTCAAGGATTAGGTAAGATTTTTAGTGACAATTAGACGTTAGTTGTTGCCAAAGCTAGAATTAGAAAAGTTAAAACATTTAAACACTGTTTAGTTTAGTTGCCAGAGCAATATATGAAACTTCTCATAATTGATAACAAATCTCATAAGAGCGATGCATGCTTTTAGGAGATCACATCCTAAACAGCTGTTAAGAACTGATTTATCAGTTCTAAAGAAAATGAAAAATCCCCGAGTAAATTTCAGAATACGGTTAGATGCCAAGGCGATACATTATTCGATGCATACTTTTAGGAGATTGCATCCTAAACAGCTGTTGACACCTGTTTTAACAGTATTTGGGGGAACCTTGAGCTATTTTCTATGCAAAATGAAAATTCTCTAAAAAAAGTTATCCCGGAAAGTAATTATAGGGATAAAATTGTCCAAACGCCCTGTTATTTCTATTGAAAAATAAAGTACTGTCGTGCTCTAAGTTTTTTGGTGACGTCCAGTGGACTCTGATTTTTTCTGACGTCCAATGGATACCTGAAGTGAAAAGAGTCATGAAGTCCTGTGAATTTTCTTCTTTGAAAATAGTCCTAAAGTCCTGTCAATTTTTTCTATATTTTCCCTATAAAAACTAGTCTTGACGTCCATGGAATAAAATCCGCCCTGACAATTTTATTGTATACAACAAAAATTGGTCCTGACGTCCGGAGAACTATTTTCTATAGAAAACGTCCTGTAAATTATTTTCTACATAACAAAAGTCAGTTCTGAAATCCCGTGATTTTTTTCTATAGAAAAAATACAATCCTGACGTCCTTAGAAAAACAATTGCTACGGAACCGAATTTTTTTCCTGAAAAAAAATGTCCTGACGGCCTCTCGAATTTTTTTCTATAGAAAAAAATAGTCCTGACGGCCTCTCGAATTTTTTTCTATAGAAAAAAATAGTCCTGACGGCCTCTCGAATTTTTTTCTATAGAAAAAAATAGTCCTGACGGCCTCTCGAATTTTTTTCTATAGAAAAAAATTGTCATGACGGCCTCTCGAGTTTTTTCCTATAGAAAAAAATAGTCATGACGGCCTCTCGAATTTTTTCCTATAGAACAAAATAGTCCTGACGGCCTTTCGAATTTTTTTTTCTATAGAAAAAAATAGTCCTGACGGCCTCTCGAATTTTTTTTCTATAGAAAAAAAATAGTCCTGACGGCCTCTCAATTTTTTTCGTATAGAAAAAAATAGTGCTGACGGCCTCTCAAATTTTTTCCAATAGAAAAAAAAATAGTGCTGACGGACTGTAAAAAAAGTTGTTTAAAGTTATTTTTATATTCCCCATGATGTTAGATTTACGGTTCTTTGCTAATGGACCAAAGCTATTTCAAAAATTCCAAAACAAATTATTTTTCCAACAACATGAAAATTTACAACAAAAATATGTTGTTCATAATTGCCGGAGAGCAATTAACAAATTGAGGCACACACTGTTTTATGGTTGTAATTAAGAATTAAGAGATTACCAAATATGGGAGTGCAACAATGTTGTAGACCCCTGCCAGCCACAAAAAAGGGGCCAAAAGGACGGCTGTTACATGGTCGGTGTATTGAAAATTAACCCCAACCCCTATATGCTTGTTAATCGATTGGTGTTAATAAACATTCAATTTTATTGACTCATTTCGAGCATAAAAACCATCGATCGAGAAAGCAAATCGATCGAAAACATCAAAATTGAAAGAAGATCATCATTGGCATCGGCATCACAACAACCCCCACATCCGTTCAATGGATCGGCAGTCTGCCAGCCAGCCAGCTAGTAAGCCTGCTTAATGGCACATTCAAATTTTCGAATTGTTATGCTATGTATGAATGCGGGGCAATGGCGGCAGTGGCCTTTTCAAAGTCAATTAAGAGGCGTTTTTATCAAAAAACAATGTCTTGCCAGAGGTAGGATCGATCACTCCGATCATTCGAGTTCTCGCCAGTCTGAGAGTTCATTCATTTTGAACACATGACGCGTGTATGATGATCATTGCCGGTTCGGGGAGACGAAAATAGAAAGAAAAGTGTTTCATGTTTTGACTGATATGTGCGTTCGTGTGTGTGTTTTTGTGTTGATCCGCTGACTAGTGTGAATGCCTAATCTTATGGCTCTCGAAGCAGATCATCCATCCTTTTGAAAATGAAATTAAGTGTACCACCAACAAAATATGACTCATTTGTATGAATTTTACGCATTTTATTCATGCTGCCTGTCCGCCGTCGTCTGTCCATCTGTCTTGCTTTTCATCTGCAGGTTATAAATTTTATTTTGGGGAAAATAGTTTTTTTTCTCGTCTTCTGTTTTGTCATCTTCATTATGTTACACAGCAGACAATCAGACGAAAATTCACGCATGGCCATCCGATGATTACATGAATTTTCTTTGTGCTGCGAATGAAAACAGAAAAAAACACCGCAGCTATGTCGAACATGAAAATTATTTGTTAAAAATATCAACAAATTGTTTTTGTTGTCGCTGTTGTTTTGTACTTTGAAGTGGGGACGGACATAAACACCAGGCGATATGATTTCTCCCCTCATTTAAGTGGGGAGCCTGTGGCGGGATAATAGTGTGGCGAAGGGCGGAGAGACCCATTAACGCAATTTCAAGTGTAATGGGACTTGTTTTGTCTTTGTTTGTTCGGTTTTTATAAAAATAGTTCCATCTAAAAATTGTCTACCACAAATGCCGCATTGAAGAACGGACGGACCTTAAGCAATTCCCTTGTAATCAAAGTAATTTTATACATCAACACTAGAATTAAGTTTTCAATTTAATTTGGATGCGATCTTTGTCAAATTAAAAGTGTTGAATTTTATATTTAGACAAATGGGCGGGAAATGGGAAAATTCTTTAGGGGTTAGGGATTTGGTAGATTAAAAATAATTTAGTTTCAGAGTATCCGCGTGGAATTTTTTTTTGATTTTTTAAAGATTTTTTTTTCAATAGGGAAAAAATGAAGTTCGTCTGAACTCTATTTTTCTATAGAAAAACAAATCACAGGACATCAGCAATGATTTTTTTTTATAAAAAAAAAAAATCGTCAGCATTTTTCCGTAGAAAAAATTCACAGCTCGTTAGGACTGATTTTTTTTCTATAAAATAATCACATGGCGTCAGAACTTTTGTCTGTAGCAAAACAATTTACAGGTCGTCAGGATTGATTTTTTGTATTGTCAGGATTGATTTTAGAAAAAAAATATATATTGGGACTTTGAAGCCCCACTTTGGGTATACCTTAACAGACGACACATTTTTGTTATATATCTATATCTGAACCGATTTGGGGGAAACTTGCCAGAAACTAATTTATATTACATCAGTACTTTGTGTCAATCGGCCTAGCTATGGATCTTTTCACGAAGCTTAGCAACAACATTTTATGGACCGGGGTCAAAATTCAAGAATCTACACTGATTAAAGAATGCCAAAATTTCAAGTGAAAACAAACTCTTGAAAATATATCCGATTTATTGTGTCAGCATCAAGTGACGGCTGAAGGGCTTCTCAAACTTTAAACGCGATTTCTCTAAACATTTTTTTGCGAATGGCGGGCACGATAACTCAAAAACTAATAATCCAATTGGTTCCAAATTTTGCAACGTTTCTCTGGGAGTGTATAGCTCTCGTATGAAAAAAAAGTCAAAACTTCCTTATTTTTTAACTTGGTTTTTGGTAAAAAATTGGCGATATTTCCAAAAATATTTTTTCAAAGGTCCACCATTTTGTTAATTTTAGAGCGAAGTCAAAAATCCTTAACACACACTCATTCTAACACCGTTGGAATTTTAATTCAGTGAGGAGTTATCAAATGCCCGCCATCAAAAATAAGGACTTTTCTTTACAAAAAACAACAACAAAACAATAATAACAATTTTTTGTAAATTATTTTTCTTCTCTTTTAAATCTTCAAATATATATGTGCAAAGTTACAAACCATAACAAGCATTGGTATTGATTTACAAGCCCATTGAAAATCTTGAAAAATTAAAATCGAGAATGGGTGGGGTTCCCTTAATTCAGTACTCTATACCAAAATTCATGCAAATCGAAAGGTATAAAGGGACTTTAGTGCCCCAGTTACATAAAATCGGACGAAAATATACATGGGAGCTATATCTAAACGTGAATCGATGTTCACGAAACTTTGCACACATCATTCTAGACTTAATTCAGTACGCTATGTCAAAATTCGTGCAAATTAAAAGATTTTCATGGACTTTGGTGCACCATTTACATAAGATCGGGCGAAAATATATATATGGGAGCTATATCCGAATCTGAACCGATTTTCAGGAAACTTGACACACATAATTTTAGACTTAATTCATTACACTGTGTCAAGTTTCGTGCAAATCGAAAGATATATAGGGACTTTGGTGCACCATTTACATAAGATCGGACGAAAATATATATGGGAGCTATATCTAAATCTGAACCGATTTTCACGAAACTTTGCACCCATCATTCTAGACCTTATTCATTACGCTGTGCCAAATTTCGTGCAAATCGAAAGATATATAGGGACTTTGGTGCACCATTTACATAAGATCGGACGAAAATATATATGGGAGCTATATCCAAATCTGAACCGATTTTCAGGAAACTTGACACACATCATTCTAGACTTAATTCATTACACTGTGCCAAATTTCGTGCAAATCGAAAGATATATAGGGACTTTGGTGCACCATTTACCTTAAATCGGACGAAAATATATATGTGATATATCCAAATCTGAACCGATTTTTCCCAATTTCAATGGGGTTCGTCCTTGGGTCAAATAAGTGACCTATGCCAAATTTCATCTAAATCGGATCATAAATGCGACCTGTACTTTTTTCACAAAGATACAATGACGGACGGACAGACGGACATGCGTAGATGGACTCAGAAAGTGATTCTAATAATCACTAATTTTTTCTTCAGAAAAAAAATCACAGGACCTCAGGAGTACACTTTTTTATAGAAACAAATACGCAGGGGCCAGGAAAGCTTTTTTCTATAGAAAAAAGAATCACAGGACGACAGGGCTAATTTTTCAATATTCAAAAAAATTGTTTTCAATGGAATATTGTTAATTTCTTCCAAATTATTTTTCATTGTACCCAAGGTCTAACAATTTTCCATAGAAAATTGTTCACAGTCCCTAAGGACCGAAAGCAAATGTCAAATAGAAAAATTCTGCAATGAAATTTCCGGTTGTATTATTTTCTTGATAGTGAGATTTCGAAAAATTTTCAGAAGATGCAACGATGAATAATTGGAATAAATTTAGAATATTTCCGTATGGCCATAAAATATAAAATGTGTCACAATTGACATTTGGTTTTTAGTAGTCCCATTAGGCGAATATTTCCAATGAATTATCTCCGCACAGACAGACAGGTCACAAATGGTGGAGGTGTCATGGCGCTTGAAGAAGATTTATTGTTGAATATTTTCCCTATACATAAATAATTTGTTGTTTTTTGGCTTGCCAACAGGAAATTTTGGTTGTGTTCTAATCTATATGGGAATTATTGAGGCTAATCGTAAATAAATTATTGAATTGTAAGTCGCTATAAATTATGCGTCTCTTGACGTGGCGACGTCTATTTAAAGGGTCAGTGAAAATATATTAATTGTTTCACTCTAGAGGGTCTCCAAATTTGTCTCTTTGGAAATTTAAAAAAAGATGGTCTTAGATTTTTGGTCCTTCGAGTTGGTTAAAATGGCCCTTCGAGGTCAGCATTAGGTCAGCAATATGGATCTGAATATTCTTGTATGTAACCTATAAAATCATATTCGTTTGGGTACAAATATGTTGTTTTTGCATTTGAGACCTTAAATTGCATGTTTTTTGCAATTTAAGGTCTAAAATGGTCATCGAGTTGTTAAAAATTAGCTAGCTTTTTTATTTTCCATCCGAAATACTTATGTTATTTCATCTGAGAACTATTAAAAGATTTCCAAGATTTTTTTCTTTTATCGGGATATATTCTCCTACCATTTTTCGCTGCTGATGGCTGGCAAATTTTCATTTACTTGTTCCCAACAGTTGGCATTCAACACGAATGCCATACTAATTGGCATTGGTAATTGAATTGTAATGTATTTAAAATTAACTACAGCAACAACAACAACATGTCTTAATGGTATAGCCGTTTGTTTGTTATTGTTTCTTGAATTTCGATTGTTCGCATTTTTTCGAATTCTGCACTGCTTCGAAATTTGTCCCTTTACGCACATCTTGGTATATTTAAATTGTTTTTTGTTTGGTGGATCGTTCTTCTTGAATGAATGAGTTGGATGGCTGGCGGTTTGCCGAATTTTACAGCAGATGCAATCAGATTTTTGTTGTTGTTTTTGTACACATTTATTTTTGATTCGTTTGGCCAAGTTAAATGCATTTCCTTTTGAATCGTTCTCGATTTGTAGAGGAATGATTGAGGTTTTATTCCGATTATTTGTAAAGTTTTGAATTTACTTATTTAAAAAAGCACCGAGGGCCTCTCGAACCTGAGGGTCTCTCGAATTTTTTTCTATAGAAAAAAATAGTCCTGAGGGCCTCTCGAATTTTTTTCTATAGAAAAAAATAGTCCTGAGGGCCTCTCGAATTTTTTTCTATAGAAAAAAATAGTCCTGAGGGCCTCTCGAATTTTTTTCTATAGAAAAAAATAGTCCTGAGGGCCTCTCGAATTTTTTTCTATAGAAAAAAATAGTCCTGAGGGCCTCTCGAATTTTTTTCTATAGAAAAAAATAGTCCTGAGGGCCTCTCGATTTTTTCTATAGAAAAAAATTGTCTTGAGGGCCTCTCGAATTTTTTTCTATAGAAAAAAGTAGTCCTAAGGGCCTCTCGAATTTTTTTCTATAGAAAAAAATAGTCCTGAGGGCCTCTCGAGGGCCTCTCGAATTTTTCTATAGAAAAAAATAGTCCTGAGGGCCTCTCGAATTTTTTTCTATAGAAAAAAATAGTCCTGAGGGCCTCTCGAATTTTTTTCTATAGAAAAAAATAGTCCTGAGGGCCTCTCGAATTTTTTTCTATAGAAAAAAATAGTCCTGAGGGCCTCTCGAATTTTTTCTATAGAAAAAAATAGTCCTGAGGGCCTCTCGAATTTTTTTCTATAGAAAAAAATAGTCATGAGGGCCTCTCGATTTTTTTTCTATAGAAAGAAATAGTCCTGAGGGCCTCTCGAATTTTTTTCTATAGAAAGAAATAGTCCTGAGGGCCTCTCGAATTTTTTTCGATAGAAAAAAATAGTCCTGGCGGCCTCTCGAATTTTTTGTAGAAAAAAATAACAATGACGTCATCTTGAATTTTTTACTATAGTAAATAATAGTTCTGACGATCTCTCGATTTATTTTTAGAAAAAATAGTCCTGTAGGCCTATTCTGTAACTTTTAACAACATTCGATATTGTTTAATTTTCTTTTGTTATTGTAAAAACAACAAAACAAACAAATGAAATTGTTGTAAAATAAACAATGTCGAATGTTGTTAAAAAGTTACAGAATAGGCCTACTGGTGGATTCTCGATTTTTGAATAGAACCAAATAGTCGTGACGGATTCTCAATTTTTTTCTGTAAAAAAGGTGAGTCCTGAGTTTTCTATAGAAAAATGAATGCTGAAAGTAAAATGAAGGTTGGCGTCCTGACGGACTGTGAAATTTTTCTGAATAGTTCTGGCAGACTGAGCTGGGAGCTTGAACATTATTCTTTAACAAATCCACGCGTTGGATGGTCTTTCGAAAAATTTTCTTTAAAAAATCCAGACCTTGAATGGTCTTTCAAAAAAATATTCCTTAACAAAATTCACGCCTTGTAAACTTAAAAAATATTATATAATAAATTCAAAACATGGCTGGGAGCTTGAAAAAAATATTATTTAAAAAAACACGCATTGGCTGGGAGCTTGAAAAAATATTCTGTAAAAAAGAAACGCTATGGATGGCCCTTGAAAAATATATTTTCTGAAATTCATACAATTCAAACTTTGAAACTTTTTCTGCTTTAAAATAAATTTAAAATATACGAATATGCCTTAGAAAATCCGGGAAAAATATTGTTCTACAATTCACTCTTATCACTTTAATTCGAGTTAGTTCGATGACGTGCATTGCATACTTCTAGGAGTTTTTTTTAATTTAAATGTAAATCAGCTGATAAGTTCTCAGGTTTGTGGAAATCCTTCAATTTTAAATATTTAAATATTTTACTGCCCTATTACATCCTCCTTCGAATTTCCTGGAAGTCACAATGGTATTCTTGATTAATTTTTAAATAATTTCCCTCACATATTCTGTAAATTTCGAATCAATTAATAATGACCCTTTTGACTTTCCATTGGTTTGTTTGCCATGTAAAATCTGTAGCAGGATAAGTTATATGTTTGGCAATAAGTTATATGTTTATCACTTCCTTTTAAACTCATTGATATCCCTTATTTCAATCACAACACCAGTACTACTACTACCTTGACAACATATCATTCATTCAATAATTATTGAGATACATTAATGAAGGCCTGGCATAAACGCCATCCAGCCGTCAACCAACTATCCTGACTGGCTGGTTAATGAGGATAATAATACCGACAATCTCACAGACATATTGCAGCATGGCGTATGTGTGAATTATCCACACATACTGTCTGTTGAATGTAGGTGATAACCAGGTATCGAACGCGCCGTGCAGTTGAACACCTACATATGCTGGGTGTATTTACCGGGAATGCATGAGTGATTTATGGTAAAAGGGAACGAAAAAAAAAGCTGAGAAAAAAACTAAAGCAAATAGCAGTTTCATTGAGCGCCCCCATGGATGGTAACGCTGCCTTTTATGGCCTTGCCGCATCGCTTAACGTACATTTATCTTCCGCTGAAGACGTCGATAAGTCAAGAAAGGTATCCGCTTAAAGTTTTGCTGTGTGGAAGGAAGTTATGAATGTGATGAGTATTTTAAGGATTGCAACACTGCTTCGTGTGAAAGAAAGACAAGATAAATAGTAAGTAATAGGCATATATGCCTTGATGCACCTGCTGCTACAGGATGCAATGAAACTTTATGGGGTAAAGTTATGTCAGGAAGTAAACATTTCAAGGATGGAAGTTCGAAGATGATGGAATTGAAAATAAACTATAATAACAGGTCATAAATATGACAGATTCAGTTTGGATGAAATTTGATTTAACATTTTTGGTCCTTCGAGCTTATTTATGGCAAGAGGAAGAAGACATGTCAATGATGAAAGATTGAAGAGTGAAGCAATTAAAGATAAACTATAATAACAGGACATTAATGTAACAGATTCTGTTTGGAAGAAATTTGATTTAAAATTTTTGGTCCTTGGAGCCTACTTATGGCGAAAAAAATTCAAGAAGATGGCCTGAAGTTAGTGGGATTGAAAAGAGTTAATGTTCATTGTAATTATAGCAAGTTAATGTGTGTGGGAATTTATTGGTTAGAGAATTTGGTCCTTCGAGCTATTTTGACATTTACAAGATTACTCGAAGGACCAACAAGATAAAAATTAGCTATTCATTACAGTCATTTTGAAGCCCCTTTACCTTATTTAAAAATTAAGCAATTTTGGTCCTACGACTGCCATATGATATTACTAAAATATTATTTTCCGACAGCCACCTAGTCAATTTCTATTTTTTCAATATTTCAAAATCAACTAAACCTAATATACTGCCCTGCATTTTTTTGTGTAGCAGGCATATCGTTGCAAGAAAGTTCAAAGCTACAAAATGCTGCTCAAATAACCAACTCCCCCACATAATCATGGCGAAGGATAATCTGTTGTAAATCACAAAATTAATTGAGTTTGTAATGGTATTTTAATTGAGGTGAATATGGTGTGAAGTCATTTATTTATAACAGACAAATTGTGGTAATTAGAAAACTTAATTACATATATACAAACACATTAATTTAGATAAATATTAAAATGGATATTAATAGGGAAATGGATTATTAATGTTTAAAATGAAAGCCTTGAATAAAATATTCTTTAAAAAATCCACGCCTTTTTGGAGCCTTGAAAAATAATCTTTAAAAAATACACGCCTCTTCAAAGTCTTGAAAAAATATTCTTTAAAAAATACACGCCTCTTTAAAGCCTTGAAAAAATATTCTTTAAAAAATACACGCCTTGTGGAAGCCTGGAAAAAATATTCTTTAAAAAATCCACGCCTTGTGAAAGCCTTGAAAAAATATTCTTTAACAAATACACGCCCCTTTAAAGCCTTGAAAAAATATTCTTTAAAAAATCCACGCCTTTTTGGAGCCTTGAAAAAATATTCTTTAAAAAATCCACGCCTTTTTGGAACATTGAAAAAATATTCTTTAAAAAATCCACGCCTTTTAGGAGCCTTGAAAAAATATTCCTTAAAAAATCCACGCCTTTTAGGAGCCTTGAAAAAATATTCTTTAAAAAATCCACGCCTTTTTGGAGCCTTGAAAAAATATTCTTTAAAAAATCCACGCCTTTTTGGAGCCTTGAAAAAATATTCTTTAAAAAATCCACGCCTTTTTGGAGCCTTGAAAAAATATTCTTTAAAAAATCCACGCCTTTTTGGAGCCTTGAAAAAATATTCTTTAAAAAATCCACGCCTTTTTGGAGCCTTGAAAAAATATTCCTTTAAAAATCCACGCCTGTTGGAGCCTTGAAAAAATATTCCTTTAAAAATCCACGCCTGTTGGAGCCTTGAAAAAATATTCCTTTAAAAATACACGCCTGTTGGAGCCTTGAAAAAAATATTCCTTTAAAAATCCACGCCTTTTTGGAGCCTTGAAAAAATATTTTTTAAAAAATCCACGCCTTTTTGGAGCCTTGAAAAAATATTCTTTAAAAAATCCACGCCTTTTTGGAGCCTTGAAAAAATATTCTTTAAAAAATCCACGCCGTTTTGGAGCCTTGAAAAAATATTCTTTAAAAAATCCACGCCTTTTTGGAGCCTTGAAAAAATATTCTTTAAAAAATCCACGCCTTTTTGGAGCCTTGAAAAAATATTCTTTAAAAAATCCACGCCTTTTCGGAGCCTTGAAAAAATATCCTTTAAAAAATCCACGCCTCGTTAAAGCGTAGAAAAAATAGTCTTTTGAAATCCACGCCTTTTTGGAGCCTTGAAAAAATATTCTTTAAAAAATCCACGCCTTTTTGGAGCCTTGAAAAAATATTCTTTAAAAAATCCACTCCTTTTTGGAGCCTTGAAAAAATATTCTTTAAAAAATCCACGCCTTTTTGGAGCCTTGAAAAAATATTCTTTAAAAAATCCACGCATCTTTGAAGTTTAGAAAAAATATTCTTTGAAAATCCACGCCTCGTTGAAGCCTATTCTTTAAAAAATCCACGGCTCCTATAAGTCTTTAAAATATACTCTATAAAAAATCCACGACTCTTCTAAGTCTTGAAAAAATATTCTTTAAAAAAATCAACGACTCTAACTAAATCTATGTCTTGAAAATTCAAGAATATACCTCAGCTATGTTTAGAAAAAAATATTATTTCAAAATTCACCCTCATTACTCTTACATTTGTGTTATATTGATGATGTGTGTTGCCTACTTCAATTCATTTCTTAATTTAAATGCAAATCAGCTGATTAATTCTCTAGTTGTTTATTTTTCAGATTTCACAATCCAATTTTGCAAGTAAAGTACCTACAATTATAATCTGCTTATTTTTTAAAACATCTTCATATAAAATAATGTGCAAAAATCGAATATTCTTGTTCTAAAAGTATTCTACAAAAAACAGCATCTGGCTTGAGAACTCTGCATAAAGTAATTTTCTCCAAAATCACATCAAAATTCACCTTCATTACTCTTACATTTGCGTTAGATTTATGATGTGTGTTGCATACTTCAAGGCGTTTCTTAATTTAAATGTAAATCAGCTGATTAATTCTCTAGTTGTTTATTTTTTAGATTTCACGAGCCAAATTTGCAAGTGAAGTACCAACAATTATAATCTGATTATTGTTTTAAAACATCTTCATATTAAATAATGTGCAAAAATCTACAAAAACCGCATCTGGCTTGAGAACTCTGCACAAGTGCATACTTCTAGGCGTTTCTTAATTTAAATGTAAATCAGCTGATTAGTTCTTAAGTTGTTTATTTTCCAGATTTATTTTTACATTCACTTGAATGTAGATGTCTGAAAGACATTTAGACTAATGATGAAATTTCAATTATCATACGGAATCGCTTATTTTCTACTATTGATTTTTTAATTATATGTTTTTAATATCCGCGCTTCCGTCTTGTCGTAATAAAAATATTGTTAAAAAATAAACACTTTTATTTTCCTTAATTTTTTTAATTTTTTCTTTCATAGCTTTCTTTTTACTTTTACTTTTTATTTATCATTTTTGTCCATCGTATTTAAATAAACTCCCTGGCAATTAAATTCATAATTATTTTTATCAGTCAACACAATATGGTCGTTAATAACTAAGCAATTAGCCCAATAAAACTTTATCCCTTATGACAATAGTAATCAGACTAAAACCCAAGGCTACAGTTAAACTCTAAGTGTTTTTCCTAGCACTTTCAATTTGTTCATCTATGAACTCATTGTCTACGGTTTTGTTTCAGGACGTTAGGATCCTTAGGTATAATTTTAATGGATTTTTTCTCTTGCCTGTCTTCCAGTCTAGGCCACAATTCTGTAGTTTTTTTTCAAGCCATTACACTAACTTTCATAATAGTTTCAATATTTTGTTAGATGTTTATCAAAAGGATTTATTAAGTGTTATCCTGTGTGTTTTTCTTCTTCTGCTGCGGCTACTTCTCCTGGGGAAATTGTGCACTTTTTTGTTGATGTTATTTTTTTGCTGCGAACTTTTTTGTTTACGTTCTTCTATTTTCTCAGGGGAGAATTGTTTTCATTGCAGGTTTTTTATTTAGAGATAAATAAGAAAAAGTTATTTTCAGTTTTGATTTGAAGGAAACTATTTATATAAATTGTTGGAGATTGAAGTTAGAAGTGGTGCATAATGTAGGCGAACCGTAATTGCCCATAAAGCAAATTGAATTGATGTAAACAATTTTTGAAGTAATGATATGGTAAACAAGTGTGATGCATACTTTTAGGCTCTTCCACTTCTACATTAATGTTAACATTACATAATTTAGGACGGTTGGGAATATATTAATTCCGCATACGAATTCTTTGAAAAATTGTAGCTTATTATTGTTTCAGAAAATATTCCTTAAATAATCTACTTTCCCTGCCCTGAAAGTATTTCACAAAATATTTCTTAAAAAGCCTATGCTTCTTGCTAAACAAAATATTTTTAAAACCCAACAATTTGTCCGGAACGCGTTTCAAAAAACATTCTTTTAAAATCCACGCTTCTTGCTCTGAAAGCATTTCGGAAAATATTATTTAAATAATCTACGCTTCCTGACCACAAAATATTTTTTAAAAGCCTATGCTTCTTATCGAGAAAGCATTTAAAAAATAATATTCTTAAAAACCTAAACTTCTTGTTTGGAACCCGTTTCAGAAAATATTTTTGCTTTAATCTAAGCTTCTTGCCCTGATATTGTTTCAGAATATATTCTTCGACAATCTACGCCCATTGCCCTGAAAATCATTTTATAATAGATGTACGTTTCTTGCCTCAAAATATTACATAAAATATTTTTTTTAAATATCTACACTTCTTGTTCCGTAAGCTATATAAGTTATTCCACTGGTCTTGCCCTGAAAGTGTTTCAGAGAATATTTTGCAAAAAGCTACGGTCCTTGTCCTGAAAGTATTTCAGAAAATATTTGTTAAACATTGTTGCTTCTGCTGTGGAAACCACATAAATTATTCTCCATTGATCTTCTCCTGAATGTTCTTTACAAAATCTACGCTTCTTGTCCTGAACTTGTTTCATAAAATTGCTTTAGCTTGTTATCCTGAAAAAGCTTCACAAAATATTCGTTAAAACCCCTCTTCTGAAAGTGTAGCACAAAATGTTCCTAACAAATCCTCGTTCCTTGCTCTGAAAGTACCACATAAACATTCCAAGTAAATAAATACTCCACGTTTCTAAAAAAAATATTTTTATAATAAATCCCTGTATATCTCGTGGTAATTGCTAGATGAGGTCCATTGCATACTTTCAGGCGTTTGTATTTTAAATATTAATCAGCTGATTGATTCTCAAGTTGTCTATTTTTCAAAATTTCCAATGCCAACTGTATGGATCCACTTAATGTCCTGAAAGTTCTTTAAAGAATCTAGCCTCTTGCCCCGAACACGTTTCAGAAAATTGCTTTAGCTTGTTGTGCTGAAAAGGCTTCAGAAAATATACCCTCCCTTCTGAAAGTTTATCACAAAATGTTCCTAACAAATCCTCGCCCCTTGTTCTGTAAATCCCGCATAAATATTCCAAGTAAATAAATACTCCACGTTTCTAAAAAAATATTTTTGTAATAAATCCTTGTATATCTCGTGGTTCGGTAATAGCTACATGAGGTATATTTGTATATTAAATGTGAATCGGGTGGTTTTTTCTTAAGTTGTCTTTTTTTCAAAATTTTTAACGCTCTTTTTTCTGTAAGTCCTGCACAAATATTCTCGAGGCTTCTGAAAAATATTTGTATACTAAACCCCTAGATGTGTCTTTAGTTTGGTAATATATAGATGGTGTCCATTGCATACCTCTAGCCGTTTGTAGTTTAAATGTGAATCAGCTGATTGATTCTCAAGTTATGTATTTTTCAAAATTTTCAAAGCCACTTGTATCTAATAAAAATATCTTAAAGCTAATGATAATACTAGCTTCTATATTTCATTTAAAAGTCCAAGTTCCCTGTTCTGAAAGACCCAAACAATCCTGCTTTTGCATTCAAGAAAGCATAAAATAATATTTATAAATTCACGAAAAATATAGTTCCAAAATCTCTCTAATTGTTGTTACTTTTGTATTAGACTGATGACGTTCGTTGCATACTTCTAGGCGTTTCCAAATATAAGCATAAATCATCTGATTGAATCTCAGTTTGTTTGTGTTTCAGATATTTAAAGCCACATGAATGGTTGTAAGAAGATCTTGAGAATTACTCATTTCAAAATTTAAGCATAATTCAGCTGATTGAATCTCGAATTGTTTATTTTTCAGAGTATTTAAAGCCATTTGAATGGTTGTAGTGAGAAGATCTTGAGGATTACTATGTTGTCCTCATTTAAGAGACATTATTCTGGTAATTTTTTGATTAATTTCTTCATCACTTCTCTTTAAGAAGAGTTTCTACAACTACACTACTTTTTAAGTCAATAACACATATTGAAATCCGCACTTCTCTTTTTGTGTAAGCTTTACAAAATGTACTTTTAAATCTCCAAAAATTGTTCGTAAGAATATGGCTTCTTTCATTGAAGACCTTTTTTAAAATAATCTTTACAAATTCGCGAATATACCTCAATCAGGCCTTGAAAAATTGTTCAAATTCCCTTTTATTGTTCTTACTTTTATGCTAGATTGATGACGTGTATTGCACAGTTTTAGGCGCTTCGTAATTCAAGTGCAAATCAGCTGATTCATTCTCAAGTTGCTTATTATTCAGATTTTTTAAAACCACTTGAATGTATGTAATGAGAAGATTTGAAAATAATGATATACTTATCATTTAAAGGACATCCTTCCGGAAATTTTTTGATCAATTTCTCAACCGCTTAACTTTAAAATAAGTTTCAAAAACTATGATATTATTTACATCGCAAATACAAAATTGAAATCCGAACTTCTTTTTCTGTTCGTTTTTTATAAAACTTTTAAAAATCCAAACTACTCGATCTGAATCTTTCGTAAATATCCCGCTTCTTGTACTGTGTTAAATTGACGAGGTGTGTTGCATACTTCTAGGAGTTTCTTAATTTAAATTTAAATCAGCTGATAAAATCTCAAGTTGTTTATTTTGCAGATTTTTTAATGCCACTTGAATTTTTGTAATGAGAAGAACTTGAGACTAATGGTGTAATTATCATATAAAGGACTTCATTCCGGAAATTCTTTGATACATTACTGAAACACTTATCTTCAAGAGAAGTAACAAAAATTAAAACCAGAAATGCATTAAAATAAAAAAAATTTTTTTTTTTTTAATTCCAAAAATGAGGGGTGACATTTAGAAGTCTAATGAACCTGTGTAAAAATGAAGTGGTACTTGACTACAAAAAACCCAAACAAAACACAGTAACATTTGCAAATTATAAGTAATTAAATAAATTAAAAGAAAAATCAGGGTATATGTATTGGAGGTGTCTGGAGTTGGAGTTTGTTTTTGTGTTTCAAGTATTACTTTTACAAACCCGCCCGAAGAAGATGTCAATCATCTCCATTAGGTGTTGACAAGGTGTAAGTTCCTTAAGCACGGTGTTATATCTGTAGATGTGATTACAACAAAAAATACACACAAGTGTACAACACAAAAAAACACAAATAGAAATAATAATAAAAAGCAGCACTTACTTACCCCTCCCACCTTCCGTACGGTAAGGTGATGCGGAGTCATGTGGTTCGGGAGCGGTATTTTGTGTATCCAGCATATTGCTAATGCGTGGTGGAGTTTCTGCAAAAGAAGAGAATTAAAATAAAACACATTTAATTGGAAAGAAATTATGAATGAAAATCCTCGTCCCTATTTCTAGTTATATCCTGAATATTATTTATGAATGACTAGGCATAGAAATCAGTCATCGGAATGTTGTCTACTTTCATTACTTTGTCTTAGTTACATAACTTCGGATACTCACTTATACAGGGTGCAATGTGTGAACGACTTTGTTGATAACCACGAGCACAACGATTGCAGGTGAGACCAGTTACACCATCTTTGCAGGGACATTGACCTGAGGTGTGATTGCAAGTTTTGCCAGTCGAACCAACCGGGTGGCAGTCACAGGCTGTAAAATAGAAAAAAGGAAGGGTTAATTGAAAATAAATATCTCATCAAGGGAAATTAAGGCTTAATAATGTAATAATTTAAGATGTGTGGTGCATATTTTTAGGCGTCAACATAAAATTTTCTGTAATTCGGCAAGAAATTTTCTTTACAGAAATTTTTTTTCTATAGAAAAAAGTAGTGCCTGAAGTGGCCTATCGATATTTTTCTAGAGAAAAAAATGTCCCTGAAGGAGCCTATAGAGTTTTTTTCTAAAGAAAAAATAGTTTCCAAAGGGCACATCCCTAGGGTCCTATTAATTTTTTTCTACAGAAAAAAACAGTCCCTAAACAAAAAATAGTCACTAAGGGACCTCTCGAATTTTTTCTATGGAAAAAATAGCCCGCAAAGGGGCTTCACGATTTTTTCTATAGAAAAATAATCCCCAAAGCGGCCTCCCGATTTTTTTCTATAGAAAAAAAATCGATATGCCCATTTTTTTCTAAAGAAACAAATAGTTCCTAGGGTCCTATTGACATTTTTCTATACAAAAATAGTCACTAAGGTACCTCTCGAATTTTTCCTATGGAAAAAACACTCCGCAAAGGGGCTTCAGGAATTTTTTCTATAGAAAAATAATCCCCAAAGCGACCTCACGTTTTTTTTTTAGAGAAAAAATCGATATGACCAATGTTTTTCTATAGAAACAAATAGTTCCTAGGTTCCTATTGACTTTTTCTATAGAAAAAATAGTCCCTAAGGGTCTATTCGATTTTTTCTATACAAAAATAGTTACTAAGGGACCTCTCAAATTTTTTTCTATGGAAAAAATAGTCGCAAAGGGGCTTTACGAATTGTTTCTATAGAAAAATAATCCCCAAAGCGACCTCACAATTTTTTTTCTATAGAAAAAAATCGATATGACCAATTTTTTTCTATAGAAACAAATAGTTCCTAGGTTCCTATTGACTTTTTCTATAGAAAAAATAGTCCCTAAGGGTCCATTCGATTTTTCCTATACAAAAATAGTTACTAAGGGACCTCTCGAATTTTTTTCTATGGACAAAATAATCCGCAAATGGGCCTCACGAATTTTTTCTATAGAAAAAAATGTCCGTAAGGGGCCATCGAATTTATGCTATGGAAAATGCTATACATTTTTTCTATAGAAACAAATAGCAATAAGAAACCTCTCGATTTTTCTATAGAAAAATGGCATTAAGGGACCTCTCGATTTTCTTTTTCTATAGAAAAAAATGGAGCAAGGGGTCTCACGATTTTTTTATAGAAGCAATTTTGTAAACAAAAAAATATGTTTTGACCCTATTCCTTGGAACCACTGTCTTCATATGGACCTCTATTTTTGTTGCCATTATTGTTCCACATAAATCTTTTCTTGTTGGCACAAACAAATCTTAATGTAAATCTTAATTGTAGTTGATATCATTTGTTTCTGTTGTTCTGTTTTTTTCCATTTCTCTGTTGATGAACACTTGAAAAATTTGTCCATTCAATTTTGTCTGTCCTTTGATGCACTGCTCTGTCATTTCATATCAACAGGGAAAATGCATCTGCAATAAAATTTTGTTTTAATGAAATTGTCTTCCATTCTGCTGTTGTTGTAGTTGTTTTTTATGTTTGCAAATTTCCATTCCAGTTGACCTAAAGAAGTCTTTCATCTTTAATATTTGTCCATTTAGTATGAGTTGGGGGGCCAACAGTCAACATGAGTATTTACGTATGTCTTCTTGGGCCAGATTTTTTTTGTATTCAAAAAATTTGGTTTTCTACATTAATTCTTGGCAATGCGAACTTTTTGTTGTTTCTGCAACAATAAAAATTGGAATGCCTGCCTGAAAATCATTGATGCATTTTATTTTCATTTGGTTTTCTTTTTTATTCGGCCAAATATTTTGCGTTGGGCATATGGCTGGCAGCAGCGGACTTTGAGGCGTGTGTCAGCGTTGTTTTCTCATCTGCTGCATGCTGCAATTTTTGTTCGGATCGGTTCGGCCAAATTATGTGGCAAGTGTCTTTTGGTGTTCTGCTTCGAGGGCTCCTGTATGCCCTGTTGAAATTCGTTAATGTTTTGATGCTCCCAGGAGGGACTTTAAACCTAATTGCCAATGAAAGTGTGAATATATCTCTCTTATCACATCTTATTTGCTTTCAATGGATTTGTCTGGCTTTTGTTCTTCGATGGCGGAGTCTTTGTTTTGCCAAGGTTTATGTTGTCTTGCCAAAAAATTGAAGTACATTTATTTTGTCTTGGCCATTCATTCTCCGTTTATTTAATGGGGGTCAAAGTAGTTTGTCTGACAGATATAAAATGATAACTCAGCATCTGGTCTTCCATTTTTTCGGCAGAGGCTCCTAACGCACAAGTTTTTTCGTGAAGCACCATAGGGATTATTTTTTTCTATAAACAAAAAAATCGTGAGGCCTCTCAGGATCTCTCAGGATCTATAAAAAAAAAATCGTGAGTCCCTAAGAGACTATTTTTATCTATAGAAAAAATCGTAAGGCCTCTTGGGACTATTTTTTCTATAGAAAAAAATCGAGAGGTTCTATAGAAAAAAATCTTGAGGCCCCTTAGGATCTTTTTTCTATAGAAAAAAATCGTGAGTCCCAAAGAGACTATTTTTATCTACAGAAAAAATCGTAAGGCCTCTTGGGACTATTTTTTTCTATAGAAAAAAATTCGAGAGGTCCCTTTAGGGACTATTTTTTTCCCCTAGAAAAAAATTCGAGAGGTCCTTTTAGGGACTATTTTTTTCCAAAGAAAAAAATTCGAGAGGTCCCTTTAGGGACTACTTTTTTTCCATAGAAAAAAATTCGAGAGGACCCTTTAGGGACTACTTTTTTCCATAGAAAAAAATTCGAGAGGTCCCTTTAGGGAATACTTTTTTTCCATTGAAAAAAATTCGAGAGGTCCCTTTAGGGACTATTTTTTTCATAGAAAAAAATTCGAGAGGTCCCTTTAGGGACTATTTTTTTCATAGAAAAAAATTCAAGAGGTCTCTTTAGGGACTATTTTTTTCATAGAAAAAAATTCAAGAGGTCCCTTTAGGGACTATTTTTTTCATAGAAAAAAATTCGAGAGGTCCCTTTAGGGACTATTTTTTTCATAGAAAAAAATTCGAGAGGTCCCTTTAGGGACTATTTTTTTCATAGAAAAAAATTCGAGAGGTCCCTTTAGGGACTATTTTTTTTCATAGAAAAAAATTCGAGAGGTCCCTTTAGGGACTATTTTTTTCCATAGAAAAAATCGAGAGGTCCCTTTAGGGACTATTTTTTTCCATAGAAAAAAATCGAGAGGTCCCTTTAGGGACTATTTTTTTCCATAGGAACTATTCGAGAGGTCCTTTAGAGACTATTTATTTCTATAGAAAACAAATTTGAGAGGACTCTTAAGGGACTATTTTTTATAGAAAAAATTGCGAGGTCCCTTAGAGACTATTTTTTTCTACAGAAAAAAAAGTCGAAAGGTCTCGAGAGGTCTCTAAGGGACTATTTGAGAGGTCCATTACGGGTTTTTTCGTTTAAGAAAAAATCGATAGGTCCTTCAGACTACCTTTTTCTGTAGAAAAATGTTCGAGAGGTCCCTTAGGGACTATTTCGTCCATAGATGGTCCGCTAAGAACTATTTTTTCAATACAATCAAATCGATTATCGAAATAGCCCTACAGGTCCGGCTATGTTTTCTATAAAACTAATTTGAGGCCCCCCTATAGACATAAATTGTGAGGCTCTTTTGGAACTATTTTTTCGTAGAGAAAAAATCTGTGAGAGGACCTAATTCTAATTTTAATAATTTGTAGAGGGACTATTTTTTATATAAATGAAATTCGATAGGCCATTGGGAAGGGACAAAAATATAATATAACACATTTGGGAAGGTCTCAGGACTACGTCTTTCGATAGAAAAATTCGGGAGGATCACATTGCATTATTCGATAGAAAAAAAATTTTTTTATATAGAAATAAATCTGAAGGCTCACAGTTTCGAAAGAAAAAATTGGGATAGGTCCATCAGGTACATTTTTTGGCTATTGAAAAAAAAATTAGATTCCTGAGAATATTTTTTTCTTTATCCTTCCACCTAATCATTTCATTCGCCATATACGAATAAACCAACCCAAATGATGTTGAAATCATTCTGCTCGACTCATTCATTATTTTATTTTCAAAAAAATAATAATAAAAATCTCCAAACTAGAAAAAAATATAAGTTCGCTTTTAACATATGTCACTTGCATATGTGGTGGTCTTCAAACAAAACTCTATGTCGGAGACGCCATTTGTTGGCTACCGGTATTTAGTATTATTTTTTCTCATTTTTTGTTTTGTTTCGGTGACTCCTAAATAGAATGTTCGCTGTAAGGCGGCATAAAGCAGATAAAACAGTGACAACCAAAATAATAAATTTTATGGCAAATCACGCTTTTTTCGTAACATAGATTTGTAGATCTTTGTTGTCCAGCTGCCTGTCCGTCCGCCCATCCGTCCATCCGTCCATCCGTCGACCGACCTGGTCTGGTGTTTATATGGTAATTTAAGCTGCAAAACTGTCCAAACTGTTCAAACCCACTCCATTCAGACAGACAGTTCAGCTCATGTATATTCATACGGTTGTACATCCTTCTTATGGTGGAGTAGAGACTAACTCTGTCTTCATTGGATGCATCACCTCTCTGTCCCCTCTTCCTGTTTCTCTGCTGATATTTACAATAGAGCCGGGATTTTGCATCATGTTGCCGCTGTTGTTGCTGTTGAAACTTATGAATGATTTACGATATTTTTGTTGTAAACATTTGGCGTTTTGTTGTGTCTCTCCCCATACCCCGGCCGCCACCAAAAATTGCTACGACAAAAATGGTAAATGAATCTGCTCTGTCATTGCCTTTTCAAAATCCAAAAAAAAAAAAAAAATGTTTTCAATTTCAAAAAGACACCAACAACAACAGCAAGATGTACTACGCCAACAACAAGTGATGGTCACCAAGACCAGAGGATTCTCAATTTCCTTTTCGTATTTAGAATTTCGTAGGTTTTTCGTTGATGTTGCTGTTATTTTTGGAGTGCGGGTGCGCCATGCCTTCGCATTCAAATTTTGTTTAGCAATGACCGGAAAATTATGATTATTTATTATCATCAACTTTTTCAAATGAATAGATAGTGCAGAGACAGACAGTCAATTGTGTGTGAGTCTGGTCTGGTGTAATTTTCCTCATAGACAGTTGGTTTTGTTCTCAGTTTAGCCTTAAGGGGATATTTCCATCTCGGGGATAATAGTTTGTATTGAGTTTTATTTGATTTTAATAAATTTTATGGCCATTTGACCATGATACTGATGCTTTGGATTCTGATGTTGATGATGATATTTAATACTATTGATATTTGTAAATTATCTTTGCAAAGAAAATAAAATTCTAAAGATGACAAACACATATTTTAACAAATAATGACAAGTCATTTGTCATTGTGGAAAAAATGTGTGATGCAAAAAAAAAAAAAAAAACTTTGGTTACTAACAAAATATAAATGACATTCAAATCGACTTAAAGAGAAGTAGAGAATAATTTGTTTTTGAAATATTGTCATGTGGTATTCTAGATTTTTTATCGAAGATAAAAAGTTCCAAAAAAGGATCTCTCGAATTTGTTTCTATAAAAAAGCATATTTTATAGAAAAAATAACCTAAGGGCCTCTTTTGTATTAAAAAAATACCCTAAGGGAAATCTCGTTGTTTTTTCTATCTGAAAAAATTGAGACATTTCGAAATTTTTAATAAAAAATTAACCTAAAAAAACAGTATAGTAAAATAGTCCCTAAGAGACCTATCGATTATTTTCTATACGAAGGAAATAGTTCTATAGCATTTTTTCCATACGAAAAATTAGTCCAAAGGAATTTTTTTCCAAAAAAAGACCCTGTGTAGATTTTTTTCTATACTTTTCCCTGAGTACCGTATCGATTTTTTATACGAAAAAATAGTCCCAAGGGACATCTCAAATTTTTTCCACTGAAAAAATATAGGGGCCACTCGATGTTTTTCAATAGAAAAAAGTAGTCCCACAAGAGTCCCTTGACATTTTTTCTATACAAAATATATTCCCCTAAGAGACATCTATTATTCTTTCCATAACCAAAGCTTCATAAGAGACCTCCCAATTTTTTTCTATATAAAAAATAGTCCATAGTCACATTTTTTTCCTTAAAAAAATAGCCCCATGGGAACTTTTCATCTTTACCTACATAAAAAAAGTGTTGAAAAAATAATACCTTAAGGGACCTCTCGAATTTCTTTCTATAGAAAAAAATAGCCCCTCAAGGGTCCTCTCGAAAATAACCCTTCGAGACTTTTTTTTATAGAACAAAATAGCCCCTTAAGGGTCCCCTCGATTTTTTTTCTATAGAAATAATGGCCCCTCTCCAATTTTTTTCTCGAATTTTTTTCTATAGAAAAAAATAGCCCCTTAAGGGACCACTCGAATTTTTTTCTATAGAAAAAAATAGCCCCTTAAGGGACCTCTCGAATTTTTTTCTATAGAAAAAAATAGCCCCTTAAGGGACCTCTCGAATTTTTTTCTATAGAAAAAAATAGCCCCTTAAGGGACCTCTCGAATTTTTTTCTATAGGAAAAAAATAGCCCTTTAAGGGACCTCTAGAATTTTTTTCTATAGAAAAAATAGCCCCTTAAGGGACCTCTAGAATTTTTTTTATAGAAACCCTTCTAGATTTTTTTCAATAGAAAATATATCCCCTTAAGGGTCCTCTCTATAGAAAAAATTGTCCTTCTAGAATTTTTTTCAATAGAAAAAAATGGCCTTGGATTGTTTTGTTAATAGAAAAAAATTGGCCTTCTAGAATATTTGTCAATAGAAAAAAATAGTCCCTAAGGAGCGTGTCGAAATTATCGATGTTATTATATAGGAACAAATAGTCCCGATTTTTTCCTATAAGAACATTTTTTCTATACAAAAAATAGTCCCTTAAGGGACCTATCGAAGTTTTTTAAAGGGGTCTATCTATTTTTTTATAACAAAATTGTCACTGAATAATTTTTTTTTATAAAAAATAGTCACTAAAAGTCCTTTTGATATTTTTTATACAAAAAATTGCCAAGAAGGGTCCTCATTAATTTTTTTCTACATAAAATTTCGACAAGGGATCTTTCGATTTTTTTCTTGGAAAGTACCTGAGGGATTTTCCAATTTCTTTTCTATAAAATAGCCCTGCGGGGAATAGTTCCTGGGTGTCTCTAAATTTGTTTCTATTGAAAGAAATTGTCCCATTGAATGTCATTTATATATATATATATATATATATATATCGAGACTATATTTAGAAGTTTATTTATAGTGCATACTTTAGGGAGTAAGATACGCTCCTAACCCCAAAATTTAATGTACAGTACATAATTTGGTCCTTTGACCTGACGAAAAATTAAATAATAATGTTAATATAATATTTTCAATAAATATGTAACTAAAAATGTTTAGACTTCATAATGTTTTTTCTTTTGTTGAATTTTGTAGCTGTTGTAAGTTGACAATGTAATCTCTGGATCCATTAGATTATAATGGATTTTCTACCTAATTTTTTTTCTTCCAAATAACTGAAAATTTCATTTTGCATATGAAAACCTAATCCCTTTTTTTTGGTTTTGCTTTCATTTACATTTTTGATGCAGCCCGGTATAATATGTATATCATTTCATTCACTGCACAAACATACATAAACATGTGTGTGACATGTTCGCTTCATTTACAGGGGCCTAGGCAAAACCAGGCAAAAATGGTATTACATTTCCTCTGACATGTGCATAATATTTGTGAAGGGGATTAGCTTGAGTCCATTTGTTTTTGTTTGACTTTATTTTAAAAATGGACTAAAAAGAACTATTCCGCATATTCATAAACCCAATACATACATACATGTATATTTTATAACACAACAAAAGTCGAGTACTGTACATTACTAATTTCGAAATGTAAATTAACCCAAAAAAATCTCAGACAGGACAAATTCATTGTAGTCATGTTTCATTGTTTCTTTTTTCTCCTACAAATCCAATTTAAATCAAATTATTTTTTACCAAAGAAAAAATAATATTGTAATTTCCATTCATGATTTTCGTATACATTACAACTCTTTCTGGCCTCATCTGCAGATTCGAAGTTAAAAAAAAAATAATAATACCTGCATTAAACAAAGACTATGACATTTACAATTCTTTGTTGCAGGAAATCTGTCTCTCTTTTTTTTAAGTTGCAATATTAAATTACCTTGTATGTTAAAAAATATTTGTATTCTTTTAAAAATAAAATTACAATGACAGTAAAAATGAAAAATAATATTTAATTATAACAAGAACTAGGAAATAAACTATAACTATTATAGTATCCCCTAAAATAATTTATTTAGCAAACAAATTTGCCACAAACCAAATCAACTTGACATTATAATGAATTCAAAACTAGGTAAATGGCAAAATTTGAAAGACGCAAGTCTTTGGAGTGCAAATTTTAGAAGAAAAAATATTTCTTTCAAGTTTTTGACGTCATTTGTCAAATAAGACAATACCAGATTCTGTGTAGAAATCATGCATGACCAAAAAAATTACCAAATATATAAAATCTCATTTAACATGATATGGTTTCTTAAAAATCAAACAGAAAAAGTGTCGGCAACGAGGTTATTATAACAATACTGGTAATTTTTTAGATTATTTGGACATTTTTGTTATTTAAACAATTTTTATAAAATTCAGATATGAAGGACTTCATTAGCTTATAAGCATAGGTATCTGTGGTGGATGTAGGAAAAGAAATATCCTACCAAAAGTAAATTTATCATTATACGAAACGGTTGGTATGTGCAAATATTTGCTCGAAGGACCAACAAAACAGACCTTTCAAGAACCCTTTAAATTTGGCCTTAAATTATGCTACTATTTTGCATAATTATGTTATGTCTGTAAGTACTGTACACATTATATATTATTTTGGTCCTTCGGCCTTCAGATTGGTTTAGATCAGTGTTGCACAGAACTAATATGAGAATACGGGTTTACAAATAAGTGGTTTAGATCATATATTTAAATGTATCTGTTTTGATTTGTTTCAAAAATTGTCTTAAGTGTTTGTGGCTTTATACCCTTAAACATGTTAGAATATATAATGTATTATGCTATGCACATTTCTCTTTTTTGATCTCCTTAAAGAAATCAAGTCAAGTTTAGGAACTAAGAATCAATATTAGTAAGTATTGTCTATTATATTTGAGTCTTTAATTGGCAATTTGTTCGCCACTTTCATTGTGTCGAAAAACTTAGAAATCGAAATTCTACGACAGGTCGATGAACCCAAAAGTGGTGAATTTATTGTATAGTACTTGCATCAAATAAACATGATTAAGGCCTACAATTCTACCTTTTTTGTTAAAGGAAAAATCGGAAATTCTAAAAATCGACTTTTTGGTCAGAGGCAAAAATCTAAAAGTTGACTTTTGCGCTTGACACAATTCCTTTTCATTGAAAGATGCAAAGTATAAAGTTTGTAAATTTAAAATACTGTTGAAACCCAGATCCGGCAAACAATTTCACTAACATTTAATTTAAAATATGTTTTACAACGTTCAATTTTGGAACTATGGAACTTCTCACACTTAAATGAGAGATACAACTAATATTGCATGAACTGATGAAACTATATAAGTTAGTGAAACTAAATGAACGAGAAGATCTAGATCAGAATCGAATGGGGTCAAAGGAATTAGATGAACAAAAGTGCCCGAACTAACACCAGTACTTCCTTTTTATGAGGTGGTCGTTTAAACTGAACTATCTCTGACTTTTGCTATATCTCGATAAATTTACATCTCTAAATTCTCTCATATAAAACCATGGTATTTTTCTACCATTCTTTGATAATTGGATTGATATTCAGTGTCAGAGATTGAAAGTGAGATTTACAAATGCAACTCTGGATATATTAACTTATGAAGTATTTTGACTACATACAGATGGCGCTCCTTTAGATTTATTTCGTATCCTCTATAAAAAAAGAAGTCGAGATCTATTGAAAATTATTTAAAGGATATGTACAAAGAAACCGATTTAAAATTAAATGTCACACAACAACGGGGAAATAAATATGCGTAACCATTGAAGTCGAAATATATGGAGCTCAGACATTTGTTTCCATAGAAATTCAGCTTAAGAAACTAAATCGGACGTTGTAATGGAGGAACTGAAGGAAATGCTCATACTCCCTGATTTTTTCGGCCCAAACAATAAAATTAATATACAAGCATTGAAGTCTAGAAATATGGAGATCTGGCATTTGCATCCAGGGAAAGTAAATGTTGATTTTTTTTAATATATGTTCTTTAAAATAAATCGGGTTTTAAAAAATGCTACAGCAAAGTCGAGAAATATACCGCAATTGCAGTGGATAATGAAGATTCAAGATTGAACCATTATTAGAAAAAACAGATCAACGATGCAGATCTATATAAGGAAGAATATGTGCAGCATGTAGTCTATTTATTCTCATTCTCGTTTTTTTAATCCACAAATACCTAATCGCCGCTTCATGTATTGTCACTGACAAAATGTTTACCTGTTACTCCTCTTGGGATCATAAGTCTTCCACAAGACAATAATTAGCTGCCATCTGTAGTTGTCTAGTAACAATGGCTCATTGAACTGTGTACCGTGGTTCGGGTCCTGGCTATTTTCCATGACGTAATATGAAGTCGAAATATATGGAGCTCGGGCAATTGATCCGAAGGAAAGCAAATGTTGAGATTTTTGAAGATATATTTCTTAAATTAAATCGGATATTCAACATATTCTACGTTTTAAACGATGAACTGAAAGAGACACTCAGATCCACTATATAATAGGCGTACTCTGCAAGCCAATCATTTTGAAGAAAAATTTATTGCAAATTGCAAAATTGAAGATATGGAAATATAGACCATTGAAACTTGTCGAGAAATGTGATTGCTGCATTTGCACACTGGAGAATAAAGAACCAATTTAAAGGCTTAACCAGTATTAGAAAAACAGATTTAAAAATTGTAACACCTGCTTCAACATAAGCCAGAATATGATGATTGGTCTGCTGTAGCCTGCATTACGCGCCGGAGCTGCCATCTGTTGTTGCCTAGACACAACTCCACCTTCAATTTTGTGCGGTGGTTGGGGTTCTCGCTTAATTAGTGTTGCAATTTTCTTCTAGGTGGTGGTATCTCCCGGTATACCTATTTGGTAGTTTATTATTAGAATTTCAGGGGACTTCGGATGCATATTCGAACAATCATTTTCATCAACTTTTTATAGAATTCCAAAATTTTATCGGATACGTTTAAAATTTCTTCCCAAAATTATTAATCTAATCCTCACTTCTTCTCCATGATTTAAATACAAAAATAAACTCAAAAATACAACACAAATCATGTTGTATTGTCCATTTTTGCAACAATTTTTACACTGATAACAATCTGCAACATGTCGGTTGGCCTTTTTGGCGAACATGAATGAAACATTTATTTCGATTTTATTACCAGCAAAAAATAACAACATTTATGTTCATGCAAATAACACTCGACACTTCAGGTTGGAGCCACAATGAATTTGGGTCTATTGCTTGTTCGGTGAGCAGGCCTTTTGAGATTTCATACCACCTATGAGGTGTTGCAATAATATTTTGTTTATGAATAAGAAAATAAAATAAAAAATATATATTTACACCAAACACCAAAATTGTCAATGTCGTGTGTCGTCGTGTGTGTGATGTCGCCATCTATTGCGGCATGGTTGGTTCTTTTACTACAGATCGTTTTTTCTTTGGGTGGTAAATCAAAACCTCGTACATGGAAAGGAAGTGATGGAGTATACGACTTTGTAATACCTGGGTAAATCTTTTAAATTATTACCGTTTAGTTTGTTTGGCAGTTGTTGTAAGTTGGCGGTGTTAGTTTGGTTGGTTTCTTGTTCTTGGTGTACTTTGCCTTTGTTTCCTTGTTAGTTCGATACTACTTTGGTTCTATTCTTTGGTCGCATAGACAAACGACAATCTAAGATCATCTAATATGTTTAAGTCGCGTCTAGTCAAATGCAATATATTTTAGATTTTAACAGATGTTTTGTTGTCATTTGCAAGTTTTCAGTTTAAGGAATGAGATTTTCAGAGGTGGCCATAATAAAGCACGCCACAGAAATTTATTTTTCTTTTAAGAAAAACAAAAATAATTCCATACACCAATGTGGATTGGTTCTTCTATAAAAAATTTTCACAGACCTCTATGGATTGTTTTTTCTACAGAAAAAAATTCCTCTGTGGGTTATTTTTATAAAGGAAAAAAATTCCACAGACATCTCTATAGAAAAAAAGTGAACCCTTTTTGTCTATAGAAAAAAATTTAACAGAACTCTGTGGAAAACTTTTTCTCTAGAAAAAAATTCCACAGACCTCTGTGGGTTATTTTTTCTATAGAAAAAAATTCCACAGACCTCTGTGGGTTATTTTTTCTATAGAAAAAAATTCCACAGACCTCTTTGGGTTATTTGTTCTATAGAAAAAAATTCCACAGACCTCTGTGGACACTTTTTTCTATAGAAAAAAATTCCACAGACCTCTGTGGACACTTTTTTCTATAGAAAAAAATTCCACAGACCTCTGTGGACACTTTTTTCTATAGAAAAATTCCACAGACCTCTATGGATTGCTTTTTCTATAGAAAAAAAAATTCCACAGACCTCTATGGATTGCTTTTTCTATAGAAAAAAAAATTCCACAGACCTCTGTGGATTGCTTTTTCTATAGAAAAAAGTTTCACATACCTTTGTGGATTGTTTTTTCTATAGAAAAAGTTCCACAGACCTCTGTGGATTGTTTTTTCTATAGAAAAAATTCCACAGGCCACTGTAGACTCTTTTTTCTATAGAAAGAATTCCATACGCAACTGTGGACTCTTTTTTCTATAGAAAAAAATTCCATAGGCCACTGTGGACTCTTTTTTTATAGAAAAATTCCACAGGCCAATGTGGGCAAATTTTTTCTATAAACAAAAATCCACAGACTTCTATGGGTTATTTTTTCTATAGAAAAAATGCCACAGACCTCTGTGGGTTATTTTTTTATAGAAACAATTCCACAGACAATTTTTCCTATAAACAAATTCCAAAGACCTCTGTAGTTTTTTTTTTTGTGTAGAAAACAAGGCCCACACCTTATTATCGTTTGCCCTCTACAGGTTCTGAGAAATATTTTGCATCTACTTAGTTTTTTTTCTTCAATCTCTTCAAAGTCCTTTTGTACCTCTTAGCCGAACAAAGTACATATTTGGACCTTTAAATAAGAAGTTCGTTCGTTCGTTCGCTTGTTATTTTAACAAAAATAAAGCACTGAAGTAAATCTTAAGATTTATTTGTCTTTGTTCATAATTTTAAAGAAACCAAGGCAACGTCGACAAACATTTCGGGTGTGTTGACGTTACAAGCGGAGCAATAGAATGGGAATAGAATCATCAGTAAATCTTTGTTTTTTTTCTGCTCTGGTAAATTATAGCAAAGAAAATTGTTAGACAACTATTACAACTACCTCACCCCTCCACTACATCACCAGACCTCATTTTGAATGCACTTCAATGCAAAACTAATGTAAATTTTCAGTTTCAACAACAAATATCTAAGAGGGTCTGCCGAGAAGCAGGAGCACGATAATTTAAGTCAGTTGTTGAAGAACCTTTAGGGAAAATGTTCTGTTCAGAAAATAAAATAAAAACTAAAACAGTGATTTAATGGATTTAAAGTAAAGATTTATAATGTCTGGCTGAATTCAAATTTGAGTAGTTTTTTTCTTTAAAGGAGAACATGAACTCTGGAGGGATTAAATGAAGTAAATTAATGGTTAAATATACAAACGGTTTTTTCTATAGGAAAAACTGTCCACAGCGGACGGTGGAATTTTTTTCTATAGAAAAAAAGAGTCCAAAAACAACTGTGGGATTTTGTTTTTGTATAAAAAACGAGTCCACAGAGAACTTGGGAATTTTTTTCTATAGAAAAAAGTGTCCACAGGGTACTGTCGAACTTTTTTCTATAGAAAAGTGTCCACAGCTGACTGTGGAATTTTTTTCTATAGAAAATAGTGCCCACAGCGGGCTGAGAAATATTTTTCTATAGAAAATAAGTGTCCACAGCGGACTGTGGAGTTTTTTTCTATAGAAAAAAGTGTCCACAGCGGACTGTGGAATTTTTTTCTATAGAAAAAAGTGTACCAAGGGAATTGTGGAATTTTTTCTATAGAAAAAAGTATCCACAGAGAACTGTGGTTTTTTTCTATAGAAAAAAGTGCCACAGAGAACTGTGGAATTTTTTTCTATAGAAAAAAGTGCCAACAGAGAACTGTGGAATTTTTTTCTATATAAAAAAATGTCCACAGAGAACTGTGGATTTTTTTTCTATAGAAAAAAGTGCCCACAGTGAATTGTGGAATTTTTTCTATAAAAAAAATTGCCCACAGAGAGCTGTGGAATTTGTTTCTATAGAAAAAAGCGCCCACCGAGAACTGTGGAATTTTTTTTCTATAGAAAAAAGTGCCCACAGAGAACTGTGGAATTTGTTTCAATAGAAAAAAGTGCCCACATAGAACTGTGGAATTTTTTCTATAGAAAAAGAGTCAACAGATAAAAGCGTTCATTGAGTACTGTGATATTCTAATCTAAAATTATATTTTCAATAAACCAAAATTCCATTTCTAAATCCCCAAGAAAATCTTAACATATTTCCACCTCAAAGAGAAATTATTTTCCAAAACTCGACCACATGTCCACAAATAGTTGATGAAAATTAAATGCCATTAAATCTCAAAGTCACGTGTTAAGCATCCGACTAATAATAATCATGCAGCATAGAGTAAGTAATCCCAGACAGTTACCACTAATAGTCGGCATAAGCCGAAAATGTGGCGGTGATAGAATTCAAATCATCCCTTCATAAATTCCACAAAGTAACAAAGTGAAAGGGCACAAACAACCGTACACCTCTCCTGCATTACAAATGATAATGTCTTGCAAGGGGAGGGGATGGGGTGTGAGAGGAATGCTGCTATTGCATTTTTGGCCATCCCAAAAAGTAAGAAAGTTCAAAATCTATTAGTGAGACTCGCACACACACACATAGACACATTTACATAAGCCTGCCCACATGCAAAAGGAATTGTTAGTCCTTTCAGTGGATGGACAGTAGTGGAAACTTAATAAAGATTTTAGTTTGTGGGCAAGTTTCTTCCTTCACCAGAAAGGGGATGATGCTGTTCTTCCCCTCTCTCTACAAGGGCAAAGTTTACTGCACTTGTTACTTATTTGCTACACACACACACACACATTTCATTGAGCCATCTACCATTGCGAATGGCCTTTGTATTTCGCCAAGGATATTCAAAGTGTGTAATTCCAGGAATTAGACTTACTTATGTCATTACCATTTGTTGCAAGTATTGGGTGTGTGTGTGTGCGTGCGCTTTTCTATGTGCTAAGGGTGTAACTGGGACGAGGTGTTGAATTTGGATGCAGGGGGAATATCAATGAACTGGTTGGCAAATTGATTTTTTGGTTAAAATGCATAAAATCACGGTTATAAGTCATTTAAAAAGATGGTTTGAAATGAAAAGAGGTGTGGCGTAGAAAATTTAGCTTTCTTATAAAAAATTTAAAATTGAAATGTTGTATGTTCTCCAAGGCTTTATTCTACATATAACTTAATAGAAGGAGTGAGACTAAATTAATACCCGTGTAAAATCTAAAAAATTTGGGTAAATAGGGATTTTTAAGAGAAGAGTCCACAGCGGATTATGGATTTTTTCTATAGAAATAAATAGTCAACATCAGACTGTAGATCTTTGGATATAAATAAAAATCTATAGCGGTATGTGGAATTTTTTTCTATAGAAAAAAGAGTCCACAGAGGACTGTGGAATTTTTTCTATAGAAAAGAGAGTCCACAAATGACTGTGACATTTTTTTCTATAGAAAAAAGTTTTCACAGAGGTTTGTGGAATTTTTTTCTATAGAAAAATGAGTCCACAGAGGACTGTGGAATTTTTTCCTATGGGAAAAATAGTCCAAAGAGGGCCCTGGAATTTTTATATGGAAAAAGGAGTCTACAGAGGCCTGTGGAATTTTTATAGAAAAAAGAGTCCACAGCGGACTGTGGAATTTTTTCTATAGAAAAAGTGTCCACAGAAAACTGTGAAGTTTTATTCAAAAGAGAACTGTGGAGTTTTATTCTATAGAAAATAGTGTACACAGAGAACTGTGGAATTTTTTCTATTGGAAAAAGTGTCCAGATGGAACTGTGGGAAAAATGTCTCAATTGAGAACTGAGGAATATTTTTTCTATAATAAAACTCAAAAAAAATGAATCTGAAAAAATACTGAACGCCCACCCGAAATTGAATTATTTGAGTTATTAATAACTTTTTGCTTCATCAATCCAAGAAAAGGCTGAAATTGTTTCAATATTTTTTATGTTTATTTTTCAAGCTGTTCTTTGTGTAAATCCATGTCATGTTTGGGATCTTTTGTCTTTGCCTGATTTATTATGAGTCATGTTCGTTTGGGTGTTTCTTGGTTTTTTTGGTACACATTTTACAAAGAATGTGAACAAAGGATTTTGCGGGGCTATAGTGTATCTGTGTTTTTTTTTTCTTTGGATACATTTTTGACATATGGGATTAACATCTGAGACAGTTTATTTTATTTATTTGGATATTGAATTTTTAAAACGACCTAATTAAAACGTGATTAAAAGGTGAAAGTTTAATAAATCAGCATGGGGTGGAAGTGATATGCACGTCGAATATGGTAACAATATGATGGCTTTTTACACAGGGAGAAATTCGGAATCAGAAATTAATTTTTGAATATATTTATTTTTTTTAGTAATAAATTGTTGATGTTCTTAAAAATATTAAGTCCGGAGACAGACCACCATCATCAACTTAAACTTACTCTTTACTTCATATTTAATATTTTTTTATGTCTCACAAAACTTAACCCTTTCTAACAAACTTTGACATTTTAATTATAAAAATTGTTACCAAAACACAACTTTAGACAAATTCTTATTTTGAAACTCATTACAGAATGTCAAGAACATAGAAATGTCATATCATATCAACTAGAAGACTTTTTTTAAAGAGCTTTATACAAAAAATGAAAAAGAAAATTAAATTTATATAAAGAAAATATATTACCTCAACATTATCTATGTATGTATATATCATAATAATCTATGTACAAAGTTAATAATTAACACAAATCTGGGCAATATTGACTTTGGCCAAGGCAAAGACAAAGTTTAAGCAAACCTCTCCTTCCATAGAGGGAGATACCAACTGAACGGATGTAGATTGTCAGCGTTTGCTTCTTCTTTCTTTGGATTACAACTTTCCTCAAAGGATTGTTCTTTTCTGTTTTTTGGTTGACTTTTACATGGAAGCTGTTGCAGTAGTTATCTGTCTAATATTTCACTTGCAACCACAGAACCCCCAGTAAAACTTCAAATAGCTTAAGAAGGAAAACAACAACAATAACAACTGAAAATCAAAACATTGTTTGAAAACTTAAATATTTATATTTCAAAGTTGAAATAGTGTAAATATCTTTTACTTAGTTCGGAGTGATGGTGTCTGGTCACTTTTGGAATATTTCTAAACGATGTTGTGTTTTTTTTTATTTTGAGGCAGAAACATTTTATCCAAAGACAATCAAAACAAAATGGAAAATATTAATTTAAAAGACAGAACTTATTATCAAAAAATACAATGTTTTTCCTATAGAAAAAATCTACAATTCTCTGAGGACACTTTTTTCTATAGAAAAAAATCAACAGTTCTCTGTCGACACTTTTTTCTATAGAAAAAATTCTACATTTCATTGTGGATACTTTTTCTATAGAAAAAACTTCCACAGTCCTCTGTGGGCACTTTTTTCTGTAGAAAAAAATTCACAGTCCTCTGTGGACACTTCTTTCTATAGAAAAAATTCCACAGTCCTCGGTGGACACGTTTTAGTATAAAAAAATTCCACAGTCCTCTGTGGACACTTTTATCTATAGAAAAAAATTCTCTGTGGACGTTTTTTTCTATAGAAGCAAGTCCACTGTGCATTGACTCATTCTTTTTCTCAAAATGTTACAAGTTCTTACCACCAAACGACATTTTTGAATGGTGTTACATTTATTTACAAAATCAATTAAAATCCGAAAGAAACGATGTTACCTCCGAATTCCACAGAATTTAACAAAAAAAAATCGACAGAAAGAAAAAAATCTTAACTTAGCCGACAAAAAAATCTCAAAATTGCCAATAAAAATTAGCAATGATGAAACTGTAAAAAATGTGTAAACATTACGAAGGTGGAGATGCTTGGCAAAAAAAAACTTAATTAGATGCTAATTAAATAACAGGCAGCTTTATAAATCACAATAATATCAAAGGCGGAATCAACGCTGCGGATTAGCAAAAAGAAACGACCAAATAAATCATTCAAAAACCGATAAACATAAATGTTCAGCCAACAGTCAGCAAATATTTACACCTTCAAAAAAGATTTGAAAAAACCAACAAACTGATGAATGGGAGATAACGAAACGTAAACAAAGTTCACTTCCAAACCAAATACCCGCATCAAATGAGAAGGTATGTTTTTAAAAAAAAAAAAAAAACAAGAACAACATTCATTGATCTCAGGTATCTTTTGGAGATCAATGAAATATAAAAAAGAACAACAAAGAAAACATTTAAATTGGCAAAATAATTCGATACCAGTTGATTGGTATTGGATTCAAATTTTATCAAGGGAAATTGGAAATGTAGCTCCACAAAGTAGCAAAAATGGAGATTAAGAAATGTTACCCTTCATACATGGATATTATTAGTACAGACAAGAACTATAGTTCAAATACAGATGGCGTCCTTAAAATATATTAATGTCTTTGCACAAATTATCCCAATTACCTCCTACTTTCGGTTCATTTAATTTTGCCATTTGAATACATCGAACATATCAATTTTAATCATTCCACAATAAAATGTTTTCAATGGAAGGAATTTCGGAATTAAAGAAAAATAGAAGCAGCTTAACGAACTATAATGAACTAATTTGCTTGGTACCTACTAGTTCGCTATAACTTTAGTCGAATGTAGCTTTTAATTCGGCTACTTGTTTAAGAATAAATGTTCTTCTACGCAGATGATACAACATTTTTTTTTCAAAAAAAAAAAAAAAAAAAAAAATATATATATATATATATTCTATCCAAATTCTAAAAAAGAAAATAGATGACAAAACAGAAAATATATACCATTTCCACATTAAATGAAACCTTTTACAAATTAAATGAACCCTTTTCCAAATTACATGAACCCTTTTCCAAATTAAATGAACCCTTTTCCAAATTAAATGAAACCTTTTCCAAATTAAATGAAACCTTTTCCACTTGAAATGAAACCTTTTACAAATAGAATGAAACCTTTTCCAATTGAAATGAAACCTTTTACAAATAGAATGAAACTTTTTCCAAATTAAATGAAACCTTTATTCTTATCTAAGGAAATATACTATTTGCACTAATTTTAAATCAATATTTGAAAATTAAATCAAAGAATATTAACAAATATAGTTGTATGGCTATGTAATTAACATAAATATTCTTTAATTCGGTGTGATTTCATTTAATATCTTTACTACATAAAACTAAATAAATAGTAATACAAACTGGGGTATTTCTTGACATTTTAATAAATAAATATTTAAGAACAAGAATTGAATACCCGGTCCTAAATGCGAAATACACATTTGACTTAATAAATTGTTGATGATAAGGTAACTGCTTATCTTAATGAAGGGGTTCCCGACTTGCAGCTTTATATTTTCAAAACCATGTCCATAACGTAGTTAGAACAATCTTGCCGAGTAAGCTTTTGAATACTTCGCTGGATTACATCAACAATGTTATGTTCCATTGAAACGTCACACAGCTCAGCTCTTGCACATAATTTTATTTTTGAAAATGCATTTTCGATTGGATTTAGCATTGGAGAATAAGGCAGTAAGAATTTAAAGTTGCATCTTTTGGATTCGATCAAATTTTTTATGTCATGTCGCTTGTGTATTTGAGCGTTATTTTCCAACTCTGGATTGATTTTCTCAAAAAAAAAAAATTCTATAAATAATTTAAATCTGTCTGCATTGACACTGGAATTAGAAACGATTGTGTGATGTACAACTCCCGCGTTGTTTATTACTGCAATTATAGTGACATTACGACCTCTGACCGTAGGCAACACAATGTGTGCTCTTGTTCCTTGTCTTGAACGGGCTTGGGTTCTTCGTATGTGAAGATTAAATCCACACTTATCAATGAATATAAATTTTTCTCCTTGTTGGGGTATCCATTTTGTAAAGTCTTGAGCATATTTTTGTCTCAAGCCTAATGTTCTGGAGTCATTCTTTCGTTCTATTTCAATAGAGGCCATCTTAAACGTAATTTTTAATTTCCGTAATCCATATTCTATGCAGCTTGTGGAAATATTTATATCATTTTCTCTCAACAGTTTAGTTTTCATAGCTTTGAGGGTAATTCCAGGTTGACTTTCTACATAGAACTTAATTCTATTTCCTCCACGCTTATTTTCCTTCAATGTTCCAAAATTTTGTTTGTATCTTCTTATAAATGTTTTTTCGGAATTTATGTTTATGCAGGTTAAATTTGCAGCCTCGGAAATGGTTCTCCCCTCTTCATAGAATTTAAATAATAACAATTTCATGTCTTTTGTTATTTTGTTATACTGACCCAATTTGTTTCGGGGTCTTGTAGATGTAGCTTCGGTAGGTTCTGGAGCATTTCCACTTGCAATACTTGGCGAGGATATTGATTCTTCCTCAGGTTCCCAATTATCAGAGCTTCCCGAGCTAAAATCAGGTTCGCATTTATTTTAAACGTTGCTATTTTTAAATACAGTGAACTCTCGATAATGTGAACATCCAAAACAGTAAACTCTCGACAATGTGAAGTAATTACAAACAAAATTTTGGAACATTGAAGGAAAATAAGCGTGGAGGAAATAGAATTAAGTTGTTGACATCACAAGTTTTAAGTCTGATCGAGTTCTATGTAGAAAGTCAACCTGGAATTACCCTCAAAGCCATAAAAACTAAACTGTTGAGAGAAAATGATATAAATATTTCCACAAGCTGCATAGAATATGGATTACGGAAATTAAAAATTACGTTTAAGATGGCCTCTATTGAAATAGAACGAAAGAATGACTCCAGAACATTAGGCTTGAGACAAAAATATGCTCAAGACTTTACAAAATGGATACCCCAACAAGGAGAAAAATTTATATTCATTGATGAGTGTGGATTTAATCTTCACATACGAAGAACCCAAGCCCGTTCAAGACAAGGAACAAGAGCACACATTGTGTTGCCTACGGTCAGAGGTCGTAATGTCACTATAATTGCAGCAATAAATAACGCGGGAGTTGTACATCACACAATCGTTTCTAATTCCAGTGTCAATGCAGACAGATTTAAATTATTTATAGAAATTTTTTTTGAGAAAATCAATCCAGAGTTGGAAAATAACGCTCAAATACACAAGCGACATGACATAAAGAATTTGATCGAATCCAATAGATGCAACCTTAATTCTTACCGCCTTATTCTCCAATGCTAAATCCAATCGAAAATGCATTTTCAAAAATAAAATTATGTCCAAGAGCTGAGCTGTGTGACGTTTCAAGGGAACATAACATTGTTGATGTAATCGAGCGAAGTATTCAAAAGCTTACTCGGCAAGATTGTTCTAACTACGTTATGGACATGGTTTTGAAAATCCCTCAAGCTGCAAGTCGGGAACCCCTTCATTAAGATATGCAGTTACCTTATCATCAACAATTTATTAAGTCAAATATGTATTTCGCATTTAGGACCGGGTATTCAATTCCTGTTCTTAAATATTTATGTCAAGAAATACCCCAGTTTGTATTACTATTTATTTAGTTTTATGTAGTAAAGATATTAAATGAAATCACACCGAATTAAAGAATATTTATGTTAATTACATAGCCATACAACTATATTTGTTAATATTCTTTGATTTAATTTTCAAATATTGGTTTAAAATTAGTGCAAATATTATATTTCCTTAGATAAGAATAAAGGTTTCATTTAATTTGGAAAAAGTTTCATTCTATTTGTAAAAGGTTTCATTTCAATTGGAAAAGGTTTCATTCTATTTGTAAAAGGTTTCATTTCAAGTGGAAAAGGTTTCATTTAATTTGGAAAAGGTTTCATTTAATTTGGAAAAGGTTTCATTTAATTTGGAAAAGGTTTCATTTAATTTGGAAAAGGTTTCATTTAATTTGGAAAAGGGTTCATTTAATTTGTAAAAGGTTTCATTTAATGTGGAAATGCTATATAACATTAGTTAAAAAGTTGTTAAGTACAACCGAACCAAATTTTTGGTCCGAAGCGAATAACCTTGGGATCTTTATATAAGCAAATAAGTAGACCTATGTTTTCCAAGACTATTTTTCAATCCATAGGTCATAAATTAAAAGAAAAATAAAAGGTTTGATTCTTTTATTGGGGATGTCTAGAAACATAGAACCCAAAATATCATATTATAGTCAATTCGGTTGAAAACCGTATCCAGAAGAACTGAAAATGACAGATAGGGGACATACATTTCATAGATGGCAGCCTGTTAAAATAAATGATTGTCCTCTAAAGAAGAAGATGGTAATGTAGAATGCATGACACACCGAATACATTATTTTTGAGATTTTAGTCCGAATTTTGATTTCTTCGATTTTTGTTCGTATTTCTGACAAAATTCTGAATATTTCTAATGTGGTTTTTAATGAAGTGGGCGTTGTTTTTTTGTGAAATGGTCTACTGATTTCAGAACGCTTGTATCAATGATCGGAATTTGTATTTTAATGCCTTTGGTTTGAATCTTTGGCATTATTAGTTTTCTATACCTTCACCAGATGGTACAAATTGGAATATGAAATGCTTTGAAAAAATGCAACTTCCAATGGCATGCCTTTTCAGCCTTCTCTGCTTCAAAATTTGCCATGATTTTATTCAGAATACAAAGAGACCTAGGATAGTTCCATTTCAAATCTGAATGGAGACAATTCGTTTTAGACTTTTATACAGATGTCTGCAGAAAATCTGGACTGTTGTATCAGTGACGCGTACCAATTTATTAACCATTCATTGTGGATATTTATGAGGATGTAGGCTGACACGGTTAAGGTCTTTGCTATCGCTTTAGCTGTCGATTTGATTTTCAGCCTTCTCTGCTTCAAAATTTGCCATTGGATAATTCCATTTTATATATGAATGGAAAAATCCGTTTTAGACTCTTGAACAGATTTCGGACAATATTGTGAACTGTAGTATCAGTGACGGTAACCTATTTATTAACCATTCATTGTGCGTATTTATGAAGAAACAATCTGACACGGTTAAGGTCTTTGCTATCCCTTTAGCTGACGATGTGTCACTATGTGACTAAGTGGCGTTGATGATTGGAAAAATGATTTTTGTTATGAATTTGTGCCGTTAAAAGGATTTACTTTTCAAGCATTTCAGAAGGCATATTGTCCATTATGCCCCTTTAACCGAAATGTTGATTGCCATAATTTGCTTTTTATTTTGAACCAGTTTTATGAGGTTAAAGCCATTGCTAATATTCTAGCTGTGATTTGTACACTAGGTGGCGTTGCTGATAACTAAAATAAATTGTATTTTAAATTTACTTTTAAAATTCCATTTCAAATCTGTATAGAGGCAATTACGCTTTAGACTTACGACAAAATTTTGATCTGTTGTATCAATGACGCGAACCCATTTATTAACCATTCGTTGTGGATTTGTATGCTGATACGGTCGGACAAGGTTAAGGTCTTTGCTGTCCCTTTAACTGCCGATGTATCAAATAGGTGGCGTTTATGATTAGGAAAATAAGTTGCGTTATGAGTGTCTGCGGTTAAAATTTTTTAATTTTGGAAGCATTTTAGAAGGTTCTTGGTCCATTTTAATCTCTTAACCGAAATATTAATTGCCATAATTTCCTTTAAATGCTGTATCAGTTCTGGTTGAGATGTGTACACTAGGTGGCGTTGCTGATAACTAAAATAAATGGTATTTTAAATTTAATTTGGTGTTATTCCGTTTGTATTTCAGTAGGGCCTTTTGAATTTCCTTTAGTTAGGTCACGAATAAAGGAAATTTATTTTCAGTCCTTATAATTTAAATAGTTTTAATATTTGTTTACGGTTCGTGACACTATACCGAATTTTCTTGGCAACAGTTAAGATCCCCTTGGCAAATTTGTAATATTTTTGAAAAAACAAATACAAAAAAAGTTCTCATAATTTTTTGGACCTCAAGGCCTCCACATGTTATAATATTTTCTGTTAACACCAAAGTTCAACACAAACACCTGTTAGTTAATGGCATCATACATAACCCCCCAGCAGCAGCAAAAAAAAAAAAAAAAGAAATATTGGCATGTCATACTTGATTGGCCTATGCAAATTAAGAACAAGTCATTTTTTACGAAACATGTAACCCGAAAAATACAAAAAAGAACTCAAAAAAAATCAGATCGTGCCTTTGTCTTGACATTAACAACACCCTCAATTAATTAACATATTCATGTTGTTGGCGGCAGTTGGTGGTGTTCGACTTTGTTGGTGGTGGTTGGTGTTGCCACTGACACTGATTTTTTCCCTCACATAAAACCAAACACTTTACAAATTGATCGAATGTGTACTTTGTACATCATTAGCCAAGAAAATAAAACATTTTCGATGTAAAATAAAAATAAAAGAAGAGCGGCAACAACAACAACAAGGAGATGAAGTCTAAGAAAATACGAAAAAAAATCTATGGCATGTTAGATGGCCCAGAGTGTTGCAGATGTTGTAACATTTGTCTTTACGAAAAACAAAAACACAAGTAACGAAAAATTGATGTTGTTAGAGAAATATATAAACAAAAACATTGATGTTAGCCTATGGTGGGTCCAATGTCTAAACACTTCAATGTGGTAGAGAGTTTTGTGGCAATGTTGGCAAAAATGAAAAAAAAACAAAAAGGACTATAAATAATGATGAAGGGGACCTTAATGTAATCTAATTTCATTATGTCCTTCTCAAATTTTAATTTTTGTTATCAAATTACTATAAAAATGAAACTTTAATGAAAATAATTTTTTAAATCTCGATAACCTTTGAAGTGAATATCCAATCAGGGATTCTTCGGCCCACCTGGTACACACGTTGAGGGATTTTCATCCAGAAGTTTACCAAATTTGTTTACAATACTTCACAGCCAAAAATTATTTACTAGAAAATCTAAAATATTGCCCATCTAATTCCTGGAACTTAAATATTGAAAAAAAATTATTTATAGACATATTTCGCTTAGCAAAAACCACCCTAACTACCACCTGAATTTTATAATCCCCAATTTTTATTCTAAAAATATATTTCCACGTCTGTTTATTTTTCGTTCTGCATGCTTTCAGAAACTAAATTTAATTACAATTTTCCCTCGAAGAGCTGCTGATGATGTAGTAGAAAAAATAATTAATTTTGCAATTTTATTTATTTTCTTATAAATCGCTAAAGAAAATATTCACCAGAAACGAACAACGAAACTACAGGCTGGAAATAATAATTAATAAACGGCTAAACGTGAAACATAAACAATAATAAATATTTTTTTTGAAATGTAAACAGAAGTAAGAAAAAGAATACAAAAGAAATATTGAGATGTTCAAGGAATCAAAAGGCGAATGATTGAAATAGACGAGGTAGGGAAAGCTATTTAACGGAAGCGAATATAATCAGTAGATTGGGGAAAAAGGAATTTTAAATTTTATTATTCGGGACCTTCAGAAATGTATGATCCGAAATATAAAATTTTCCTTATGTTTCAATTAGTAACAAAGTTTTTTCAGCCAACAAAAATCAAAAATATATAATTACAGTCAATTGAAGAATGTGTCGGAAATCCGCAAGTTACCGAAAAGAGGGTAGGGTCTAGTATAATTCCATTTCAAATCTGAATTGAGGCATTTCGTTTTATATTTGTATGCAGATTTCTGACAAAATTCTGAACTTTTGTATAAATCACGCGAACCGATTTATTATCCATTGATTGCGGATATTTATGAAGATACAGTCTAAAACGGGCTTTGCTATCCCTTTAGCTGTCGATGTGTCAACTAGGTGGCGTTTATGATCAGAAAAATTAGTTGCGTTATGAATTTATGTCGCTAAATTCCTGGTCCAATATCCTTCTTTAATCGGAAGATTAATTGCAATAATTTGTCGTTAATGTCAGTTTTAAGAGCTGATATGTGCCGCGAATTCACCCATAAGAACTATAAAAAAGGCTTGAGGCGTCAGGTTTCCAATACTATGCAAAACAACGAGAAAGAAAATCAAACCCCCCAATGTTGAGGACCCCCGCAAACGTAAAAAAAGACCACGATCTGCGAATCTGTCCGGTTATACAGAACAGGCGCAGATTTCGCTTTGGCGGATATTACTGCCTTAAAAGGAATGCGATGGAAATGGACTGACGTAAGTAAATCAGATGATTACGCCCTGTATTATAGCTGCCATGAAACGATATATGAATTTGGCTGCGAATTTATGGTTAATAGGAGAATAAAAGACCTCGTCTTCAGGTTTACTCCAGTAGATCAGCGAATTGCTGTAATCCGTAAGCGAAGTTCTTCTATATCAGTCTTATTTGCACCCATGTTCCGACGGAAGACAAAGATGAACAGACCAAAGACATTTTTCAAGATCGTGTATAAACAACATATGACCACTGCCCTGGTCATGACATTAAAATTCTGCTAGGAGATTTTTATGCAAAAATAGGAAGGGAAAATATGTTTGGTCCCCCCCGGTGGAAATTTCAGGCTCCATGAAGTGGTTGATTGATTTCGCGGCAGCAATATACATGGTAGTTAGCAGCACCAGATTCATGTATCTCGATATACACAAGGCCACCTGGATTTCTTCTGATCAAGCAACTAAAAATCAAATTGAACATGTTGTGATTGATGGAAGGCATTCATCCAATGTTTTAGACGTTCGATCGATATGAGGAGTGGATATCCATTCGGACCACTACAATGGCAAAAAATTGCCACTCCCTACAAACTGCAGCAAAAGCAACAATTGGGTACCAAAAACCACCATCGAGAAACCTATGGTACGATTAGGAGTGTCGTAATACTACTGACGTGAAAAACGCAGCGTATAGGGCAATCCTGCAGACAGTAGCAACACGTAATGCGATGGAGAATTATCGGGAGAAAAGGAGAAACGTATTTTCAGAAGAAAGAACAAGAAGAACGTGAGCGTGAGCAAATCGAGATTTACAGGAGTCAGAATGAAATCCGGAAATTTTACCAACAAGTAAAACACCAAACCGAAGGCTTTGGTGCAGGCACATCCATTGTAGAGGTGAATAAAGGAACCTGGTGACAGATACAGACAATCTGCTGAGGATCTGGAAGGAACATTTTGAAACGCCCAGAATCAATAATAAATGACGGTATAGAGTGTATGCCACCTAGCCTAGATGAGGTCAGAATAGCAATCAATCGGCTAAAGAATAATAAAGCAGCAGGTGTCGATGGGTTACCAGTCGAACTATTGAAGACTGGTGGTTAGATGCTGGTAAAGAGCATGCACCGGTTGATTAGTACAATTTGGCTAGAGGAATGCGTGCTCAATGATTGGAATTTCAGCATGCTATGTCCTGTGCACAAAAAAAGGTGACAAGACGATATGGGCTAACTATTGAGGAATTAGCCTTCTTCCAATCGCATATAAAGTGCTCTCCAATGTGCTGTGTGAACGACTGAAGCCAATTGTCAATGACATTATTGGTCCATACCAATGCGGCTGCAGACCAGATTTTCAATCTGCGCCAGATCCTGGAAAAGACCCACGAAAAACACATCGACACATTCCACCTATTCGTCGATTATAAAGCCGCTTTCGACAGCCTTATCTGTTCATAGGTAATTGAAGCCATGTCTGCGTTCAGCATTCCTGCAAAATTAATACGGCAATGCAGGATAACTTTGATTGGCCAAAAGGCCAGCAGTTAAAGTCGGAAAGGACCTCTCGGAGCCCTTCAATATCGAACGAGGATCCAGGCAAGGTTACACTTTGTCGTGTGACCTGTTAAACATTCTGGAAAAGGTCATACGAGATGCAATTGTGAACATAAATGGCACAAACAACACATTGTACTCGTCTACTCCGACATAATGGGTCGAACATTGCGAACGGTAACAGCCACCTTTGAACGAATCGAGAAGGAGTCTGCCAAAGTGATTCTGGCAGTAAATGGCGAGAAGACCCAACTGATGGTGTTAGCACGCAAGACGTCCAGTAGACTCGGACCAAACGTGGGGCTTGAAAACTACAGCTTCGAGGTAGTGAACGATTTTATACCGCCATAAATAAAACTAATTACCTCAGCTTTGAAATCCGGATGAGAATTGTGTTTACCAACAGATGCTATTAGGGTCTGAGTAAGTAACTCAAAAGTAAGGCCACCTTTCGCCAGACCAAACTCACACTCTACAAGACGTGTATGGATCTGAAGCATGGTTACAGATAAGGCAGCTCTTGAACAAAGGGTGTCTGAAAAATTCTCTGGAAGATCTATGGGCTGATCTGCGTCCAATGAACCATGAGCTATACCATCTATTCTCGGACATCGACATATTCAGACGGATCGAGCTTCAGTGACTTCGTTGGCAAGGTCCTGTTGTGAGAATGAATGGAACTTAAAAGACATATACAAGCGAGCCTGCGTGAACCAGAAGGTGAAGGCCACATTTCGGAACATGGTCTTTCAAATTGTTATTGAAAGCCAGCTAAGTAAGTATCAGTTTTAAGAGATTAAAGTCTTTGCTTACAATCAGGCTGTGATGAGTACGCTAGGTGGAGTTGTTGATCACTAAAATAAATGGTATTTTAAATTTAATTAATCCGTTTGCATTTCATTGTGGTCTTCTGAATTTCCTTTAGCTATGCCACGAATAAATAAAATCCCTTAATTTTTCATATTTTTGGAATTTCCCGATAATTATAAAACAAAATTAAATCGTTTTGGTAATGATGCCTTGATTTCCAAATCTTTAAATTTTTTCCAAAAATTACCATACAATCCTCCTACATTTCTTCCACTTTTATTAAAACATTATTAAGGCAATGATGAGGTGCTTGTGTGTTATTTTTAACAAGAATTATTGATGTTTATTGTTTACAAATGTTTATACATTAATTTTTGGCAAATTTTCAGTTTTTCTCAATTTTTTGGAAAAATTGAAAACAAATTTCGGCTAACAAAAAATGTAAACATGTACGTGAAATAATTTTGGAAAAAAAAAAATTATCTGGAACAAGGTGTTCATAGAAAAAATCTCCTATAAATTATTTGGGATTTCAAGGGAAATATCCTTCAAATAATTATCCGATTTTTTTAAGATTTTCTTTGAAAATTTAACAGATTTGTGAATTTCTTTCTGGAATATCTTATCTAATTAATGATCCATTTGATTTATATCTTCCAAAGAAAAATAAAATCTGTTCTATGTCAAAGTCAAAATGAAAGACCAAACAAAAACTATTGACAGTTTGAGCGTGTGGGGTCAAGGCGAAAGAAAAATATTTATTTTAATTTTTGTTATTCCGAATTACAATTAGGGGCCATGATGAGGGGGACTCTCACTCCCCCAAAAAATAAGACCCAAATAGTTTTGCTATTGAATTGTTGTTATTTTTAATCAAAATAATTACTGGAGGCATTTGTCTTCGAGTGTGCCATCTCAAGTAGCTGCTGAAATAAATGCTTAGCATCATTTGATGATAAATGTTTTTTTTTTGTTTTTCATATGGTAATTCATTTTTTCGTTCAATTTCAAGTATTGAAATTTAGAAGCAAAAATGTTTATATATTAACAAATCACAAGGAAAACAACAACACCATCACCCTCTAGAGATGACCAGTAATAGTCGCATTTATTGTGGTTTTTGTTGTTGTTTTTTATTATATTTGTTTATTTTTAAAGTCATTATTTTAATTTCGAATTACTCTTCTAATTAGTTTGGCAATTAATTTCATTATTTTCGTGGTCGCTGTTGTTGTTGTTGTTATTTTAAAAATTAAATATTGAAAATTTATTTGTTTACTCACCTTTACAGACTCGTCGATGATTCAATGGCTTGCTGGGATCCCGATAGAAACCCTCTTTGCAATAATGACAGTGGCGACCCGTTGTCGAGTGTCGACAATTTGTGCACACACCACCCGACACACGTCCGGACAATTTGAAAAGTTCCATATTGAAGCGACATTGGCGGGCGTGATTGTTGCAATTGCAAACTGGAATGATGAAGAAACACAAAAACAAAAACAACAATTAGATATGAAAATAAATAAATGCCGATTCTTTTGAAGAAATAAAATAAATATAAATATTTAGAATTAAACAAAAAACTAAATTTTGAATTTTTTTCTATTAAAAAAAGCAAATGTCTTGGGGTCTCCGAAATTTTTAAAAAAAGACCTGGGGTCTCAGGATTTTTTCTACAGAAGAAAACCAAAGACCTGGGGTCTATGCAATTTTCCTATAAACCAAACCAAAGACCTGGGGTCTCTGGAATTTTTTCTATAGAAAAAAGCCCAATGACCTGGGGTCTCTGGATTTTTTTTATGGAAAAAACCAAAGACCTGGGGTCTCTGGAATTTGTTCTATAGAAAAAACCAATGACCTGTGGTCTCTGGAATTTTTTCTATAGAAAAAACCAAAGACCTGGGGTCTCTGGTATTTTTTCTGTAGAAAAACCAAAGACCTGGGGTATCTGGAATTTTTTCTGTAGAAAAGAGCCCAAAGATCTGGGGTCTCTGGATTTTTTTCTATAGAAAAAAGCCCAAAGACCTGGGGTCTCTGGAATTTTTTCTATTAAAAAAAACCCAAAGCCCTGGGTCTCTGGAATTTTTTCTATAGAAAAAGGAATTTTTTCTATAGAAAAAACCAAAGACCTGGGGTCTCTGGAATTTTTTCTATAGAAAAAACCAAAGACCTGGGGTCTCTGGAATTTTTTCTATAGAAAAAACCAAAGACCTGGGGTCTCTGGAATTTTTTCTATAGAAAAAAGGCCAAAGACCTGGGGTCTCTGGATTTTTTTCTATAGAAAAAAGGCCAAAGACCTGGGGTCTCTGGATTTTTTTCTATAGAAAAAGGCCAAAGATCTGGGGTCTTTGGAATTTTTTCTATAGAAAAAACCAAAGACCTGGGGTCTCTGGAATTTTTTCTATAGAAAAAACCAAAGACCTGGGGTCTCTGGATTTTTTTATAGAAAATCCCAAAGACCTGGGATCTCTGGAATTTTTTCTATAGAAAAAACCAAAGACCTGGGGTCTCTGGAATTTTTTCTATAGAAAAAATTAAAGACCTGGGGTTTCTGGAATTTTTTTCTATAGAAAAAACCAAAGACCTGGGGTCTCTGGAATTTTTTCTATAGAAAAAAACCAAAGACCTTGGGTCTCTGGATTTTTTTATAGAAAATCCCAAAGACCTAGGGTCTCTGGAAACTTAAAGACCTGGGGTCTCTGGATTTTTTTTCTATAGAAAACACCAAATACCTGTGGTCTCTGGAATGTTTTCTGTAGAAAAAACCAAAGATCTGGGGTCTCTGCAATTGTTACCATAGAAACAAACCAAAGACCTAGGGTCTCTGCAATTTTTTCTATAGAAAAACATTTTAATACCTGAATTTTTATAAAAAATTATTACCAATTTTCTTTTATTTCATTTATTTATGTAATTATGTTAACCCATAAAAATGCCTATGACATAATAATACCTATTTGACATTTACATTTTTACAACTTAAATGAAAACCATTAAAAATTAATCTCAAAACGATATTAAGATTTATATTTCAATTCGTTGTGGTTGATAAAATAAAATAAAAAACCACTTGATCACATTTGGTTACAGTAAAGCCCACCTGAACTAGTTTTGAATTTGTTCCCCCTTCTTTCTTTGGTCGAAGCCATGCCGTTGTGTTTTGGCCCAATATGTAAACATGGCTTAGACAATTTGTTAACTAGATATTAATTTTTTTTAATACCATATCATAAATATTTACCTAAACAATTTGCATATTATCAGTTAAAAAATAATAATAATAATTTAAATAAACATGTTTGGAGCGTGATTTCGAGAAGTGTGATTCCAATGAAAAGTAGCGAACTGATGATAACACAAAAAATATTTGAATGAAAATAAAAAAGAAATAAAATAATTTTTAAGGCCATAATTTTTAATTTTTTGTTGATTTTAAAATCACAATCACAAATAGACATCATATTTGGCATATGTTTGGAGAGATTATGATTTTATTGATTTCAAAAATGTTTGTATGATTTTGAAACCATTGACATAACATCTGTCGTATTCGGATTAATATCTTATGACTTGTGGGTGTATTTTGAATGTTTTGGGTTTTATGTAATTATGACAATAAAAAAATAGCCTAAAAAATCCAAATCACAAATTATATTCAATGGAATTTGAGTGTGTGTTGATCTCTCTTCATTGTTGTGGTCGGCAAAAGAATTTTAATTGTCGTCATAAAAATAAATCATACTTGTTTTTAATAATAACATCAAATGTTGTTTTTTTTTTAAATTTTATAGTGACAAGAATGACAAATTGGCATCATAAATATTGAGATGTTTTGGTTATCAAATAATACAAAATTTAAATCAATCTGATGAAAAAATTATAAAAAAACATAATTTTTTAAAATTTTGGTAAGGGAAAACAAAGACCTATGGTCTGTGAATTTTTTTCTATGGAAAAAAACTAAAGACCTGGGGTCTGTGAATTTTTTTCTATGGAAAAAAACTAAATTTTTTTTCTATGGAAAAAAACTAAATTTTTTTTCTATGGAAAAAAACTAAAGACCTGGGGTCTGTGAATTTTTTTCTATGGGAAAAAAACTAAAGACCTGGGGTCTGTGAATTTTTTTCTATGGGAAAAAAACTAAAGACCTGGGGTCTGTGAATTTTTTTCTATGGGAAAAAACTAAAGACACTGGGTCTGTGAATTTTTTTCTATGAGAAAAAACTAATTTTTTTATGGAAAAAAACTAAAGATCTGGAGTCTGTGAATTTTTTCCTATAAAAAAAACTAAAGACTATGGACAAAACTGAAGACCTGGGGTCTTTGATTTTTTCTATAAAAAACTAAAGACCAGGGGTCTGCGATTTTTTTTTCTATAGAAAAAACCAAAGACCAGGAGTCTGCGAATTTGTTTCTATAGAAAAAAACAAAGACCTGGAGTCGGTGAATTCTTTTCTCATTTATTCTGTCCATTTTAAAACTATAGTCAAAATTTCCTCATACACCAAGACCTTTAAATATTTTCTTATAAATATCTTTCCCAATTTTTTGTTTACTCTACCACCAATGGTCATTCTTCTCCAAATGATCCGAAATAAAAAAAAACTTACATCAGCCATAACAATTACATTTAATGGTCCGGCAACTAAATTGTTTCTACCTCACAGTCGGATTCTAATTTTATTAAACAATTACTTTCTGTGATTGCTAAATAAAATATCATTTGATTTCCCAACAAATTGAAATGCTCTGCTTTACGAAATGTGTACTACAAAATGTACACACCATCCCACCACCTCCCATTGGTCGTCGTCGTCGTGCATTAATGTTTTCAATTACCTTGTTATGGTCTTACAATATATCTTCAACAGAAAATTGCCATCTCAGATAAAGAAAAACGAGCATTCCTTTGTGGCTGTTTTTTTGCTATATGGCCTTCTCTGGAAATCTTTTTCTCACAATTGTCGAACAACAAATCATTTTCCAAATAAGTCCAACGCATCAAATATCAATCAATCAAGAAATGACAAATTAAGTTTATTGCCGCTCAGATGATGGGTTTGGAAGGTAGAGGAGGACAGGCAATATGGTAGAAACACTGCAATAACCATTTACCTACAAATAAGTGACATTTCAGGTTCTGCAGGCCAAATACACCTTCTCCATACAGAGAAAAATACAGGGCAGGGTTTCCAACACAATTTTCCAGAGAGCAGTGAAATATAATATTGAGAAAAAATCCAAATTTAGAAAATTATTTTCTAAAGAGAAGAAGTCTCTCGAGAAAAAAATTATCATATTTTTCTATAGAAAAAATTCCAGAGACCCCAGGTCTTTGGTTTTTTCTATAGAAAAAATTCCAGAGACACCAGGACTTTGTTTTTTTCTATAGAAAAAAATCCAGAGATCCAAGGTCTTCAGTTTTTTTCTATAGAAAAAATTCCAGAGACCCCAGGTCTTTGGTTTTTTCTATAGAAACAAATTCCAGACACCCCAGGACTTTGGGTTTTAAAGAATGCGGCAATCCCATTGCTCCCCTGAAACTCTCTATGGAGTTTGACAAGTTAACAACAATTTGTTTTTCTTTTTGTTGTTGTATTTTCTTTCCATACCAATATGGAAGTGCGTTTAATTTTTTTCTTTCACTCTAACCTCAAAACCAACTCCCCGAAAGAAGTCGAAGTCCAAGAAAAAAAGAACTGCTAAAAAAACCACTTCCATTTCTTGGCAATGATTTACACCGACAGAAATGATGACAATTTGTCAATGGCATGATGACAGGTTAGTTAAACGACAGAAAAAAACGAAACGTTTTATGAAGAGAGCCTTTCCAATGGTATGGGTTATTAAACCTTGTCGTCGGTGGCGTTGGCGAAACTTGTCAAGGTAATACCTTGCCAAAGATGTAAAAGAAAGAAAAGCAATAGAAATGGAAACAATTACCTTTCACATCCCAAGTCAAATATTTCAAATCTTACTGATATTTGCATATTTGTTGCTAAAATGGATTCCGTATGTGTAAATTATTCAAAATTCCGTTCATTGTTATTGACGGTCTGACAATAATCATAATTGGTTTTTTTTTTTGGTGGGATGGAAGGGAACGAGGGAGGTTTTAGAAATTGAAAAAACAGATAAAAAATAAAATATATAACAATTTTAATAGAGATTCTAAGTACAGTTCGAATTGGCGATCAAGGAACCGGCGAAACTGGTTACTATATATCCGATCGTCTTTATAAGCGGTACCTAAGTAAAGACGGAGTCTTTTTCGGGTCTTTAAAATATCAAGTGTATAGGTATAGAACCGCTTTCCTCCGCCATAATCTGAAACCATATTTTATTAATCTTTTTAAATTTCCACCTCTCTCCAAACCACTCCCCGTTCACTTGAATTTCTTGCAATGACATTCCAACATAAATTCGCAATGTTTATTACAACGGCTTTTGTCAGTAAAACTCAGCCGGAAAAACAATATCTGCTTAATTTCCTATTTTCCACCTAAAGAAAAGAAAATTGGTTATGGGAATGGTTTATTTTCAAGCATAAACACCAATCGATCTTTTTTCTTTTTCCAATTCCAATGGAATTTTCTGTGGGGTGTTAAGACTGCATTTTTTGGGGCCAAGTTGCGTGTGGCTTTCTCAGTAAGACATAAACGAATACACACACGCTTGGGTGTTAGAAACACTCAAAACATGTTATTTGCAAGATTTTCGGGATAATAACACACTTTTAAAGTTTACACTACCACACACACACCTATTGCGGCATACAGTTTCTTCTTCCATTTATTCAATCCAACACCTCTACCATTTTCATCTAAAACAGCTGACTGCAAGATTTAGACATTAATGAAGATTTATGAGGGAAAAATCAAAAACTGACTGCTTAGCTGGTTGGCTGGCTTTATTTTCATATCAAATCGTTCAATTCAATTCCATACCCCGCTTTTGAGGCATATTTTTTCTGTAGTCAAGCCTAAAGTGAAAATTTATGCAGATTTCCTTCGATAGCAACAACACCAACAAAACAAATCAAATTCATTGACTATGGCGTTAGCTATTTGTTTGACTGTCTGCTTAATCTCGGCTCTGTTGTTTTAGCCTTTAATGCCATGGCTGCTGGTCATGGTGTGTTGTCGGTCTGTCTGCCGGCCACACGCTATCTTTCGACATTAATGAGCAGTTAGTGACCACCGGATATTTAAATTGTTGTTGAGATTTGATTCGATATTTTGTTTAATATTGACTTCTGTTTTTTTTTTTTTTTTTTTTTTTTTTGGGAAATTTATTCATAAATTTTGGGAAGTTAGGTGAGGTTAGGCAAGATAAGCTTCAGTTTTTTGGGGAGGGTATTTATTTTTATACGCTACAGGGGTTAAAGTGGGAAATATAGGAAGATTTTTTATAATTGTTTTTTTAATAAAAAGGAATTCCGCTTTGCAAGAATTTTTATTATATAGAAAAAATATGAGTTTCAAGGATTTTTGGATACATTATAACACAGGGAATTTTTCCTATAAAAGAAAAATGAGAGAACTGTAATCTTCTGACACTTTTGCTAAAAAAATATGAGAATAGGGATTTTAATAATTTTTCTTATATATAGGAAAATATAATACATTTGGTTATTTGAATTTTTCATATATAACAAAAATATGAGACCTTAATATTCAGGATTAAGAGTCCTGGGAGCTCAGGAATTTAATCTATATATGTGGTTAAGGCCTAAGTTTATATGGACAAAATTCCTGTCTCATTTGTTTCCAAATGGAAATAATTTTAACCTGATGTTTTTATCAATAATATATAATCGGAATTCCCCATCGGTGTTAAGAATTTGTCCTATATAAGGAGGTAATAGGGCCAAAGGTTTCAGGAATTTTTTTTCATGTAGGTTATATAGGAATTTATGTCAAATATAGGAAAAATATGAAACTGAGAACAACATTTTAGACCTAATATCTCAGGAAATGTTCTTATTTAAGCAAATATAATACTTGAGTTCCCAGGTGTTTTCAATATAGGAAGAGTATGAGACGTAAGGTTTGAGATTTAGTTTGCTATAAGAATATAAGAATGCTATAAGAATAGATTTCTGGAGTATCAGGATTATTACCTATGTAGGTAAAGTAGAATGCCTGTGATCCCAGAGATTTTTTTCAGTTTAGAATGTTATATGAACAAATAAGAAAATTTCACAAAAATTAGAAAAAAATCACAGACTTCAGGTTTTCACAGACCCAAGTACTTTAGGTCCTGGTCTTAAGTTTTTCCCTATAGAAAAAACACAGAATCCAGGTCTTTTGTTTTTTGCTATAGAAAAAACCCGAGACCCCAGGACTTTGGATTTTTTTTATAAAAAAAATTACAGACCCCAGGTCTTCTTTTCTATAGAAAAAATCCAAGACTTAATTTTTTCCATAAAAAACGCATAACCGAGGTCTTAAATATTTTTTATAGAGAAAAATCATAGACCGAGGTCTTAAATTGTTTTCTATAGAAAAAAATCACAGGCGCTAGGTCGTAATTTTTTCTATAGAAATTGTTTTTTAGAAATTTTTTCTATATAAAAAATCACAGACCCCAGTTCTTTGGTTTTTTTTTTCTATAGAAAAAATTATAGACCCCAGATATTTGGTTTTTTTCCTATAGAAAAAAATTCCTCAGACCCGTCGGGTCAATTTTTTGCTATAAAAAAAAAATCCAGAGGCCCGAGGTCTTTGGATTTTTTAAAGAAAAAAATCACAGACCCCAGGTCTTCTTTTCTATAGAAAAAATCCAAGACTTAAACTTTTTTCCATAAAAAAACGCAGAACCGAGGTCTAAAATTTTGTTTCTATAGAGAAAAATCACAGACGCGAGGTCTTAATTTTTTCTATAGAAAAAAATCTCATAAGCAAAGTTTTTGTTTTTTTCTATAGAAATTGTTTTTTGGAATTTTTTTTTCTATATAAAAAATCACAGACCCCAGTTCTTTTTTTTTCTATAGAAAAAAATTACAAACCCCAGATATTTGGTGTTTTCTACAGAAAAAATCACAGAACCGAGGTTTCAATTTTTTTCTTTAGAAAAAATCACAGACCCCAGTGTTTCACTTTTTTCTTTAGAAAAAATATCTAGAAAAAAAAATCATAAAAAATTCTGACCCCTGGTATTTTTCTATAGAAAAAAATCCCGGTCTTTGGTGTTGTTCTATTGAAGAAAAATAGAGACCACAGTTTATCGGTTTTTTCTCTATAGAAAAGAAATACAAAGCAAAGGTATTTATTTCGATAGAAAAAATTCCCAGAACCAAGGACTTTATTTTTCTAAAGAAGGAATCACAGACTCAAGGTATTTGTTTTTTCCTATAGAAATAAATTGGACTTGAGGTCGCAGGATTTTTTCCTACATAGGAAAATATATGAAAAATACTAGATCAGACTTTTCCCTTTTGAAAAAATTCTGATATCTTAACATAATAAATTCCTGAAACCAACTAAAAATTAACGATATTGACCCATTTTCGGTATTTTGGCGACTTTTCAACCGAATTGGCTTTAATTTGATATTTCTCATTGAGTGGTAAATCTTTCTACCATAAATTTTAAATAAGAATCGAGGGTATAACATTTTAGGCCTTTGAATGATTCTCATAGGATAACTTAAAACAATTTCGAGATTTCAATTACAATTACCCTTTTGTCATCATATTTTTCCCATATTTTTAAAATTTATTCAGAATGTCCAACAGGAAATATTTAAAAATAACACCAAAAATTCCTGCGAATAACCGATTAGGCGATGCAAGGCGATTGTGGTGTGGCGTCTTTAATCTCCCGATGAGGTGTTAAATTTGTATTAATTAATTGCGAATCGTAAGCTATAAATCGTCACATTATCCGATTATCAGTTAAGCTGTTCATTGAACATTCCGTTCTAAATTTAATTTGCATAAATTAAGAAAATCTCGTTTTGTCAGGCATTAGTCATTGCAGGGTAGGGTAATAATTTTTATTATGAAATTCTTATCTTGATTTGATTTCTTTTTAAACCACATAAAGGCGATTTGTTGTCAATTGTTGTTGTTTATGGATCAAACGTTAATCAGGTATTTTCCGACAATCACACCCAACTGGGTGGTCTTTGGCCAACATCGGAAGTTAAAAATACATTTTTTTTGTATTTCGTACAGTTGGGGCTGCTTAAATGGAATCAAAGACTGGTTTCCTGATAAAAGAATTTAATTAAGACAGAGGCTGTTGTAAACAACTTAAATATCAAAATAAATACCATGGCCATTTTCCTTACAACCCAAGCCCCCCAGACATGAGTTTATTATTTTTGCCCACAATAAAACTCACAAATGAATTCTTAATTACCCAAAACCGTCTCGTGGTTACAACAACTACTAGATTTTTGCTGGCGTTGTTGTTATTTTTCACATGAATATCAAATTAAAAAGTTATTACAGCAAAAAATAAAAATAAATAAAAACACCTCGAGACACAAATCCCATGATGACGATGATGGGTGTCTGTCTGGCAATCAAATGAAGATTATTCCGCAGCCATGACTGACAATTACGACTGACGAGCAATTCATAAAGTTTAACCATAATGGACTTGTCTTGATCATCTTCTTGTAAATGTAATTTGCAGACATTCCTACGATATGACCATAGTGCTTCAGTACTTCAGATTTCCCACACAGAGCCACAACTGATGCTGGCGGTACAATCCTTTTGTTGTCCACAGCCGTTGATTGGTCAACGTCATGCAAAAGGAGATCTTGGCGATTTTTATTGCCATAATTTGCCACTATGTTGTGATAAAAATTGTATTTATTTTTATAAAAATTGATGTTGCAACTTGAAATTGTATTACTATTAGCCTCCATAGCTCTGTGTTAATCCAAAAGGAAATCTGATGGACATAAAATGCCACAAGGCTTTATTTTCTTTCTTCAGTGGAAGTTTTGTTTTAAAATTCTTTTGATTGGACATTATGTGAAGATTAAGAATTATTATGTATTAGGTTGGGGAAAAAGAAATCCATTATTTTGTTTTTGTGTAAATAGTTTAAAACAGTTAACACTACCAACATGCCGGTCAACTTCGCCAATTGAATGTATCAAACAAAAAACAGCCAAATAATTCTTTTATTGCGAAATGTCAACCTTCCAACGAGCATAAATCTGAAATTATTTCATCGATACTTTACTAGAAATCTATCAGTACAGCCATTTGCCGAAAAAATAATGGATTTCTTTTTCCCACAAACCAACATTTTGGAGTGTATATTAGGCTGGGAATTATAAGAGACAAAATAATTTTCTTTTATGATCTCATCGAAAAACAGTCCTTAATGACACAGATGCTGGTCATGGAGTGTTGTCTGTCTCCCTTCGTTGGAGCTAGGTAGTCCCAGCTTGTTTAAGAAAAAGTGAAGAAAATATTGGTCTAATTTTTCCCATTACAGGAAAAATTTACTGAGACTCTTATTTTTTTGAAAAGGAAATATTATGGACCTGCTGTTTATTTCCTTGCTGAAAAATGTTTGAGAAGTTATTATATAAAGGACAAACGTAAGAAAAATTTTAGACTTTTGCCTCATATTTATGCCTTAGGGGAAAATCCTTAAATATTCAGTACCCCATGTGGCTATTAAAGAGGGTAGCAAAAGAGTTTATATAAATGACAGGAGGTATGTCTTCATCTCATCGATGCACATCATATGTTCTCATAGAAGATATATAGGGTTTTATAAAATTGTTTACGGATTTTGTCACATATTAAAATACAAAAATACCTATAGGACTTTCGACATAGGACCTTTGGAGTTTCTTCTTCTCTATAGAATAAATGAGAGTCCTCAAGAATGTTTTCTATGAAAAGTATAATACAATAAAAAATGTCCATATGTAAAACAAAATTGAGTACTGGGCTTTTGAGCATTTTACCTATATAGAAAAATTATGAGAACTGGGATATTTAAAAAATGTTTATCTAGGAAAAAATATGAGGCCAATATTCTCAGGAATTTTTCGTATATGAAAAATATACCTAAGATATCGAAAATAATTTCTTACATAAAAAGTATGGGGCTTAGGATCTGAGGAATTTGATACCTGTCCCTGTTCCTATAAAATTAGACTTAGGCCTCTGGAATTTATCCTCTAAGAAAATTGTGATATGAGGTCTCATTAAAAGTTCTTATAGAAAAGTTAAAAGAACTGGTCTCAGGATTTTTTCTATAGGAATTGAGACGAAAAATGTAATTTATTTTAGGTCTGAATTATATATAGGTTATTCTGTTTCTTATTAAATAATATCTTTTGGCTTCGTTTTCTATAGCAATACCCTTCAGTGCACTATAAGTTACTTTGGTATTGTATACAAATACCCCAGATCTTATATAGGAAAAATTTGAGGTCTATAGTCTCAATAATTGGGGTCTCAGGAAAGAATACTTTTTTCCCTTTAAGAAAAACAATAGACTTTTTGCCTAAGCAAATTTTCCCATAGGAAAAATATAAGAATCTGAAAATGAGTTTTTTTTTTTTCTATAGAAAAATATGCGATCAACCGACTTAGATATTTTTTTGAGACCTAGTGTCTGAGAAATGGCTTTTGAGACCTGGTTTCTTAGAAGGCTATTATGTGTTTATTAAAGAATATCTTTTGGTTTGGTCTTCCATAAGAAGACTCTAAGGTATTATTCCAGTGACCCAAGGTATTATTCCTACACGAATTAAGAACTAAAAAAAAACATGGGTCTCCTGTGGTCTAAGGAATTTTTTGTGTATAGGAAAAATATAAGACCTTTTATGTAATGATTTTTCTAAAGGCAAAAATATGAGACCTGCTGTATAAGGTATTTGTTTCCCTGAGGTCTATATAGAAAAAAAAAATTGTGACAACCTTTTCTTTTTGGCTTTCCATAAGAGGTCCTCTAAAAGAAGACTTTCCAGCCTTTGAAAATTAAAACATTTAGTATAGTAAAAATGTTTATAAGAAGATATTTTTCTATAGGAAGCCCTGGTTGTTCTTCTTCCGTTTGTGTTTCCGAAATAAGACCCTTGAAACTTATACAAGAAGACGCCTATTTCTTCTATTAGAAATTCTGTTCTCTTTTCAGAAGACCTCTAGACTTTCTATAAGAAAACATCCTCTTCTATTATAAGGAAATCTGCTGGATTTCCACAATAAAATCATCTGATCTCTCCTAAGAAAACATTCTCTTCGTCCATTTCTCCAATGAGTCTCTTAACCAAAAAAAATCTAAACATCTCTTGAAATCTTTTTAGCAACAAAATATGATTTTTGACACATTTATCGGTTTTTTGTGGCCATACAAAACGAGGTAATGGCCATCGCTCGCCATTCATTGGTGGTGGCTATTATAATCCAACAAACTACTATTTAGCCACCCCTCCTCCTCCCCTCATAAACCTAGCCTCATCGACACTTTCATTTTCGGTTTATCTGGTTAACGAGTTTTTTTCTCGTGCTGTTAACTTTTTTCTGTTGTTGTTGACTTTTTCTTTATGACTCCCGCATTCGATTTTGGGTTCTGTTCTGTTGCTTTTTTCGCACTTCAATTTATGGTTTAACAGCAGTTTATGGTCAAGCGAATGTTTTTTGGGGGCCATATGAAGACATATGGTTATGTGAAGCGGCGGCTACTACTATTGCTACTGTTTTCTGGTCAGTTATGACAAAAATCCCAATAGAATTGGTAGGTTTACTTGCTTCTCTAAGGAGGGTGGGAGATGAACAGTGGGTAAAAGTATGGAGATATTCAGGGGAAACTAAAGTTTATATATATGTCCGATTTTGATTTTTAAAAATACGGATTTTGTTATTAATTTTCAGAATAGACTTTTTGACTCAATTATTGAAATTTTTTATTTTGAAACGGCTACCTTGATTATGATTACAAAAAATATCTGATGGATGTCATATATGTATACCCTTCACCATTAGGCGAAGCTTATATAAACTTATACATTCCGTTTGTAAGACTTTAAAATATTGTGCGACATTTGGTACACACCAATATTAAGGAATAGACCCCCCATATAACACTACGTCTAATTTTCGGTATTTTGGGGATTTTAGAAACTCTAATTTTTGTTTTAAGTCCTCATTGGTTGGATAATATTCACACCGAAAATTATAAATGCCGACCGTCCAGGTCCAGATTTCATCTTGTCTGCCACTGTTCTCAGAACTTTGCTCTCCCACTGAATATTTTTATCGTCGTTTTTTTTTTCATTTCCATATATCGATGCATCATAGGTTATCTGTGGCAGAATGTCCTGTCCAGCTTCTCTCTCCCCCACTTTCCTTATTTCCACTTTATTATTTTGTTGTTGCTGCTGTTGTTGTATATTCTCTTGTTAAAATTTATCTATAGTGTTTTTATGTTTTGCTGTTCATTTCGAACTATTCCCAAAGGTACTATTCAATTAAGTGTTCAAGAATTTATGTCTGCAGTACAGCTACCGAACAACGAAATGATAAAAAAAATATTTGGACGGACTATTTTTTAAGCTTGAAGTTATGCCTGCATTTAAATGAAGAATTTAATTCTAACAAATTGAGGTATTTTGGAGAGGAAATATATTGAGTATCGTATGAAGGTATCTGTATATGCAATTTGGGAATTTTTTCAAACGCCTGAATGAATGCATATTGGAACACTTTACTGGCAGACAAGGGCGTTAGGGACAAGGGAATTTGTTGGCAATGAAAATAATTTGGAATCAATGTAAAAGGAGTCAAATTGAAAAAATTAACAACAAAGGAAAATATTATGAAAATTATATTCAGTTACCTTAAACTGTGTTTTAAGTTTTTTTTTGGGTCCTCGAACAAATTATATAAACAATCTATAATTAAATATAAAATATGTGATATACAATTTTTTTTTTTTTGATTTTTCAAATACATCAATAATTATTTTCTCACTATATTTAGCAGAATTTCATGAAATTCGAAGTATAACATGAAAACGAAACGTAAATTATATTCGAAAATTCTACAAATAATTCCCGGAACATTTTTTTTATTGCACATTAATGTCATTTAATAAATCATTATTTTTTGCAGGGATTTATCATTTAATCTTTAATGCAATGACAACATTTCATTATTCAAAAAGTGTTAGCAGAATTTTTTTATATCTAATGGCAGAAAGAAAGTATTTAGAACGCATCTCCTGAAACACATATGGGTGGTCAATATGATTGTATGAATTCAACTTCTTAAGCGAGGGTAGTTTGGGGCGGTTTTAAGTAAACAAAAAAAATTACATTTTTGATTTTTCATCTAGGATCTGAAGATTTGTGGGGGAGATACCAGAGATACCAGAGATGATGAACCTATATAGGAGATAGTTTAACTAAATCTGCGGTTAGTAAAAATATTAATAGAATCTGGTCAATTTTAGACAACACAGGTTTTACCATTCGCATTTTATATAATGCCTATTTTTTTAATAAAGTGTTGATTATCTGTGCGGAGTTACCGGGAGAAGAAGCCATACATGCCTCGTGTTCGTATTTAATGTAGGTTTTGGTAAACATATTACGATGTACCATCAGTGGATCAAATTTAATACTTTATTCGCTTAATACGAACGTTGACCATTTGTGGGGCAGGTAGCAGAAGGATTGGAATGGAGATAGACACATGGTTCCTTTTGAAATTATGCATAGAATCACTTTCTGAGTCGATTTATGCATGTCCGTCCGTATGTCTGTCCGTCCGTCTGTAGATGTTAAATTGTAAACAAAGTACAGGTCGCATTTATGATCCGATTTGAATGAAATTTGGCACAAAAATCGGTTCAGATTTAGATATAGCTCCCATATATATTTTCGTCCGATTTAGGGTAATTGGGGCACCAAAGTCCCTCTATATCTTTCGATTTGCATGAAATTTGGCATAGAGTACTGAATTAGGTGCAGAATGATGTGTGCCAAGTTCCAAGAAAATCGGTTCAGATTTAGATATAGCTCCCATATATAGGTTCGTCCGATTTAAGGTAAATGTTGCACCAAAGTCCCAATATATAATTCGATTTGCCCGAAATTTGGCATAGAGTACTGAATTAGTTCCAGAATGATGTGTGCCAAGTTTCGAGAAAATCGGTTCAGATTTAGATATAGCTCCCATATATAGGTTCGTCCGATTTAAGGTAAATGGGGCACCAAAGTCCCTATATATCATTCGATTTGCACGACATTTGGCATAGAGTACTGAATTAGGTGCAGAATGATGTGTGCCAAGTTCCAAGAAAATCGGTTCAGATTTAGATATAGCGCCTATATATAGTTTCGTCCGATTTGAGGTAAATGGTGCACCAAAGTTCCTATATATCTTTTGATTTACATGAAATTTGGCAGAGAGTACTGAATTAGGTCCAGAATGATGTGTGCCAAGTTTCGAGGAAATCGGTTCAGATTTAGATACAGCTCCCATATATAGTTTCTTCCGATTTAAGGTAAATGGTGCACCAAAGTCCCTATATATCATTCGATTTGCTCCAAATTTGGCATAGAGTACTGAATTAGGTCCAGAATGATGTGTGCTAAGTTTCGTGAAAATCGGATCAGATTTAGATATAGCTCCCATATATAGTTTTTTCCAATGCAATTTGGCACAGCGTACTGAATTAAGTCTAGAATGATGTGTGCTAAGTAAGTCGAAAAATCGGTTCTGGTTTCGATATAGCTCCCACATATACATATACATTCGTCCGATTTTACATAAATGGTGCACCAACCTTCTAATATTTGTCCGATTAACACGATTTTTTGCACAACGTATCAAGTTGAGACTTGAATAACGCTATTGCGTTTTGTTGAAATTGATGTAGATGCTGTCATAGCTTCCATATGTATTTCGAATGGATGTCTGAATGAAATTAAAATTTTAACAGTGCGGCGACCGAATAGCGTGTATTAATTTTGTCCCATGGTACGAAGTCGACTTTAAATCTGCCCTAATTAAATTAAATTTATCATAGGTTGCAGAAAGACTTGCGTATGTTCCTTGGAGGGGATACATATGAACAATATACCCAAAGTGGTGAAGGGTATCATATAGTCGGCCCAGTCCGACTTTACTGCTTTCCTTACTGGTTTTTAGTATACCTTCTGGTATTTTTGGTTTTTGTAGGAGATTTTTTAGGCTTCTATATTAGATCTTCTGATACTTTAAGGTGGTCCTTTTGGTACTATATAACCAGACTTTTTAATCTGTCATAAGAAAAATTGTTGGTTTGGTTGATTTTGCTAGGCCTTCGGATTCTATAAATAAACTATATAAGACGGTCCTTTGCTCTTATATAAAAAAATTTCCGAAGACTATAAGAATCCCAGTTTGGAAAAGTATTAAATTAAACAATGAGATTTAAAAAAACAAGAGCCCACATTGAAAGTTATCTGAGATGTTTTCTATTCTCTTATTCAGTCGATGGGAATATTGGGCTGAAACCTTATAATATATAGATAATAATATGAGTCCTTCTATGACTATGTCAAAATATGAACCAAGCTCTGCAATATTTTGCAAAAAGTTTTGTCACCCTGCGAGAACCTGGAATGCCTAATTACAGCCAGTTAGTAGCAATATGCCGCTAAAACTTTTAAAATACCGAAAATAGGGCGCGATTTTTATACTTGGAATATGTAAAATCATTGATCTCCAAGCTCAAAGAATTCGTAATGCCAATATACAAAAACGTCGGTGCGGAAATTCGGCTAAAATCTTCAAAATACCGAAATTGGTGGATATCCTTTATATGAGCGTTAAGTCAACACATGGACTTATACTGAAAATGTTATAGACCAAGACTCCATAATGGCAAATTACAGTCTTTTCAGTGGGAGAATGCAGCTAAAACCTTCAAAAAATACCGAAAATATGCTAATACGTGGATCTACATCGAAAATTTTCTGCAAAGATATTGCTGAACCTTCAAGAACCCGTAATGCCAATATTCAGCCCTTTGGATTGGAAAATAAGGCTCAAACCCTAAAGACACCGACAATGGCGAAAGGTCTTTACATATGAGCTATGCCAAAACGTGAACGGATATCTATCAGAATTTGCAATAACAACAATTTTTTGGAATAGTAGCAAAGTGTGTGCTAAATTTTTAAGCTATACGTTGAATATTGTGATTTGGCTATATCGGCATAGAATTTTATTATCCGACGAACATTTCAAGGTGTTAAAAATTGAATAAGAAATCCTCAGGTATATTTTCAACGAATATCTTCCGCTTTAAACATTTGCCACAAAAGATCCAAGCTGAGGTTCTTAGTAGAATCGGGTCTTTATAAAAGGAACTAGTTCATTGCAACTATTCATATAATAGAACGATGGGAAATAGGTCCAGTTCTTCAGTTCCTATAGTTTATTTTTCTGATCTAAAGGATTTTTTCTTATCGTCCTGCAGTTGAACTTAATTTTTCTCAGTTTGTTTACCATTTCCATCCATCAAAGAATCAACACGGAACTATGTGAACGAAAAACCAATATAACGATAAAAGAGACAGATTCAAATGAAATATCTAGGATTGCGAAATATATGGACCAAAGGAACTATATTAAGGAACTAGTTCCTTAAAAAAAGGAACGAGACATATCGATCCGCTCCGTAAACTAGATTGCCCAACTCTAGTCCGTATTGGAACATTATCCGACTGTCATAATTCATTCGATTTTTGTAGACATACAGACAATTGTAAAGCCTTCTATTGCCTCCAAAAAATTGAGATACCCTCGTAATATAAAAAAAGTATTTCCTCCACCCCAAGCAAAAGTGTTCACTAATTTTGCGAACATTTGTGAAATGGGCCGGAGAAGATACACTTTATTTAAAATTAGACTAGCTCAGTCAATTCTCTTATAAAAGTTGTTGCAAAAGAGATCTAATTTGTATGCCACTACAAGTGTGTGTTATATCAGTCAGCTGTGTTTTTGCTTTGGTGTGTGTGTGTCTGTGTTTGTTTTGGGTAGATCTGACAATGCTGATGTTACAGATTTTATGCTGCAGTTGATTCCATGCTATGGTGATGATGTTTGCTGTTGATCTGGTCTAAATCGAAAAATGCTGTTGACATAATTTGTTTTTTTTTTCTCAGTTGAGGATGTAAATATTTTTTGTTCTTATAAAAAATAAAATATAACACATATAAATTGCATGACTTCCAAGCAAACAAGAATGATTTATATGAAATATGAACAAGATGTTGTTTTTATTTTTAGCAGGAGGTGGGATGATGATGATAAAACAATGCTTTCCAAGACAACCTAGTCATTGCAAATGCAAAAGTTGGCTTCTGTTTTTGTTTTGTTTCCTGACACAAATTTGTTGTTGCTGCTGTTGAATGTAATACCCCATAAATTGTTGTAGTTTTTGTCACATTCATTGTATGTTTCATAATTTGTTTTATGTCAATTCACACTTTTGCTACTTGTTGCACTGTGATCCTCTCTTTCTCCTCCCCTTAAACCACAAAAATTTATTTCTGTGGTCGCTTGGCGTCTTCTTGTAATCCGCCTGATGCTGCTGCTGCCTTCGGACCAGCCGCTTAGTGCAAATTAGTTTTGTCATTCCTTTGTCGTTAGTGTGTGTGGGATTTTTGTTGTTGGTAATTCTACTAGACTGTTGATTGCAATGATGTACGTCGCTTGTCATCACCTCGTGGTGTTTCTCGGAGGTTTTCTATCACAACAACAGCAGTGGTCAATTTGCCCAAGACAAATGCTTCCATTACCAGATCAAACAAAATGCAAATAGACAAATATTTATTTACAACAAACAGCCAAACAACCAACTCAAACATGTTGTCTGCGACTTACCAACAAAGAGGTGTTGATTGGAATGATCAACACCCGGGCCATGTAAAGGCTAACATTTGGACCATCATTTCAAAAAAAAGAGGCGAACACTCAGTACGAAATCTACGTGAGAAAAATACAATTTGGGTAATAGAAGAGGGCCATTTGGGTCGCATAGGGGAAATCAAATTTCAGGAAATCGATAGAAAAAAGTACACATCAGCGAGAATAAATAGGGTCTGCTAATTTTTTCTATAGAAAAAAGAAAATCTCAGTGAAAATGAGGCATACTGAATAGTTTTTTTTTTTTATAAAAAATGAGAACTGTGTTTTGTATATAATCGGAAGCTGAGATATTTTTTATAAAAAATTCTCAAAAACAGAGACTGACTGAAAATTCCTCAAAATCTGAGGCATATAAACAATTCTAAGAAGCTCCGGTCTAGTTTTTTCTATAGGAAGAATACCTCAAGCATAGCAAAAAATTGAAGCTGTAGCTCAATTTTATAAAAAAAAAAATCTTTAGATGCTGATGGTCAGTTTTTTTATATGTAAATTTTTCAAAAATTGAAGCCAATTTGTCCATAACAAAAAAAAAAAAAAAAGTCCAAATTTTGGCTATAGAAAAAATGCCCCAGAAGCAGAGGCCCATTTATTCAACAGAAAAATGCCGCAGAACATAAGCTCTAAGATATTTTTTCTATAGAAAAAATGGCTCTGAATTTGAAGTCCAAATTTAGGCTATAGAAGCTGAGACCAATTTTTTCCGCCCTCACCAATGCAATAAATTGTGTCTTTAGAAATAATGCCTTATAAGCTGAGGCCCAAATTTTTTCTTCAGAAAATAACGTCTCTCAAGTTGAAGACCAAATTTTGTCTATAGAAAAAAATCTTGTCTGAGGTATAAAATTCGACCATAGTTTCTGAGCTTTTTTGTCTATAGAAATAAGACGACCTCATTTTCCGAGGTTTCTTTTCTTTAAAAAACTTCGACTCCAGTCTCTGAGGTATTTTTTATTTCTATATAGAAAAATTGGCATCAGTGACTGAGTTATTTTCTACGGAAACATTTTTTTCTACACAAAATTCGACATCAAAGGAATTTTGTTCTATAGAAAAAAACTTATATTTTTGTCTTAACAAAAAGTTCCCACAAATACTGAGGTAGTGTTTTCAGTAGAAACAAAAAACTCAGAGGAGATGTGGATTTTTTCTACAGAAAAAATACCTCATGAGCCAAGGTCGAAGTACCTAGAATAATGCCCCAGAAACTTAGATCAAATTTTTTTGTTGTCCAAATTTTGTTTATAGAAGAAAATGCATAAGAAACTGAGCCTTCGATTCATTTCTATAGGAAAAAACTCTGATGCTGAGTTCTAATTTTTCAATAGAAAAAATGTATAATTCATTTTTTTTGGTTAAGATATCAATTTTTCTATATAGAAAAAATATATGGAAAAAAATGAAACTAATGCCAATTTTCTATTTCAAATATTGTCTCAGCAGAAAAAAATACACCCGAAACTCAAGTCTACTTTTTCGTATCAAATTAACAATTAGTAATTGGTCTTCATTAAATTTTTTCCTCTCAACCTCCACACCCATTAATCCGCCTAAATATCATTATTATTAATTCACTGACAAAGTGAAACTCTTTTTATTTGTCATTTTCACTTAAAATATTTGTAACACATTTGACTAACAACATAACCGCGGTAGCCAGTCCAACAGCCTGCTGTCTAACTGGCCGCCTGTGGTCCAAAGTCAATTCAATCAATTTGCAATCATTTTCAAGTGTTTGGTAAATTATCGGAAAAGTCGTTAATCATTAAAGCTATTTGACTTTTAATACCAATCGATAATTTAGATATAAAGACGACAAGAAAATGAAGGAGAAGATGGAGAGCAAAAAATCACAATTAATAGCATTCAAAAGTCCGATTGGCTCTTCCATGCACTTTTCTCCTCTAGGCAAAGATTTAAATTTCTTATTGCCAAGGTGTTTTTTGTGCCACATACATAAAAAGTAGTGCCAACGATTTGTTGTGTAAAATGTTTACCTTTCAAAATGGTCACACAATTTATAATGTGGCAAGCAGACAACATGCAACATGCAGATGATGCCACTTAGTGGTTACACTTCAAAATGAATATTGGCCATAAATTGGTTCAACGTTTCTCCTGCTGGTCCCCACTCCCCACTTCAAATGATTTCGTTCAGTAATGTCTGTGTGCTCTGATGGCTTGTTACCATGTCTGGCCGGAATTGCAATAATCTTTGAAGAAGAAGACGAAGAGGAGGCAGAGCCTGATGATGACGATGATGTTGTTAGACATGTTGACTAACACTTTTGCCAAGGTGTTTGTTTTGCTGTTAGTGTCCACTTTTCTTTGAAAATTTGCAGCAACTAATTCAATTAGTATGCCATTAATTTTATTTGCTCCTACGGGTTTGGATTTTTTCCAGCTGCTTCCTCAGCAACTATTTATTAGCTTTTATTATAATTGAATTTAAAATATATGTAAATGTAATAAAAATAATAAAAAATAAATGAGAGGTACAGAGGATTCTAGTTCTGAAAGATTTTTGAAAAAAAAATCGCAGCTTCAGTTTCTGAGGGCATTGTTTTCTATATTGTAATAAATTCGGGAACCTCCGCTATGACGCTTTTTTTATAGAGAACAGTTTTGGCCATTAGGAATTAGTTTTTGATAAAAAAATTTTGGGCCTCAGGATTATTTTTCCATAGCACAAATTAAGTCTTTAGCTTCGGAAGCATTTTTTCTATAAAAAAAATTGCGGCCTCAGGTTCTGAGAGGTCTCCAAATTGTTTTCTATAGAATAAAATGCTTCTGAGGCTATTTTTTGATAGGAAAAAATTGGGGTATCTATTTTTTGTGGAATTTTTTCGGAGCCTCAGTTTATGAGGCATTTTATTAGATAAAAAAGCCTCTTTTTCTGAGGAATTTTTTATAGAAAAAACTCAGCTTCTGCTTAGCTTCAGAGGCATTTTTGTCTATTGAAAATAATTCTGGGCCTCAACTTCTGAGACTATTTTTTCGTATAGAAAATAATTCGGTACCTCAGGTTGAAAATATTTCTTATAGAAAAAAATAGGTGACCTCAACTTCTGGGGCATTTTTTGTATAAAAAAAATCTGTGTCTCCCATTCGAAGCCATTATTTTTCTATAGAAATAAGTGGTGGTCTCGGCTTCTAAGGCTTTTTTTTCGACAGGAAAAATTTGGGGCCTCAGCTTCTAAGGCATTTTTTTTATAGAAAAAATTGGGTCCTAAACGTCTGAAGCATTTATTTCTACATAACAAATTTGGGTGCCTCAGCTTTTGAGGCATTTTTCCTGTAGCATACAATTTGGTTCACTCTTCACCATTTTTTTCGGTAGAAAAAAATTCTGGGCCTGAGCTTCTGAGGCATTTTTTGATAGAAAAATATTTAGGGTATCGGGCTCCTGAAGCATTTCTTATATTGATACAAATTTTGGGGTCTTAGCTTCTGTGGTATTTTTTTATAGAAAAATTCGGGGCATAACCTTCTGAGAAAATTTTTTCTGTAAAAAAATTGGAATCCTCAGTTTAAGAGGCATTTTTCAATATAAAAAAAATTTGGGGCCTAAGCTTCTGTGAAATTTGTTCTGTAGAAAAAAATTTGGAAGCCTCAATTTATGAGGTTTTTCTCATTTCTGTGGCATTTTTGGTAGAAAAAATTCTGGGCCTGAGTTTCTGAGGACCTTTTTTTTGGGTTCATGTTTCAATGCATTTGTTTCAAAAGAAAAAAATTTGTGTCTCAGCTGCTGAGACATTTTTTCCTACAGAAAAAACGAGGCCTGACGCTTTTTTACTGTAGCCTTTTCTTAGTATAAAAAAATTTTTAGCTCCTATCGAAATTTTTTATAACAAAAAATGGGGTGCCTCATCTTACGAGGATTTTTTTTCTATAGAAATAAATTTTCAGGACCTAAGTTTCTGAGGTATTTTTTCTATGGAAAAAACTGTTCCTGAGGCCTTTTTCAAAAGAAAAAATTTGGAAACCTAAGTTGTTGAGACTTTTTTCTGTGATAAAAATCAGGGACGTAGCTTCTGAGGCATTTTTTATATTGAAATAAAATTCAAGGCCCAGATTCTGAGGCCATAATTTTGTATAGAAAAAAATCGGTACCTCAGCTTCTGGGGCATAATTTTCTATAGTAAAAATCGAGGCCTCGGGTTCTGAGGTATTTTCTTCTCAATTTTGAGTCATTTTTTCAATATTGAAAAAATATTAGGACTTCATCTCATTGGCCCTTATTTTTAATCTGACCCTTGGCTTCGGAAGATTTATTGTTTCAATAATATTTTTCCGAATTCCTAATATTTCCACCAAAAACATTCCATGCAAATTCACCTGCCAAATGGCTCAATAAATTTGCAGAATGTCCACTGATTTATAGGCAATTAATTTCAAAAAAATTCAATTGAAGTTATCTAAAAAGCAAAACAAAAATCTGCTTCTGTTTTATATTTTCCGGTAATTCCCGCAAAAATAATTCAACGAACAGAAAAATTCATTAACGGCATCAATGTGGCCATTACCATTCCGACAAAACCAGATGGGGCCTTTGCTGCCGCCATTAAAGAATTATTAACACTTTCATTATTCAAATTGAACAGCCGCCTGAAGGTAAGACGATCAAGACCACGACTGACTGAATGCCTACAAGGTACACCATGAAGATCACTTGAAAATGAAAAAAATAGATCTCACCTTTTTAATGTGGTGGCCCAGGTAGGTAGCCAAGGTGGGTAATTTACCTTTTGTTTCGTTTGGTATAGAAAACTTCAAAATGTGTGAAAATTTTAATATTGAACAGATCTTCTTGAATTCGGAAAGGAAAAAAACTCATTTTTAATTGTGGTTAATGGTACCATTAATGGCAACTACAATTTGAACGCTGGGCAGGCGTAACACGATTACCTTGCCGTTTTTCGTCCGGGGCGGGAATGGGAACAGAAAAACACACACCCAACGTTAGAAACATAAATATATCGGGAGCTATGTAAACAAACATGAGTTGCAAGTTTATCATCGTCATCATGGAGAGCCAAAGGGAGGGTTGTTGTATAAATATTTTGTGGCAACCATATTTTGGTTGGCTGGTTGGTTTGGTTCCGCAGGGGCCATGTGTCTTCTTTCATGCTTTGTCATATCATCAATTGATTTGTAACAAAATGACAAAGCGGTTTTGTGGCAAATACTACTGCTGGTGTTTCAAGTAGGGCGGGAGAGAAGAGGGATTCTTCTTCAGTGTGAGGGGGAGCAGCACATTTCATGGGAAGCTACTTGTTGGCTTCCCAGGCTATCATAACCATTAAGCGTTATAAATGAGTTAACTGAAAACCTAATGTTAAAATCCTAGGCAAACAAGAAGAAGACAACGATTCTCAAAAAAAGGAAACAAAAAATTTCAAACTTCCAAAAGAAAAAAACTATTTGGTATTGAATTGGTTACCCATCCATACCACCTTCCCATTGCCTTGTTATCTGAAGTTCAAATACTTTGAAACATTTATTGGTGTTGGGGAGGTATGTGGCACCATACGAGAGAGAGAAAAATAAAACAAAACCATGCAACAAGAGGCATCATCAATGGTCACAGCAGGCTATCGACTTGTTCAACAGCTTCTGTGCACCTCAGTCGAGTCACTTTTTAGATAAATGAGTTGTAGTTGAATACTTTTTTGGATAGAGGGGGAGGGGGCAGACAAACATATATTCGGCGGGCTGGCTGGACAATGTCTGTATAAAAATTTTATTTATTTTTCTTGTTGTTGTTCATTCTCACCCAAGGCAATTCCTCTTAACTTTGTATCGAAATTGGTGGAAGGAGATGATGGTGATGGCGTTTATCTCGTATACAAAATCTCTTAATAAATGTTTTTTTTGAGAGGTTTACGAACTTCTGTGGTGTGTGGAGAAAGAAGTCAAAACATTTTTCAAAGTTTTTCACTCCTTTAATTTCGGGTGTTGTTGCTGTTTTTGGGATTTTTTGGAAATGAAGTTATTTATTTTCGTAGCAGAATAACTTAATTAGAAAATTTGACTTTTATTTATGATAGCTTATTTTTTGGGGAGGTTATATTTTGGATCAATACCATATCAAGCAATTATATGTGTTTTTCTATACGAACAGCTGGTCAGCTGAACCTTTTAAAGGTATTCTTTTTTTGGATTTTGTTGGTGGCTGCCACAAGGTTATAATTATGACAAGTTAATGTGAAATTTCACAGTATCATAAATTATAAACGAAAGGTAAGGGTGTTTAGGCCATTTTTAAAGAGATATGTGGATATAGAAATAAACCTAAGGAGTTGCGGAGTGTAGAAAAATGTTTGTTTAACATTTACATGCGATTGATGTGTATAATAAATACTTTGGCTACTGGTATCATTAATCAAATATTTTTTGGTTATGAATGAAAATTTCTTAATATTCATGGGAAAATTCGAATTTTTAAATAGGTCATTAGAAGTATTTTCTTAAATATTAATAATTAACCTACTTAGATACGATATCCCGTAGCTTTGCTATCAAAACAAATAATTTAAATTGGAGTTTTCTAAAGATTTTCATAGAGAAAGACTGAACAGGTGATGTGGAACATTTCTGGAACGCCTGGGGATATGCACCACCCATTGATCATAAGTAAGATTTATTAATAATTTATTGTAAAGTTGAAGTTTGCTTTGTGATCATTTGATCACTCCCCATACAAGGCAATATGGTGGTTCTTCTCCTGGCTTTCCTTTTTATTGCAAAATTTAGATCATTAAGCTCGACTCGAAAGAGTATAAATAATCACTTAAAAATTAATAATTTTTTTTTATAATTTATTAAAAAATATATGTTAATCGATCCACGTTTTAGGAAAAAAATCATCCTGTTTAATAGTAAGGCAGTCAGATTGCATCTGGTCATCGATAGTTTTCAATATAACTTCAAATCATCAGAAACATCATATATCATCCTCATAGTATTGGTCGTATAGAAAATTGGCGCCAAACATTGGAAGCTACAATGAAGTCCAGCAAATCGGATAAATGGATCAGAAGCACTAACAAGTGTCATGATGGGTTTACATATGGCTATCATAGAGACATTGGCTATTCACCAGTTGAAATGCAATTTGGATCTAATTTTCGACTTCCAGGTGCATTTTAACATTACGCCATGGAACTCTCAGCGTTTTTGTCTCAAGGACCTTCAAGATTTCGTTCAAATTCACGGGCATTCGTACGAGTAGACGTTGTTTGTAAAGCTCTTTAGCTGCCACATAAGGGTACATATAAAAACTTCAGGAAGTGACAACATATTCAAAATCATAATGAATGAGAACGAACAAGTTATATCGTGATCAAAGGACCCTCAAGATTGTTCTGGGGTTTTTGTTCGAGTAGACTTTGTTCGCAAACCTCTTTAGTTGTCATATGAGGATCCATATATAATGACTTCGGGAACTGACAAAATATTCCAAATCATGATGAATGGAAACGAACAAATTCTATCGATAGACCTTCAATGAAAGAGAGTGTATTCAACAAAAGGTCACCACTATATCATGTGATCATGAGTCAACATTTCCTACAGATATGGGCGCCAAAATCCAAAAATGGGTCTGATTTCAAGAATCACCAGGAAAGAGCGATATCGACCCAATTTTACGAGACAGGCGGGGACTCAACTTAAATTTAAAGTCGGACCTACCTAAACTATGGGTGGGTGGATGAAATGAATAAGGCTCACGACAATAAATAAGAAATTATCTGGGGTTAGGATGAATCATTAGGTCTCAGGATGAGCAAACAAACACAAAACCCTCGTAGGATATAAAAAGAGAACTAAGTCAACCGTAAGTCAAAAGAAGGTTTAGATTCCTTAATGCAATTACTCAGTACTTAATATTTGTCAGAACACTAAAAGTATGCACCACACCATACCCTTAAACCATATTATTTGAGAATAACTTTATATAATATCAATATAACATAAAAAGAGAACTAAGTCAACCCTAAGTCAAAAGAAGGCTGAGGTTCTTTTATTCAATTGCTGAGTAATTAATATCTGCCATAACACCTATATGCAGTATGCACAGTATAAGTATGCACCACACCACTCGCATAGTCTATACTATTTGAGAATAATTTTATATAATATTAAGTCAAATTAGTTATGATCTCAGCGGATTATACAATGTACGAAATTTATCAAAACCGGGTAAAAATGTGTTATAATTATTTTTAAAACACCTAAAAGTATGCACCACACCTAGGTGGGAATATAATTCATACTACAAATATAAAACCCACCATTCCGGTATATTCCGAATTCTTATTATATTTCCGAATAGACGAAAGGAGCACAGACCCGGCATGGTCAGGACTATGATCTCTCGATATTCCGGACTTTTTTTCAAAGAAATGTGAGTATTTAATATTAGGAGCCGTTCAAAATTAAAACAGTGTCTTAATTTTGAATTTGCTTGCCAACTTACAAAGAAAAAAAATCTGACAATCTGGTCTATAGGCAATGATTCATAGTCTTCGAAAGTAAGTTTTCTAAATACTTTCTTTAAAGTATTTTGGAGGAGAAATATACATTTTTAAACTGTGAAAATGTGATGACAGCATAAGACAATATGCAACAAAGCTGTAAAATTAAAAATATGCCCAAAAGAATGAGTCGTTTATTTTGTAAATTGTTTGAGTCAATTTTTTTATATTGAGATTTTTAAAAGATTGGGTTGGATTTGATTCAAAATTTTTCAAATATATAACGTAATAGCATATTTAATTGAATTTTTTTAGTTTAGCTATCTTAAGAACAATAATGAGAACCCAGTCAGCTGTTAATGTCATATTATAATTTAACGCCTGAATGCATGCATCACATTTCAACAAAATCTATGTCCATATATATATATTTTGTTTGTCTTCTTTTAGAAATATTTGCTTTGTTATAGAAACTATTAATTTTTGAGTTTTTTCTATCTTCTCCCTTAAAAATTAGCCCAAAAGAACGAATACTGTCTTCAACAAAAATTTAAAAATGCGGTGGAATATGCGTTATAATATGAGTCGTTTTTTTTAAAAATTTGTTTAAGTCCATTTTTTGCCTTATATATTTAAATATTTGAGTTTGATTTTTTTAATATATTTCAAATATATAACGTAATAGCATCTTTCGTTGCATTTTTTAGTTTAGCGAACTTAAAAACAATATTGAGAACCAGTCAGCTGTTAATGTCTTGGTATAATCTAACGCCTGAAAGCATGCATCACATGTCAATAAAGTATATGATCAATTGTAAATTAGCTCAACTGACTTGATATTTCTTTAAACCAAGTACATACATTTGAATTTAGCTAAATTTGTGCTTCCACAAAAATGACATCATTCACTTGAATTCCTTCATTACTAAATAACTTTCTAAAAATTTCTCACAAAAATCAAAATTCTCACGAAAAACAACATTCCAAAAATAAACTCCCTTTGAACAAATTCCGCTGCCCTCCAAAAATAAGGTTTTGCATTTTAAATGACGTAATAGTAAATTTTCGAAAAACTAACAAGTAATGACTTTTCCCATTACCAAAAAAATGAAAGAAAAATGTCATCGTTTATGTTATTTCAAATAAAACAAAAAATATCCTACCGCAGTTTCACAAAAAAAAACTCTCTCCTCATTCTCATGCACATTATCATTATTCCCCCGAAAAAAAAGCCATAAATAATTAATGAGATGTTAAATAGACCCAACCCAAAGGAAGGATATATGGCAGCGATGAAAACTAAACTAACCTAACTCAAGTGATTTTCAAGTGGCCGCTGACCTGTTGCAGTGGCTGCCGATGCTGCTGCTGTTGAAATGCATTTTGAAAATAGAAATTCTATTCCCAAACAAAAAGGAAAACAAGAACATCCTCTTTTTATTGATGTGGCTGCTGCAGCAACATACCGACCTTTACAATGGACAGTTGTAAAAACAGTCAATGGATTTTTTCTCGTTTTCAATATTCCTCCAATCTGCATTTCCCTTTTTTCTTCGATGACATCTTCTTGAGAATAATTTAAACAAAGCAATAAAAATGTATATCTTATGATCTTATCGCAAGATTAGAATTGTCAACATACACTGAGACACAAACACATACAGATGGAGATATCTACTACCGCAACCAATGCAACTTGCTTTCAGCTGTTGCAACTCCCATTGTGGTGGCTAGCTGCATACTAAAGTGTTTCCTTTTTCGTTCGAGGTAGAGCAAAGATTTTACATTTGAAGATTTTTATCGAAAATTAATGATAAATTAAGACTAGAAGGCTGCTTAGCCATAGCCCTTTCATTGCCTCCTCATACGTAAATTCAAATCAGTCTTAACGACCAATTTAATGGATCGGATGGGAGCAGAGTAATATGCCTTAGAACATGCCACCTTTTATTTTTTCGGAATTATCTTCTTCTACTTCATGTAATTTGATTGAGGGGACACCGTTTACTATCTCTGTATCTGCTGTGTGTTCTTTTAATTACCAACACATCATAAATTCTTGATTTTTCTGCGGGGCGAGGAAGCCAGAGAGGGAGAAGAAGAAGCAAGTGGTCTTGATTTCTTTTAAATAAAGAATAATGATGGGATTGAGTAAAATGAAATGTTGGAAATTGTAATCACAACAGCACTCTGCATACATACAAAGTTCTTGAAATTGTTGTCAAAATTGCTCACATGGGGGAAAGGATCAACATACAATGTTGACTGTCAATTACGAGGATATAAGCTGAAGTTTTGAAAATTGTTGGGATTTTTTATAGATCAACTTCCGCAGGCATCGATTCAAATTTTATAAGAAAAATAGGGAGACTTCGAATGGATTTTTTATGGCAAAAAAATTGGTAAACCTTGGGTGCAAGAGAAGGGAGGTCAGTCTCCTATCGAGCGCCTCCCCAGAAGGGAAGGTGTAAATAAGTTGGTTGTTTGTCGGTTGTTCGAGAGTATCGATAAGAACAACCGGTGAAGAGCAATCTCTACCCAACCTATCGAGACAGACGGGGCTCAAATTCTGAGTCTGAAACCGAGAGTAAGACCAATATAACCATCATAGAATGATGAAGAGTGAGGAGGCTGATAACATGGTAGAAAAAGGTGAGCAAAGACAAGAAAAATGAACTATTTGGAGCACAAAGGCGGAAACTGACCAGGAAAATTCGAATAAACAAGTGCGAACATCAGACTGATGCTCAAAAGTCTAAGCGTGAACTTCCTCTGAAAGTGGCTAAGAAGTTTGGTCTCCGGAAGAGCAGACGAATGCCAAATCTGCAAGAAAAAGAATATAGCTTCCCGAGTCTGAACATGAAAGTAACCAATATAGCCGTCTCAGTATGTCGAAGGAGTGATGAGGCTGATAAGAAGACAGATTATGTGAGCAAGGAATCCGCCAATCCCACAACAAGTAAGAAGCAGTTGTCTAGGGCACAAAGGCGGTAACTGACCAGGATGAAACGGAGAAACAAGTGCGAACATCAGACTGATGCTCAGAAAGATAAACTTCAACTTCCTCCGAGGCGGCGAAGAAGATTTTGGTCTCCGGAAGAGCAGACGAATGCCAAATCCGCAAGAAAAAATAAAGCCTCCCGTGTTTGACCATGAAAGTTATACCAATATAGCCGTCTTAAATTAAGTGAGCAAGGAATCAGTTATCTGGCGCACAAAGGCGGAAACTGGCCAGGATAAATCGGAGAAACAAATGCAAAGAGCAGACTGATGCTTAGAAGGATAAGCTTGAACTTCCCTCAATTTCGTCCGAAATGGCGAAGAAGATTAGGTCTCTGAAGAGCAGACGAATACCAAATTCGTAAGAAAAAAATATCGCTTCCCGAGTCTGAACATGAAAGTATGATCAATATAGTCGTCTTAGAATGTCAGAGGAGCGAGGAGGCTGATAAGACGGTAAATTAAGTGAGCAAGGAATCCGCAACATTTAAGAAGCATAAGACTGATCGTCCTTCCACTTCCTCGGAAGCGGTGAAGAGGATTATCTCCGGAAGAACAGACTAATGGCAAACCCCGAATAAAGAAAAAGAGCTTCCTGTCAGCTGATATAAAGAGAAAACGGAGCTAGTAAGACGAACGCTACATCGGTAGCGGCGAAGAGGATTACCTCCGGAAGAACAGACGAAACCCACAATAAAAAAGAGCTTCCCGTCAGAAAACGGATCCAACAAGAATCCATCTACGTAGGGATTTAATATGCACAAGACGAACGCTGCAACGAAACCGCCCAGCAATCCGCAATTTTTGTTTCACCTAAAACTTTTATTGTATTGAAAATGGGGCCGAATTGGGATCCTTATACGGTGGGTATGTCAAAACTTGAAAATTTTAGCCATTTTGGTTACAAATTGAGGCGAAAACATTCAATTCCTTCGAAAATAGGTCGGAACCTTTGTATGGGGCTTGCTCAAGCATGAACCTACATTTCAATGCAATTATTTTTCAGTTACCCACTCAGTTGCAAGTTTAATAGGAGACCTCTGCTGAAGAAGGCTTATCTGAATGTTTTTTTAAGAACAATAAAATTTATTTCTGCTGAATTGTAGTTTTGATCAAGAACATTTCATTTCATTCATTTCATTTCATTCAGCTTAGCTAAATAGTAGTTAACTGAAAGTAAACTCAATTCAGCTTAGCTGAATTGTTGTTTTAACAATTAAAACTAAAATTTAGCTTATCGGACATGTTGTTTTGGCAAAGAAACCCTAATTCAGCTATGCTGAATTTCTTACAAAATATCTAGTTCAGCAAGAACGGGTCAACGAAAAACCAATTCAGCTAAGGTTAATTTCTTACAGAATATCGAGTTCAGCTGAACACCTAAGCTGAATGGAGGTTTAGTTAATTAGAAATTTTATTTAGCTGAATTGAATTCATCGAAGTTGAACCTCTAAGCTGATTAGCCTTAGCTGAATGGAGCTTTCTTTAAATAAATGTATTTTTGTTTAGCTGAATGGTAGTTTTAGTAAAAAAATCCGTAATGCAGCTGAGCTAAACTTCTTACAGAATATCCAATTCAGCTTAGTTGGACCTTTAATTTGAATAACCTTAGCTCAACGGAGCTTCTGTTAATCAAAAGTTAAATTTCGATTAGCTGAATTGTTGTTTTCTCACACAATATCCAATTCAGCTGTGTTAAATACCCATTTTAATCACTAAAAATAAAATTTAGTAGTGCTGAATAATCATTTCATTGTAATTGAACCTATTTTCTGAGAAATATTGTAATCTTTATGAATAAAAATATGAAGAATAATGCCTTCGATAATCTTTCCAATCAAACTTCCTTCCTTGCTCATTATCCTACCCACATAGTAATGCATTCTGTTTTAATTTTTCTTCACATCTTCTTTAATAAGTATTTAACTGCATTTCCCTTTAGTAGTTTCATTAATTATGATGTAAACTTGTCTCGTGTGTGGAGTGATTTTTTTGTTTTATTATTTTTTTGATGACTGAGGATGATGACACCCAGATATGATGACATGATGCTGATGGTCTGTCTGCCTTCCTCTCCCCATGTGTGTAATTGGAATAGATGGCTGAGGATGTTACTCAGGGGGCGAACATGACGCCCCAACTGTTGATGATGAACTTACACTTTTTGGTTGAGCGATGTGTGTGTTCTGGCACCACCATCATCGGAGAGACTGACTGACAGCCAAGCAAACCATCAAACTCATGTGTCAACCTACGTTGTTCTTGTCCATTATTATTTTCATTTCAATGGGTGGACTTTATTATGAAAAATTGATAATCATTTGGTGGCGCAATGAAAACGAAGAAGAAGTCAAAATTATTTATTTCGTGTGGGGTTCCTTTTTTCATTACTTGAGAGAGTCATATAGAATGAAAGAGAGAGGTTGTAAAAAAGCGGTAGGGGATAACTTAATGTTGATTGACTTCAATTGTTCAATGTACAACTCAATTTTTGCAGTTGCAATAAATCTTATTCCGACTCCCTTACGACTTCAGAGGGCGAGATTGAGAAAACAATGTCTTGTAGTTTTTTCCTCATTTAATTGTTGATTAAAATATCATTAATTTCTATGGAGAAATGGCATTTAATGTTCAAAAGGAATGTGAAGTTTGTTTTTCGAAAAGAAATATGAGTGGTTCTTGAGCCAAATATTTTAATAAAGGGAGAAATTTGGAGAGCTTGAATTTTCTATAATAAAATTTAAAACCAGCTTTGCTGAATTTTTTATTATATACAAAACTATAATTTCGCAAGCTGAATGGTTGTGCTCTAGAGAAATTCAAATGTCATGCAATGTGAATAAGAGTTTTATCGAGTAAATATACATTGAGCAAAACAAAATTCATAGCGAATATTGGTGTTGGTCATCTATACAACAATTCAGCTAAGCTGAATTGTAATTTTATAAGCAGATAAATACACAAACGTCCATTTTAATTTTTTTCTATCAAAAATATTCAATTCAGCTCAGCATAATTTTTAAATTTTTTATGAAAAATATATAATTAGTGTCACAAAATTCGAGTTTAATGGAAGAAGGCTTTATTCAGCTTAGCTGAATTGTACATTTGCGTATAAAACTTGAAATACATAACGTTGAAATTGGATATTCCTTAAAAAAAATAATTCATCACAGCTGAATTGTTGTTACTTTAAAAGAAAACATAATATGGGGTAGCAGAATTATAGTTTCTCTGAGGAAACTCAATTAGTTGCCCTCACTCCCAATATCCATTAAAGAAAATCAAATTCAGTTTGGCTGAAATGTCATCAAATAAATGATAACCTAATTCATTGCATCTAAATTGTTATTTGTCCCATTGAAATGCAATTCAGCAAGACTAATTGCGAACTAATTTCATTTTTAATTGGATCACTTGTAGTAAAAAGGCAATAAATCATTATTGAAATTACTCAATTTGAAAAAATCTGGACGATCATTTGTATTAGTTGCGGAAACAGTGTCGGGTTACAATTTCCTTAAGTACTTTGGTTTAATTACTGCCTTAATTTTACTACTGTGACTGTCCGACAGTTTGCGGAAGTCATTCATCAAGTGGATAGAATTTCTTTAAGTGGTTCTCAAAATGACAATTTTTGAAGAGATTTGAGAGATCATTGTTTTTTTAGGAATTGGATAATAATGACATAAAGATAACCGGGAGAGATTTCTTCCCGCACAGAGAAATTATTTTTTTTAGATATTTAATTTAATTTTTGTTTGTAATATATCAGGCAGGACTGCTATTAAAACTGTGAATCATGGACATTGGATTTAGAAATTAACTTCCATGTTTCTGAGCACGATAAATTCCAAATTGAGTAATCGATTTTATCCAAGATTTGCAATCGCAATTTCTAACAAAGTATGATCAATTCACAATCATCGGCCTTCGAAAACTTAATCATAATATTTATAGAAAAGTTAGGTAAAGGTTAGCCAACGGGCAGAAACAGATCTGAGAAACATCTCGACCCAATCTTATGAGATAGGCCGGGACTCAAATTCAAATTCCAATCCTGAAGATACTATAATAACCATCTTAGAATGTTGGAGAAGCAAAGAGTCAGATAGGATAAGGTAGAGGAAGTGAGCAAGGATATCGACAGGCTCACGACAATTAACAAGCTGCTCTCTAGGGCACACAGGCGAAAACTGGCCTGGATGAACTGGGGAAACAATTGCGAACAGCAAAGTTATGCTCCGAAGGATAAGCCTTATATTCCCACTTTTTCCTCGGAAGGAATCCTTGGAAGAGGATAAAGAAAAAGAACGTCCTATCGGCTGATGTAAACAGAAAGCTGAAGCAACGCAAAGTTAAAAGAGTCTGAGAATTATCAACTGCGGGTGTCGGAATCTTCCGTAAATTCATTGAATCCCGTTACAAAATAGGAAGAGTGTAGCCACAATGGAGGACCGCCTTCTTATGCGAAGGTTGTTAGGAGGCGCTATTGATACGACCTCTGTTACGTAGTGATCGATACCCATTAGGTGGTGATTGGTATATTGGGTTTAGGTAGGAAATACCTCTACGAAAAATATTCACTATTAGCCCACGATTTTGTATAGGCCGCATATATCGGTATCTCCCAAATTTTGAGGAGTTTGAGTACATTTTCAACCGAATTGGCTCTAGTTTGATATTTTGACCTCTCATTGGGTGCTAAAAAAATATTTATCAGTATTGGTCAGTTTTCGTTGTAGCCTCCATACAACGGTACTCCTCATTTTTGGTTATTTTGAGGACTTTAGTTAAGCTTTTCAACCGTATTGGCTGTAATTTTGTATTTGGGGATATCATTGTAAATATTCCTACCAAACATTATCAACATTGGTCCAATTTTCACAGTAGCCCCTTTATATTAAAGTACCTCCCAATTTTCGGTATTTTGGGGAGTTTTGGCATATTTTTCCAATCGAACCGGATGATCTGGTTTAATATGTTCTCAATGAGTGTCAAGTCAAAACCAAAAAAATTATTAATAATTATTATTGTCCGCATTTGCCAACCGAAAAGAGTCTAATTTGGTATTTCGGGGTCTTGGAGACTGGAATACATATGCGCAGGAAATTATAAGTCCATGTTTTGACATAGTCCCCATTTAAAGAAAGATCGGATACATTTTTAGTATTTTTAAGGTTTTTATCCTCGTTTAAGCATCGAAGTGGTTGGAATATGGGATTCTGGGTTCTTGGAGGGTGTAAATGTCTTCACAGTAAATATTCAATATACATAAGTCCATGTTTAGACTTTTTAGTGTTCGGAAGGAGTGGCTGTAATATTGCATTCTGGATTTTTGGAAAATGAAAAACATAGTTACAGAAAATAGTCAATGTAGTCCATTTTTGGCATGGCTCCCATAAATGCTCCTCATCGTTTTTGTCGTTTTAGTCTCATTTACCAACCAAAGTACTAGTAATTTGGCATTCGAGGTTCTTGGAGGGTGTAAAAAATGTGTTTTGCACACCACAAAAAGGTAGTTTTGTGGTTTTAGCCACATTTTCCTACGGAAGTGACTGTAATTTGGCATTCCGGATCCTAGAAGGTACATGTGTGAAAAATGGGGCTATGTTCAAACATAGACCTATTTTGAATATAGGTTTCTTGGAGGCTTTATTCGTATTTGCCCACCGGTTTGGTTGGAATTTGGTATTCCATATATCTAAATTTTGAGTTTTTTCGGAATTGGTTATATTTGATATTTTTGTTTTTTTTATTTGGTTTCAAATTATACTACCAAATATTTAAATGACATAGCCACAAAATAAAACTCCCATAGACCCAAAATAAAACCCCCGATTGATTTAACGTATTTTCATTGATTTTATGAGGGTATTTTTTATGTCCAGCTTTTTAAAACGCAATATCCAGTTTTTTGTAAACCAGAATCTGGCAACCTTACTCCCATATTCCCAAAGTTGAAGTTCCTAGCCCAGCTCTCGGCATTTTTATACAATTTAAAATGCATAAGGGTATAAATTCAATAATTCGGCCAGACCGGTCTAACCTGGCAGCTAAGCAGAAAATATGTATGTATTTCCATTTTTTTGTAATTTTTTACGAAGTCTATAATTGTGGAATATTTTGTACCATCACCATCAAATTTTTGCATTGTCATATTGGTTGAAGTATGCCTATAATTTGTTAAAAATTTACCAAACAATAGCAAACGAAATAATACCCAAATAAAGGTGACAGCCAAAAGAAATACGAAACAGAAGACGACAAGCGATAATCTGTATTCAACAAATTCTTAACAGTAATCATAGCCAAACACAGAGAGGAAGATAAGATCCTCCGAAATACCTCCTCTCCACTTAAAAAAAAAAAACCAAAACCGACAACAACAATTTGTCGTCGAAAAAATACGCAGACGCAATTGAATGCAATCATAAAAACGCATGCCACTAAATAATAATCCGAACAACAAAGTGTTCGTTCATCTGCTCACCACCACCCAGCGGGAGATTTCAGTGCCGACAAAACTAGAAAGAAATGTAATACCCAAAAAAAGAAGACGACGATGAAGAAAATAAAACGACAAAAACTGCATAAGACGCTGACTACTGGGTTTTTTATAGTTTTGTCGATTTTTTCTTGAATGAAGCTAAGACTCCGAAGCAAGACGATAGGAAATACTGCTGTTGTTTTCTGGCTCTAACTGATATTGCCTGCTGCCAGGCCAGGCAACTAGCCAGCCAACCTCTCACAGCCAGTTTGGCAAGTGTGACCATGACGAATAATGTGAAAAAATGATTGCCATACGTAGCCTAGCATCAGCACTACTAAGTATTTGCAGATGTTTTATGGGATTATTTGGTGTTGTTGTTGCTGCTGTTGTTTTTATTGGTGTCTATGCGATTTTTATCTCGCAATTGCTTAGACAAAAGGATGTTGTTGGATGACCTAAAGTGTTGTGTCCTTTTTTCTCTTTTGTTGTTGTTGCGTTTGTTTGGTCTCTTCGTATAGATAGGTCACAAGGCTATTGTCTAAAGAAGAAATTGAGACCATATCATGACATGAATGGGCAAACAAACAAAAACCAAAATTGAATTTAAACTCGTAAAATTTTTATTTTATAATGGATTTTTGCGGATTTGATAAAATTGGATTTCCAAGGAAAACAAATAGAGGATGGATATTTTTGTCTTTGTTTTTTTTTGAAAAACTAAATGGATTTTATTTAGCAATTTATATGAAGTATGTCCACAAGAGATAATGCGCAGCAACACGCCTCTAAAGTAAGTTTGATTATGGTGACAGTTTTTTTCTATTATTACGATAAGGTGATTTTTGAAGCATAGCGAATTATTTTTTGTAACACCCACATTAGATTTTATTAGGAATTGTGGCCATTGTGTGTTGACCTTGAAATGGCAAAAGCCATTTTGAACATATTTTTGAAGTCTATACAAAATTTCTGGTCGATCGAATAAACGTGGAGTCTTTGCGTATATATAACTAAACCGATTTGAATACTATTTAATACACGTCTAGAATAACATAGACTTCTCAATCGCACAAACTTTGGAGATTTGTCGCCTATTTTTTTATTAAATAGTTCGAAAAATAATATATGGGAGCTATATCGAAATCTGGTCCATTTTCGACAATAATTAATACTAAGCACAATTGTGTACGATGTGAAAAAAATCGCCTCACTCGTATAAACCCATCCATCCATTACCATTAGCATACATTCAACATTGCAGAAACGCCAATCGTAAAAAAAACGTTTGTTCTCGTTGGACCGGCACAATTTGACAAGAGTTTAAATTGAACAAATACAATCGCAAATCTTCAAAATTCGTTTATAAAATCGCCACAGGTCACGGATCATGGATGTATTCATGTGAGCCCGAAATAAATCCAAGTTCATCGTGATAGAGGGACGTCGTAGCAAGTGGTCGCCTGTTTCTATGCCTGAGCAGTGTAGGATGACCAATGTCGAGTGGTACATTGCAATATGTTCGTCTGAGACTTTCGAGAAATTCGAATAACGAATAAGAGAATACAAATTATTATGAGCCATGCGAACTATGGCACATCGGCTCACACCAGCGCCTTTTTGACAGGCTCAAAGGTAGATTGGATCATCCGACGTACAGCCCTGACTTGGCTCCCAATCATATATTTTTCCTCCTGTAGATCAAGCGATATCAACATTGAATAATTAATATCGGAAACCTTTAAGAAGAAAATAAAAATTTATTGTCAAATTATTTCAAAACTGCATTCCGACCATTTAAGTTGGCAACAGTATAATCGAAGCATCGGACAGAATGATAAAGGATCAAATGCAAATAACAAAAATTTTTGAATTTGTAATTCCGAAGTTTTGACATATAAAGATTCCGCACATTGACTATCGCTACATCCTTCAATTCGGGAGTACATTCTTTCTCTGAAAAATCGACGGAAAAATTATTTCAAAACATTCTCTATATTCTGATGGTAGAATACGTATAATTCATATACGAAGCGATTTAAACTGTATACACAACTTGTACACACGTGTGCCCTCTTCTCTATATTCAAAAGCTCATAACATTATCAAAATTTTAATTTTTAAGTTTTTTCTTTTGATGTGTGTCGTCCATAATCAGGCCTTGACATATGAAATCGAAGGATTTAAATATAAGCTCTAAAACATTTAGCAGCTCTAAAACATTTTAGGTCAATATGGTTTGACCTAGTCCCCCTTATAAAGATCACGCTAATTTTCGCTATTCTGAAGGTCTTGGCCGAATTTTCTAATCTGAGTTTAATTTTGTATTTCGTTTCCTCAGAAAAAAACTCTCTTAGAGGACAATTTACAATGTCAAATTCCATACATAATGTCCCGCACGATTTTATGTATTATAGATGCGCACAACATCGTGCGGCAAAACTTAATGTTGATTTTAATGTTATTGTTTAGGAAAACATAGATCCCTTCCGGAGCCTTCTACTCCTTTATTCATGAGTCCTCGTATATGGTATTGAAATGAGATTTTTTGACATACTGTCCGCCTGACTATTGACATCATCAAGAGATCCAGAATTTATGAAAGTACACATCGATTTCTGTTACTTCTAGGATGTATGATTTTGAAAATTATAGTTTTCCAATATCGTTTCAGGAACGGTGCCCTCGGTAAAATGAACTTAGTCATTCATTGAGTTCCATAGTTTATTTTCAGTTCAATTTTCAGTTAATTCGGCCAATAACCGGGGAAGCTCTAGATGACAAATTAAAATAAAAGGAAGTATATAAACAAGATCAGGAATGAACTACTAGAACAAAATAAACTGGATGGACTAAAGAACCGTAGAATATTTCTTTTGAACTATATCGCTTCGGAACGACTCAAATCTACGGGAAATTAAAAAAAATCGATATATGTTTTAGAAGTTTTTTTTAGAGTTTTATTTTATGTACAAATTCCATCAAATCTAATATGAATTTTAAGCGGATTTTTATACCCTTCACCACACTGTGGTACAGGGTATTATGTCTTTGTGCATATGTTTGTAACAGGCAAAAGGAATCGAGATAGACACATGGTTCCTTTTGAGAATATGCATAGAATCACTTTCTGAGTCGATTTATGCATGTCCGTCCGTCCGTCTGTTGATGTTAAATTGTAAACAAAGTACAGGTCGCATTTATAATCCGAAATTTGGCACAGCTCATTTATTTGGCCCAAGGACGAACCCTATTGAAATTGGGAAAAATCGGTTCAGATTTAGATATAGCTCCCATATACATTTTTGTCCGATTTACGGACTTTAGTCCCTCAAAATCATTCGATTTGCACGAATTTCGGTACAGCGTACTGAATTAAGTCTAAAATGATGTGTGCCAAGTTTCGAGAAAATCGGATCAGGTTTAGATATAGCTCCCATATATAGTTTCGTCCGATTTAAGGTAAATGGGGCACCAAAGTCCCTCTATATCTTTCGATTTGCATGAAATTTGGCACAGAGTACTAAATTAGGTCCAGAATGATGTGTGCCAAGTTTCGAGAAAATCGGTTCAGATGTAAATATAGCTCCCATATATAGTTTCGTCCGATTTAAGGAAAATGGGGCACCAAAGTCCCTCTATATCTTTCGATTTGCATGAAATTTGGCACAGAGTACTGAATTAGGTCCAGAATGATGTGTGCCAAGTTTCGAGAAAATCGGTTCAGATTTAGATATAGCTCCCATATATAGTTTCCTCCGATTTAAGGAAAATGGTGCACCAAAGTCCCTATATATCTTTCGATTTGCATGAAATTTGGCACAGAGTACTAAATGAGGTCCAGAATGATGTGTGCCAAGTTTCGAGAAAATCGGTTCAGATTTAGATATAGCTCCCATATATAGTTTCGTCCGATTTAAGGTAAATGGGGCACCAAAGTCCCTCTATATCTTTCGATTTGCATGAAATTTGAACAGAGTACTGAATTAGGTCCAGAATGATGTGTGCCAAGTTTCGAGAAAATCGGTTCAGATTTAGATATAGCTCCCATATATAGTTTCCTCCGATTTAAGGTAAATGGTGCACCAAAGTCCCTATATATCTTTCGATTTGCATGAAATTTGGCACAGAGTACTGAATGAGGTCTAAAATGATGTGTGCCAAGTTTCGAGAAAATCGGTCCAGATTTAGATATAGCTCCCATATATATTTTCGTCTGATTTAATGTAAATGGTGTCGTCCGATTTTACAAAAATTGACACAAACCTTTCACAACGTACTGTAGTGAGAATAACCTAGAAGTTGGTTTTAAATGCTTTACCATTGTGAGTCCAATAGACACACCAATTTGCTCTACGTACGAAGTTACTATAACATAACGTGTGGCAAGTTTAGTTCAAATCGGATTAAATTTTGACATATATATATATATATGTTAAGTTTATAAGCGTATATATATATATATATATACGCTTATAATTGACTTTCATAATTTTGTCCCTGGTTTCATCATCAATTTTTTGATGCCCGATATTTTTCTGTTCGAAAATAAATTTCTTTCTCTGTGTAGCAGATTAACAAGCTACCTTCAGTGCTACATTTAAATGCATTGAGATTGCAATGCAAAATGTATACTTTGAATACGATATAGGAAAAAATATGGAATTTCTTTCATTCAATATTACTATTTGATATTGGCAATCGTCATGGTGTGCCCGAGTAATGCGGAGGGACGATGTAATCGTTACTTATGTAAAATACATTAAACATGACCATAACTTTGTGGTAAAGGATGTCGGTTGCTCCCCAGATAGAAATGGCTACAAAAAAAAAAAAAAAAAAAAAAAAAAAACACACACACAAACTGGCGATATATAGTTGTTATATACAGAAAAGAAAAAAAGGAGAGGGGTAAAAAGAAAAAAATAAAAAACAAAAAGCAAAACAAACACCCAGAAAGAACTAAGTAAAAGTGGCTGCTGTTTCAATTGTGGCTTTGGCATTACTTCTTTCAAGTCTGAAGTTAGTTGTTCGTTCGTTGTCGTCCGTCCCCTCCATTCACTCACGCCTGGCTGTAATCATGATGTTGATTACATTAAACGAGCGAGTAAGTCATCAAATGTAGCTGCAGTGTAATTTTTAAAAGTAAGCATTGCGAAAAAAACACTTAACTATGAAAGAAGAAGAAGTTGATTTTATTACATTTTTTCTTACTTCGCTCCATATAAACTTTCAGGGGAAAATAAAAAGGATGGCAAACCGACCCCAACCAACCTCTTTTTTTAAACTCCAATTCTGGGAAATGTTAAAAATCTATAAAAATATTTATGGAAAAAATTATGAATATCAATTGTTCAATAATAAAATGTTGCACGTATTAATAATGTTGACTCTCCCAGACTCCTCCTCCGCCGCCATTCCTCTACAACAACTTTACAAATATTTTCGATTGTGATCCTAGACAAAGGTCAATGTTTAAATGTAATGGGTAGCCATGACTTGGATAAAAACACGATCAATACTTTTAAAACATTTCTACGTGGAAGGGAGGGAGTAGAGGAGAAAGGAAATTGAAAACTGCTCCCGTAAACTGAACAAGACAGCCACTTAAACGGTTTTTGTTGTTAACATCACAAAAGAAGGAAGCCATCCATGGCAGTAAATGAAAATTCTATTTTCCGTCATGGCTGTTATTGTTTGCTTAACAAATTTGCATATTGCCATTCCGAAAAAATCGCTTTTTATTGTTTTATGCAAAAATTACCATTTATGATTTTATGATTGTTTTTTCTGAAAATCTGCAAAAAATGATATTGCTGCCATCTAAGGTTAAGCAGAAGACACAGAACAAACAAACGATTCTAGATTTCTTCATTCTTTGCCTTGATAGCTAGCTGCTTGTATAAGGTAACAAGTACCATGGAATTTTATTCCCATTTTTCTTTGGTCACAACGATGCAGAAAAAAACTCCAGTTTCGTTTGAGGTTATAGTTCAAAATTTGCTCAAATTTGTTATGAAAACCAAAAAATGAAACGAACGATCTGATATCCAACGATAAGAAGATATCATCACGTTTTTAACATTTTATGCAAATCGCTAGTCAGTGGACGGACGGACAAGTTATGAGAAAGGAAGCCAAATACAAAATTTTTAAAAAAAGATTAAAAGAACAAAATGGACTATATAGAATCTAGGCTAGGCTCTGAGAAGTCAAAAAAATCCCTTTGTTTAACACATGATGGGCTAATATTGAAAATATTAGGTTGGAATGTCCGATTTGGGCCAAATATGCCCGGTTGCTGTATGATCTGTTGCCATTTTAAAGGTATCTTCATAATGTCTCTCTCATAGAAGTCCTGCTCTCTTTTTGCAAAAAAAACTCTAGTAGTCCATTTTCACAATCCTCCCTAGATACCAATTTGTTATCATTAAAGTAATATTGCAATGCAAGGAAAAAATGATAATCGCTTGGTGCCATGTCCGGACTGTATGGCGGATGCATTAAAACTCCCCAACTAAGCTCCCAAAGTTTCTGGCGAGTCCCTGTTGATGTGTGTGGCCTAGAGTTATCCTTGTGAAACCCGACACCTCTCCTGTTGGCCAATTCTGGCCGTTTCTGTTCAATGGCTATCTTCAAACGGTCGAGGTGTTGACAGTAGGTATGAGAAATTAGCATTTGGTCATATGGAATCAACTCACAACAAATAATCCTCTTCCAGTCCCACCAAATGCATTGCAGAACGCTCCAGACCGTTAATCCTGGTTTGGCCACCGTTTGAGGTGCTTCATCGCTCTTTGACCACGATCGTTTTTGAACAGATTTATCGTATGTGATCCATTTCTCATCTCCAGTCACCATTTGTTTAAGAAATGGGTATTTATCATTCCGTTTTGCCAAGGCTTCGCAGATGGAAATTCGATTCATCCTATTTTTTTTGTTAATTGGTGTGGCACCAACACATCGACCTTCTTTTTGAATCCAGCTTTTTGTGAATGGTTTAATACAGTTTTATGGTCGATTTTTAACTCCTGGGTGATGTCACGACTGTTTACATGCCGGTCAACTTCGATCATTTCTCTGATTTTATCGATATTTTCGACGACCCACCAAATGGATTTCGTTTTAACCCACTTAATATTTGGCTAAAAGCGTCCCTACCCATTGAGAATCGGAAATTTTCTCTTAGTAGAAAATATGGAAAAATGAAAATACTTTAATTTCTGTATTTTTGATATAAATGTGTTTTTATTTCTGGGAGGATGAAATAAAGGACATATGTGCAAAATGGTATCCATAATACTGAAAGTAATTGACCCCCAAATTTATATAGGAGAAAATTTACGAGTAGGCCAAATTGAAACAACGTAGGATGTGTTCTGCAAAATACAAAATAGCACCATTTTGAAACTTATTTAAAAAAATGTTGCGAAAGAATTAGTTTTTCCACCCAGGAGATATTTTTTACATAAATAAATTTATAGAACTGATGGTTTTAATTTAAAATAGATTTTTATAGGTCGGATCGACTTATAAAAATGTAAGGGTTTTATGCTCCTTAAAACAATACAATTAAAATAAAAATAAAAAAAAAATTTTCAACTATAGCCTTCAAAAAAAAAAAAACAAACTGGGATTCAGCCTGACTATTTTGCAAAAAAAAATCTAATGTTAAAAAATATAATTAAAACATATATCCACACTATAGACCATCAGGTTCATGATAGCCCTTAAAAATACATGTTTTAAAAATTTACGCCATGAACAAAAATTTTTAAACATTTACAAATGTCCCTAATTTTTTAATCTGGCCAGGTTAAAGGGGTCTCCACCGTCTTCTTGATTCATGCTAGTTCATATCGCAGTTGTATATAAATAGGAAAAAATAGTGAGATTTGAAACCAATAGATAAGATTTAGAAAATCCTTGCAATAACTCAATTTGTATTTGAGGTTTCGCAATGAGTTTTATTGAAATCCAATCTATGAGTTCTAACTATGAAAACCTTCTATCAGTTGATTATTACCTGTCAAATTAGCCAAATTGGTAATAGAATAATGTTTAACTATTTAAGTTAATCATTATCTATAGAAATATATGGAAAATTTGGTAGGAAAATGCAAAAAAGTCACCGATCATTTTATATTTTGTTCCCTAGTAAAATAGACAAGGTTGTCCGAAAACCTATAATTTTCTAAAATGTCTCTAAACAGCAGAAAATTACACATTAAGAAAAAAGTAAAAAAAAAATAACTAAAAACAAATTTACAACGACAGACACAAGAACTGCTTATCAGAAAAACGTTTAGTTTAACTAGCAGGTAATTTAGATAGGTCGTTTTCAAACACCAACAACAGAATATAGCCTCTAGACTAAACAGCCAGCTAAGTAAGCAGCCAAGCATATAAACATCAGCATGCCATCAGAAGAGAGCATCTTTATGGCAGAGTTGGTTGTTGCTGTTGTTGTTCACTTTGACACAATTTTATTTTATGAGCCACTGCCGTGGTTGTGATGTCCACCTTTCTTCTTTCCAACCAACAAAATGCAATACTGAGCCAAAACTCCACTTGCAAGCCAAAAGAGACAAACAAATACTGAAAAAGAATAATTGCAGGTAATTTACTTTTGGGAAACATAAAAAAATCCCAAACATGAAAGTTTTATTGTATTTTTTTAAATATCATTAAAAACAGATTGTTGTTGTTGTTTTGTTTTCATAACTAATGAAGATTAAAGTTGGAAAAAAGAGGTCTGCAAGTTCGGAACTCTGAAAACAAGTGCATTACATTAAACAAAAATAAAAAACCCGAACAGCCAAAAAATGACTTTATTAACTCCGACAATAATGTTCTGGCAGATGGGCCAACGATAACAGTTAATATATGACAACGAGAGATAGAATGCGAGATAGTCCGACAGACAGACAAAAACACATTTCCAAACAACATTCATAAATAATTACCATTATTAAAATGAAAAGTAATAACGAGAAAAAACAGCTGTTAATCTACCCAAAAACAAAGGCACCCTGAAGTACTTTTTATGGCTAAGTGGCGGTGGTGTTGGACAGATAATAAAAAAAGAGAAATCTCTTTTTAACGCCTCCGCACTGGGTTGACATAGACAGAGCAGACCACACGGTAAGTAATGTAATAAAAAATATATGTATATATTTGAAAATAATTTACTAGTTAATGGCATATAAAACAAATTGTAGTTGTTTTTAATAAATATGAACATATGAGGCGAAATCAAACAATTATTGGAAATGGGTGGATCAGATCTCTAGGTGTTCCATGATAGAGAATGGGAGGTGGTCGATACCAAGAATGCTGTTGTGGCATATATATTTTTTTTTCTTGAAAGATTTTTATGAACTTATATCTACATTTTCCTAAAATAGTTCTTTTGACTGACTGTTAAAAATACAATCAACGCATATGTGAAATATTCGAATTCTTTGCTAAAGTGGGTCCTTTGAGGATATTTAAGCTGTTGGACTCGAATACCCAACACATGCCCAGCATGTTGACTAGGCCCAATGCACAGCAAAGCCTACTTATTTGTCTCTTAATTTTGTCTGGAGACTCCTCTGTGTATTTGGACACTCCTCTGTGAACATTGTCAAGCAATTGAATACTTCGAATGAAGCATGTATAAAATTGGTTCTGCTATAGGGTACTGAAACCTGGTTTGGGTCTAACACCATCACACAAATGCTACAGGTATTCGAAAACAAATGCTTCAGTATCATATGTAGTATAGTCTGGCCCAACACTATAAGTAACGTAGAGTTGTGGAGCCTAACGAACCTGCAAGCCATACAGAAGCAGATGAATCCATTAGAAATGGATTGGCCACACAATGGAATCCCTCATGTAGGTTATGTTCGGTCAGTCGATTCATCAAATCGATTCATTCCTTGTTGTTGGGTCTATGTCATGGCCATTTCTACCAGAAGGTGTTTTCCTCCGAAAAAACCAAAATTAAGCCGATAATGATACATGACCTTGTTTAGAAGCTATGGAGAATAAGTAAAAAAGAGACAGCCTATGACTCATTCTTACTTTTGTATGCCACTTTGGTTTGCAGAGGTCTGCGGAATTATTGTCTAGTTTCCAGTTGGAACAAAATTGTCTAAATTTTTTTGACTACCTATAAGAAGGTAGTTGACATTTGTAGGAGAGGTACGAATTTTCTTTGCGGGTGAGCACCAGTGAGCAAGATAGAGAGACAGGCGGAAGGACACTTGTAATTCGCATGCAAATTGTATGAAACGGAGTTGGTCCAAAGTCTTGGGGTATAAACCAATATTCTGATGAGGCACCTTTCCATCGCATCAAAGTGTACATTCGCTTATTAGGTTGAGTGTATTAACATAAACTTATATTGAAAATTACCTACGAAGAAATTGTTTACCCGCCAAGATAGCGGAATGTGAAATTACAATCAATTCTAAAATATTGTCACTTGTAATCTGTTGGTAAATGGACCAATATTCCTTTTATGAGGGTTATATTTAAATACGGACCCATATTTATATTTTTGGCAGGAAGATTTTCAATCCAATGAACGCTCAACATATCAAAGTGGAGGCAATTCGTATGAAAAACGCGTTTGAGATCATCGAAATAATGAACACCGGGCTATCGTAGAAAAAACGTAGACTGATATTGAAAAGTTTTGGTAGGCTGATTTGCCACCCAATTTGAGCCAATATTTGTTTTTTTTTTTTCAAATTGGGCAATACTAATTTGATATCAAAATGCGAACGCACGTTTACACTCATTGTAAAGAGTTTGCCAATCTTGTCCCTGATGCTGTTCGATCCATAAAAGGAACTATGTCGTTCATGTAGTTCAATAGTACTTTTTAGTTCAATCGTTCATTGGTAAACGCAGATAATTCGGCCAAATTACGAGAAGATCTAAATGAAATATTGAATCAAAAGGAAACAGGTGAAATGGAGCTAAAATAGACCGACTGGAGCAAGAGGAATTATATGAACGATAGGACCGGAACTAGTACCGATCGTTCATTTTGTGTAATAGTTTGTTTGAACTAGTTCCTTTCGTAACGATCCAACTCCCAACTAATAAAAAATTGCCACTGTCAATTTCAAATTGAACATTTTCATCGTCGTGAAGAACACGAACGGACAACGTCTGCAAATTATAAAAAAATATTCTACAGAATTTCTGAGCCATTGATCGAAAACCAATTTTTGGTGTACTTATTGATCCCGTTAACAGGAAATTACAAGTTTAGTGTAAAATAGTGAGTCTAAATATATTCACTGTGTGATTTTGCCTAGCCAGTTGGATAATGGGTTGTCAAAGTCTCGAGGATATTTCCTATTTTAAGGCTTCCGTAGCAAATGTTCAAAAATAAGTAAATTCCATATCATTCTCAAGGATTTGGAATGACCCACATTTTAAATTTCTAAACTAAGAATTAAAGTTGATAATAATTTGTATCGACGTTCTTTGGTCAAGTCTATATTGGAGGGCCCTTTACTTGTCCCAAAATTCCATATTGTGACTTTTGTTGCTTATTAACTGTGTATTTCTTACTAAGCCACTTTTACTTAAATTCATATTAAAAATGCTGTTCATTTTTGTTGCCAATAATATTATCTCCTCCCCTTCTCCATTATCCTTAGCCATCGAAATAAACAAAAAACACAATTTAATAAATCAAGATAAAAAAATATATCTAAATTAAAGAACCTCACCTTTTTAAAAACTTCCTGCTATAAAGCAATTAATTCAATATATTAGAAAGAAAGAAAAAAACAGGACCTATCATTCTGTTCGCCTTGGGGTTATTTATTTATTTTTTGGCGAAAGAAATAAGTGGATATTTGATAGACTTTCTTAGAAACCCAAGAAGAAAACACTTAATAATTTCCTGTCTAATTTTGTTGGGCTTCAAAAGATAAGAAAGAAAAAAAAAAAACAAAAATAAACGAACGCCTTTTTTGTATGCAGGATAAAGGACATCTACAGGTATTTTTTTGGAAAAGATAAACGCAACCTTAATTTGTTTTGGCTACTGGTATTTCTTTGCTATTTTTTTTTGTTCGTTCATTTTAAGAGTCATGTAGGAGTTGAGTCCTTGATAATGTGGATAATTTCTACAGGAATGTCTGTTGTTGCCTGTAAACAATGGAGATACTTAATAATATCAAGAATTCAAAAAGATACGACAAAAAAATAATTTCTTGAAGACCACTGTAGAGTTCATTGTTTGTCATTTATTGTCCTTAAATGGATCCTTGGAGTGTTGTAATGTAATAAATATTTGGCTAGTTGACAATTGTCTTTTGTTTTTTAAGTAAAAGTTTATTTTCTTTTTAAGAAAAAAGTGTTGATCCCCTTTTTGATTACTTGCCTTGTGATTTTTTGTCATCACTTCTTCAATTTCTTATATCCTTTATCCTTTGTAACTTTTGTTATTATGACAACTGTTTATCTTTAGCTTTAGTTTTTATTACTCCTTGTTATTAGTCCTACAGCAGATAAACAACATATTGTTCATTGTGAACTTTGTCGGGATAAATCTCCAAAGTCATTAGCATTTTGGTTAAACAAACACTTTATTAGTCAAAGGGGTGTGTGAAAGTATTATTGTGTGTCAAATGTTGAGATTCTAACCACAAAAGGTCTATGAAACAATAGCAAGAATTGTTATGACCTTTAACATAAAAAATCTTTTGTATTATTGCTTGTTACTTTTAACAACAACAGTAACATCTTTATTAAGGAGAAACAAAAATACAACAACCAAAAATTAAGTGGACTTTCTCTGAACACAATCTCTCTCTCTCCCCTTCCATTTTCCCTTATTAGCTGGGTGTGAAGTTTCCGTTTTGAGAGTGTGCAAGTTTATGTGTTTCAACTGCTTGCGTTTCATTTAATTGCACACAATTAACTTTTACTTTTTTCTCGTGTCGAAATTAATGGTGGCTGTTTTATATCTTGGATATAACCTATCTTGAAGATGAAGATATTTTGGGAGTAGAAGAAATAAAGAATTATTTTCTGGGGAAATTTTGCTAAAAAAAATAATTGTAATTCCCAATAGGAACACATGTCATGCTATGAATACTGTACCATAGTTCTTCAAGCTTTCAAATCCAATTTTAAAATCTCGAAGAGAATTTTTTCTTTAACAATTTAATAACTTATTGTAAAATTCGTTGGTCCATACTTACTAAATTTGCGAGATTAATATTTTTTGGGAAACTTACCTAAAATAGAGAAAAAAGAAATATTTTAGTAAATGTCGATTTAAATAAAAGTATTGATATATTCGGCCGAGCCGAAAATTTTATAAAAATTTAAATTTTTTATTCAAAATTGTCAGGCGCAATCTCATTTTGTTGTTGTTTTTATATTAAATATCGATTTGTTAGGAGGAAAAAATAAAAATATATATTCGGTCGGGACGTCCGCAAGGTGTATGGGGAGACACTTTGATAAATATTCCCAAAATCAAAGTTTTAATATTCGAAGGAAGTATAAAATCGATTTTACTTTACCGCAGTGAAACCTGTGTCTAATATCATCACGCAAATCATATGCAGAACATTCTGGCCCAACACCGCAAGTAACGTAGAGCTGTGGAACCCAACGAACCGGGATGTCATTACCCAACATCAGGACGAATTCGAAATTGACCATGAAACACCTGACAACAAACAACAGCCCAAGAATTAAGACGAAATAACCGTACATGGAGAGATCAAAGAGGAGTAAAAAAATAATCGGTGTGGACGTTTATATGGGTGTTATAACACTAAAAATTGTTTTCTAGGCGGCACTGTGATTGAAAGACTGGGCTAGGAACATCCACATGGCGAAAAGTATGCGGGTCACAGCATGGGTGAATACACATGGGTGGAAAATGCTGCTTCTGAAAAGGTTTAAGTACCTAAAATGCGCGGACATTTTTTTATGTGGATTTTAAGTCAAAACGTGACCTATATCGGACGTGTTCTGAAAGATGGGAGAATTGTCTGAAATGGCGCGGGGGAACTTTATATGCGTTCCATGTCACAAAAAAGAGTTTAAATTAAGAATAATTATTTATTCTTGAAGAATCTGAAACGCAAAAAATGCAGCCCATTCTGTTTTGTTTTAATTTGTAACTTATTTTATACTTAATTTGGGATGAGGTTTTAAATACTTAAATTTTTGCCTCAGATCACATCCGCGGTTTTTTCTCTTAGGCTAACTTTTTAAGATCAAAGAATGCCACATGAAAAAAACGATTTCAGAAGCCAAATATTTTAGGTCAAAATTTATTTCGGACAGTATTTATATAAAGTAGACAGTATTTATAAATTTTGCACATATTTGTCCAATCTTCGATTAAGTTTGCAAATTGAAAATAGAGACAAACTTTTTTTGACACAACCCTACGAAAATGGACCAAATTTGAAGAAGAATAAATTAATTATGCGCTAAACTTGGATTTTAAGGATCATCCGCCGTAGTGCTCTAACTTTGCACCATGATAATGAAAGCTTTTGCATATTGGCTGAAACCTGCCCCTTTTGACTGGTAAAAAGTGGAATTGAATGGACATCCGCAATACAGGCCTGATCTGTTCATTTTCACACATTAGGAAGAAAATGAAAATATCAAAATTAAAAAAAAAAAAAATGTTCTGAATATTGTCCTGTATCTTACTTAAAATACGAATAAAATTTCTTATAATCGTTAGAAAATCACCATTTTTTTCAGAAATGTGTAACAGTTGAATTAATATCAAAACTATTTTCTTTCTTCTTCTTAGTGGTACATTTTCGAATCAGGATATGGACTATCCGTCCATATCCTGATTTGTTAGTGGTTAGCTATTGTTTCTCTTGCTAACAATCCCTGCCTCTTCACTTACTCGATTGTAGTTAGTTTATCATTTATTTGTTTGTTTATTTCAGACACCGTATTGCTATTATAAAATTCGCATATTTATTTTCCAAATTATTTCGATACGAGTACCCGATATTAAATATCAAACAACATAACCTGGTGTTTAAAATTGTTACATTTGATGATTGTTCTAATTGTTTCTTCAGAATAATTTCGGACAAAGCATCTAACAAGAACCACGAACCATGTCAGAACATGTGAATACTGACAATTTTCTTGGAAGAGATCTTTTGATGAGATCTTAAAATGATTGGAACATGAACCTATTTTCTGCTAAAGGGCTCTTCAGCCTCTGGGAACCTAAAATGACATGACGTAGTAGCAGAAACTTTATGTGGAGACCATGTCAGAACATTTGTCTACATTGGTAATTTTCTTGAAAGAGGTCTTTTATGCCAACTTTATTGGAAAATAAGGATAATGTCTTAAAATGACTTAACATTGGGCGAGACGTTTTAATATAAACGGTGTCGAAACATGAATCAATTTTTTGCTAAGAGGATCTTTAGCTTCTGGTCATCAATTTCAAAGCTATGAGCATATTTTTCAATTAACTTTAATTGTAATTATCATTGGGTGTCAAATCTTCGAACAAAAATTATCAATATTGGTCTAAGTTTTAGTGTAAAAACTACCACCCAAATTTTGGTATTATTGAGGATTTTGGGCAGGGTTTTTATTCGAATTGGCAGTAAGTTGGTATCTTGTTTTTTTTTTGAGTAGCAAATCTATATATATATATATATATATATCTATATATATATATATATATATATATATATCAATATTGGTCCATGCTTCAGGTTAGATCCCATAAACGCTTTAATATTTAAAAACGGGGTTTTGTGCCGTTAACCCAATTTTCAAAGCTCTATTATTATTTCTAATTTAAAACCGAACAGCTAATAATTTGGTATGTAGTATTATCACCGATTTAGAGTTTTGAAGGCTTTAACATTTTCAATACATCTGATGACATTTGGAATCAAATTTTTTCAACCGAAATTGGCTGTATTTTGAGTACAAGCCCATATACAAATTTCGTTACAGTAGAGAACATTTCGAGGTCTGATTACCAACTTCGAGAGACTAAATTATAGGAGTCTTCATATCCCAGAAAAATCTACAGCTTAGAAAAACAATTTGTCCATTAAAGGATAAAACTGTGTTTATAAATTAAGAGAAGTTGTTTTTTAATTTTAAATGTCTGGCTAAAATAAATATTTTCTCATCAAACCCTAACCTCTATTAAGGTATATCTTGGCCCAAAGAACCCTTAACAATTAAAACCTTGTCCATTCTCTTCACTGCACTTGCTTCAAATAGTCTCAATTATGGCTTTGTACCACAATCTGTTGCCACCAATTATTTTCTTTAATTTCACTTTCTTATTTATATGTTTACTTTTGGCCCTTCCCTTCTTTGTTTTTACCACCTCAAGGGAAATTCGAGAAAAAATGGGCAAAAGTTTATCGCAAAAAACCAACGCAGACGTTTGCTGTTAATTATCTAAATTAAGTTAATATTTTATCTGTCTCTGTGCAGTTGTTTTTTTTTTCGGGCAACATAATTAATATATGATTTCTTTTGTGTTTTTCTCTCTTACACACTCTTTCTTTCTTTGAATTTCTTCTTTTTATTTAACTGGGGATAATCGGTTTTTGTTTGTTTGTTGGTGTTTGTAATGAAATTTATTGAAGAGCAAAAAAATCATATAGTTTTGCGAACTTATTTTAGCAGTTAGGTGGCTGGTGATTTTAAGAGAATGATTTTAATAGAATGGATTAATGAAAATATTTACAAAAAGACAAAACTACAATATTTAATAAAATTTAATATACACTCCGCCTCGGTTGAAAATATTACGCTGCTCATATTATGGATCCTATCGTTAAATGGGTCACCCATAAAGGAATTCTTTATTTTTGTATTGTTCTATTTTTCAAGTGGTTACATTCACTTTCTCTAAAAAACTAAAACTCTTATAATTGTGTGTTTCCACTCGGTCTCATCTCCTTCCACAGGATTTCGAAAAAAGAATATGCGTGAACTCTATACTCCATGTCCATGATGATGATGACGACGATGGTGATGAGGGCAAGAACAAATATTTTCGCTTTGTGTTTATTTAACATGAAGCACTCGAGCTTAAGCGGAACAAGGCTTTGGCGAATAAAAAACTTTAAAGTGAAAAGAAAACACACACACGCACACACATCCTGTTTCAAGTATAACTTAACAGTAGTTTTCCTTTGGCAGGGTTGCCAAAGAACTATTTTCCTCGAGAAAAGATTTAAAAAATAGCAATTACAAATACATTGAAGGCTAATTAGAGACTTACAAAATATATAAAAATTATTAAATTATTAAAATTAATTTTGCAATATATATATTGATTTTTCCAACAAATATAGACCAAATAGATTTTGGTCGAAAAGTAAAAAATATATAATATATGTTTAGGTGCTTTTTCTTAACTATTTTGCTTAGGGAAACCTTACAACTTTTTCGACCAAAATTTGGTCAAAAATTGGCAACATTGTTCTTACGACTTTTTATACCCTCCACCATAGTATGGAGGGTATATTAGTTTTGTTTTTCCGTTTGTAACTCATCGAAATAATCATTTCCGACCCTATAAAGTATATATATTCTTGATCAGCGTTAAATTCTAAGACGATCTAAGCATGTCCGTCTGTCTGTCCGTCTGTTGTAATCACTCTAGCGTCTAAACGAGTTGAGATAGATCGCCAAAATTTTGCACAGAGTCGTCTTTTGTCTGCAGGCAGGTCAAGTTCGAAGATGGGGTATATCGGTCCACGTTTAGGCATAGCTCCCATATAAGGGTACCCCCCCAATTTTCGGTATTTTGGGGTTCTTGAGCGCGTTTTTCAACCGAATTCGCTGAAATTTGGTATATTGGGTTCCTATTGGGTACCCAATTTCTCCACAAAAAATTATACATATAGGTCCATTCTTTCTGGTAGCCCCTATATAACGGTAGACTCTAATTTTCAGTATTTTGGGGGTTTTGATCGTAGTTTTCAACCGAATTGGCTGTAATTTAGTACTTTGAGTTCTTATAGCGTACCAAATCTCTTCACTAAAAATTATAAATATAGGTTCATTTTTTCTGGTAGCCCCCATATAAGGGTACCCCCCAAATGGCGGTATTTTGGGGCTCTTGAGCGCGTTTTTCAACCGAACTCGCTGAAATTTGGTACATTTGGTTCTTATTGGGTGCCAAATATCTCCACTAAAAATTATAAATATAGGTCCAATTTTTCTGGTAGCCCCCTTATAAGGGTACCCCCAATTTTCGCTATTTTGAGGTTCTTGAGCACGTTTTTCAACCGAATTCGCTGAAATTTGGTATTTTGTAGTCGTATATGGTAACAATTTTCCCTAAAAAAAATTATCAGTATTCACCCCCTTTTTGGGGTAGTCCCCATATAACCCCCTTTTTATACCCTCCACCATAGTATGGAGGGTATATTAGTTTTGTTTTTCCGTTTGTAACTCATCGAAATAATCATTTCCGACCCTATAAAGTATATATATTCTTGATCAGCGTTAAATTCTAAGACGATCTAAGCATGTCCGTCTGTCCGTCTGTCTGTCCGTCTGTTGTAATCACTCTAGCGTCTAAACGAGTTGAGATAGATCGCCAAAATTTTGCACAGAGTCGTCTTTTGTCTGCAGGCAGGTCAAGTTCGAAGATGGGGTATATCGGTCCACGTTTAGGCATAGCTCCCATATAAGGGTACCCCCCCAATTTTCGGTATTTTGGGGTTCTTGAGCGCGTTTTTCAACCGAATTCGCTGAAATTTGGTATATTGGGTTCCTATTAGGTACCCAATTTCTCCACAAAAAATTATACATATAGGTCCATTCTTTCTGGTAGCCCCTATATAACGGTAGACTCTAATTTTCAGTATTTTGGGGGTTTTGATCGTAGTTTTCAACCGAATTGGCTGTAATTTAGTACTTTGAGTTCTTATAGCGTACCAAATCTCTTCACTAAAAATTATAAATATAGGTCCATTTTTTCTGGTAGCCCCCATATAAGGGTACCCCCCAAATGGCGGTATTTTGGGGCTCTTGAGCGCGTTTTTCAACCGAACTCGCTGAAATTTGGTACATTTGGTTCTTATTGGGTGCCAAATATCTCCACTAAAAATTATAAATATAGGTCCAATTTTTCTGGTAGCCCCCTTATAAGGGTACCCCCAATTTTCGCTATTTTGAGGTTCTTGGGCACGTTTTTCAACCGAATTCGCTGAAATTTGGTATTTTGTAGTCGTATATGGTAACAATTTTCCCTAAAAAAAATTATCAGTATTCACCCCCTTTTTGGGGTAGTCCCCATATAACCCCCTTTTTATACCCTCCACCATAGTATGGAGGGTATATTAGTTTTGTTCTTCCGTTTGTAACTCATCGAAATAATCATTTCCGACCCTATAAAGTATATATATTCTTGATCAGCGTTAAATTCTAAGACGATCTAAGCATGTCCGTCTGTCCGTCTGTCTGTCCGTCTGTTGTAATCACTCTAGCGTCTAAACGAGTTGAGATAGATCGCCAAAATTTTGCACAGAGTCGTCTTTTGTCTGCAGGCAGGTCAAGTTCGAAGATGGGGTATATCGGTCCACGTTTAGGCATAGCTCCCATATAAGGGTACCCCCCAATTTTCGGTATTTTGGGGTTCTTGAGCGCGTTTTTCAACCGAATTCGCTGAAATTTGGTATATTGGGTTCCTATTGGGTACCCAATTTCTCCACAAAAAATTATACATATAGGTCCATTCTTTCTGGTAGCCCCTATATAACGGTAGACTCTAATTTTCAGTATTTTGGGGGTTTTGATCGTAGTTTTCAACCGAATTGGCTGTAATTTAGTACTTTGAGTTCTTATAGCGTACCAAATCTCTTCACTAAAAATTATAAATATAGGTCCATTTTTTCTGGTAGCCCCCATATAAGGGTACCCCCCATATAAGGGTACCCCCCAAATGGCGGTATTTTGGGGCTCTTGAGCGCGTTTTTCAACCGAACTCGCTGAAATTTGGTACATTTGGTTCTTATTGGGTGCCAAATATCTCCACTAAAAATTATAAATATAGGTCCAATTTTTCTGGTAGCCCCCTTATAAGGGTACCCCCAATTTTCGCTATTTTGAGGTTCTTGAGCACGTTTTTCAACCGAATTCGCTGAAATTTGGTATTTTGTAGTCGTATATGGTAACAATTTTCCCTAAAAAAAATTATCAGTATTCACCCCCTTTTTGGGGTAGTCCCCATATAACCCCCTTTTTTATATTAAAATAGTTATGCAATTTGTTCCGCGTTTTGGGTTTGGTTCTAAGACTCTGTTGTAATCATCTTACCGAGATAAAAACTAGAACGTAACGTTCGATAATGAACTATATATGAACTTTAACTCATATTTAGGCCTAGCCCTGTGTGGGAGGTACCAGAACGAGTTTGGAAGAAATAATAAGATGGCCAAAGTTTGCATGAAATCAAAATTTTCTCAAACAAATTTGGTCCAAAGAACCATGGGGTCTACAACCAGTTTAACAGTGTCAAAGTGTATACACCCTCAGTAGCCATAAAGCTGAGGGTTTAATTATCCATTAAAAATTTTTGAAATTTGTTTCATATTTTACATTATGGTTTACATAATCGGTTCGCAAAAATCTCGATATAGGTCCACTTTTTGGTATTTTCCCTATATTTTCATTTCAAGTACCTGTCAGTTTATCTATGGTGGAGGGTATCCAAAGTTCGGCCCGGCCGAACTTAACGCTTTTTCACTTGTTTCATTTTTATTTCGCTAAGGGGGTCTACAACCAGTTTAACAGTGTCAAAGTGTATACACCCTCAGTAGCCATAAAGCTGAGGGTTTAATTATCCATTAAAAATTTCTGAAATTTGTTTCATATTTTACATTATGGTTTACATAATCGGTTCGCAAAAATCTCGATATAGGTCCACTTTTTGGTATTTTCCCTATATTTTCATTTCAAGTACCTGTCAGTTTATCTATGGTGGAGGGTATCCAAAGTTCGGCCCGGCCGAACTTAACGCTTTTTCACTTGTTTCATTTTTATTTCGCTAAGGGAAAACTAAATATAATAGTTTTTTTTTTTCTATTTGTTTCTTAATGAAATATGCCATACACCCCGTTCGTCATGAAGAAGAAGAAGCGTTGAACAATAAAACTAAGTTTTTGTTTTTAATTAGTTTTGCTTTTAGTTTCTTCTTGTTGTTTTTGTTATTCTTAGTGTTTTTTTTATTTCATAAAATTTCTAACAAAACTGGGTAACCTACTTGTGAAAGACGTAGGAGTATGAAGCAACAACAACAACAGCAACTAACTCTAACGCACTTTTGATGTTCGCTGTGAAAAAGCCAGGCTAAAGGAACTGCAATGGCGTGGAAATGACCGGGGAAAAATGCAGACCTGTCGATGCGACCTAGAGCCTGTAGCGAAAGTTTTAACTCGTTTTTGTTTTTTTGAAAAGTAAAACGTTTCATAAGCGTAATATAATAGAGATGAGTAGTTTTTGTTGGGCTGCAATTGACCGTCTGCAAATATTAGGAAGGTCTTAAGTTGAAGTTAAATTAAAAATGAGGAAAGTGGAAGGAAGAAGAAAAGTAGTGAATTTTGGAAATAAAAAGTTCGCAGGAAGAAAGTGCTAAGTAAATTGAATATCAAGAGTAATATATAAATTATGCTTAATTTACACTGTGCAACAAGATTTTTGGGGGTGGAAAATTCGTTTTGTGGACGAAAGCATTTGGCGGGTATTTTAAGAACCCTGAAGGACAAATTCGGAAAATATAATGATTTGCCATTGTTTCAGGTTATTTTTCTGGAGATTACATGAATTTAGTCAATCTCGAGTTTATGCCTCTTTTTATACCCTCCACCATAGTATGGAGGGTATATTAATTTTGTCATTCCGTTTGTAACTCATCGAAATATTCATTTCCGATCCTATTAAGTATATATTCTTGATCAGGGTAAAATTCTAAGGCGATCTAGCCATGTCCGTCCGTCTGTTGTAATCACGATATCTTCTGAAAGAATTGAGATAGGGTGCTGAAATTTTGCATAGGTTTGTCTTTTGTCTGCTGGCAGGTCAAGTTCGAAGATGGGATATATCGGTCCACGTTTAGGCATAGCTCCCATATAACAGTACCCCCCCAATTTTCGGTATTTTGGGGTTCTTGAGCGCGTTTTTCGACCGAATACGCTGAAATTTGGTACATTGAGTTCTTATTGAGTACTAAATGTCTCCACAAAAAATTATAAATATAGGTCCACTTTTTCTGGTAGCCCCCATATAACGGTACCTCCTAATTTTCAGTATTGTGGGGATTTTGATCGTATTTTTCACCGAATTAGCTGTAATTTAGTATTTTAAGTTCTTAGTAGGTACCGAACCTCTCAACAAAAAAATTATAAATATAGGTCCATTTTTTCGGATAGCCCCCATATAAGGGTACCCCCAAATTTCGGTTTTTTGAGCGCGATTTTTAACAGAATTCGCTGCACTAATTTCGGAAGAAATAATAAGATGGGCAAAATGTTGATGAAATCAAAATTTTTTGAAACAAATTTGGTCCAAAGAAACATGGGGTCTAGGACCGATATTTAGGACCATAATCGGTTTATAGAAATGTCGGTATAGGTACACTTTTTGGTATGTTCCCTATATTTTTATTTCAAGTACCTGTCAGTATATCTATGGTGGAGGGTATCCAAAGTTTGGCACGGCCGAACTTAACGCTTTTTCACTTGTTCATCCTTATTTTCTTGACCCGAAATTTAAGTATCACAAGACGACATTTTTTGATGACCTCCAAATCTTGGTCATAAGATTTTAAAGCCACGAAACCGATGTTCATATGTTTTCGACAACCTTTTCAACTCTAACCCGATTCTTACACTTTTAAATTTTGTATAAATTGTAGGTTATGAAGAAAGGTTGGATTCATCTGAAATATATACCAAACATGACGCACTACAGTTGGAAAAAATATGTTTGAAATATTTTGAAAGTTATTGGTGGTGATATTTGAACCCAATGAGAATCCAAAATATGAAATAGCAGCCAGTTTGGTCTAAAATACAGAAAACTGTGGGTACCGTATGAGAAAGATTTGACATCCAATGAGAATACAAAATTGCAGCCAATTTGGTGGGTTCTGTTATCAATATCGATATTTTTTAATAGGATGCTTTGGCGTCCAATGACAATCCAAAATATGGAATTCCTATCAATTTGGTTGAATAATGGGCCCAAATTACCCAAAATATCGAAAATATTGATAATATCTGGTAGGACAATATGAGAGTCATACATATAAAATACCCGAACGATTTTAGATTTGTCTTTAATGTGCGCATTATGGTGGAGGATATAACAAATTTGGTCGTATTTTTTCAAAATCTATATTTTATTTATTTATTTTTTCTGATTGAAAATAATATAGACATCCCCATTCCATGGAATATTAAGATCACATTACATTACACCTTCAAAATGACTCTGGCACATTATTTTAATTAAATGTAAATTAATATCTACCATCATTGCCATGAAGAAACTAGACAAAACATCATTATTCAATCAGAAACAAATAATCAAATCAGAGAGCACCCTTGTCTAGTTATTTTCGACTTCTAATGCATTTCTGCACTTTGCCATTACCCGTTCTTCTTCTACGACTTCTTCACAACCTCCTTAACTAGCCGCCCGCTACCATAAACATCATTCAAACTCATTATCATCCGCCTCCAACATCATCACCTCCAATGGTTTACAAACCAAACCAGCAGACCATTAATCATTATAAGTGTTTGCTGTCTGGCTGTTATGGAGTTAACCCCAAAAATTCACTCCTCCCCCTCACCCCGCAAATGAAAGAGAAACCAAGAAAAAAACTCTAGGTTTTTCGGAATCAATTGAAAATTGTTTTTTGGAAGGAATTTCTCATCAACACCTCATTCACAACAAAATGTCAATTTAATGATCGTATATCATTTTCGAGTGAATGAATATATGCTGGAAGCAACAACAACGACACATCACTAAATTGGAGTTAGTATTATACAGCTCTTGAAGTTTGAAATCGAAAATAACAAAAACAATAATAATGGGGAAAAATAATTCGTGATTTAAAGATGCTATTGATACGGGATGGTGGATCGGTTGGTCGTTATGCTATTGAGAGTTAGTAAATAGTTGTTCTTGTTGTTGTTCGAAGTTCGAAGCTAACTAAGGTTTTTGGATTTTTTTGGATTTACGTTATGTGTGGGAGTTGAAATCTCACAAAATGTTTGATAGATTTGCCACAGTGGTTGGCATGAAATGGATTTGAATTGAAGTCTTAAAAATTCTCAGATTTTTCAAATCATTATTTTCAAAGCCTTGCAAGACCTTATACAGGGCGTAGATTTTTTTAATAAATTTTTCAAGACTCTACACAAGGCGTAGATTTTTTAATCAATTTTTCAAGACCCTATACAAGGCGTGGATTTTTAAATATATTTTTCAAGACCCTATACAAGGCGTGGATTTTTAAAATAATTTTTTTCAAGACCCTATACAAGGCGTGGATTTTTAAAATAATTTTTTCAAGACCCTATACAAGGCGTGGATTTTTAAAATAATTTTTTCAAGACCCTATACAAGGCGTGGATTTTTAAAATAATTTTTTCAAGACCCTATACAAGGCGTGGATTTTTGAAATAAATTTTTCAAGACCCTATACAAGGCGTGGATTTTTAAAATAATTTTTTCAATAGCTATATAAAGCGCGCATTATTTAATTATACCCTTCACCACACTGTGGTACAGGGTATTTGTAACAGGCAAAAGGTATAGAGATAAACCCATGGTTTCTTTTGAGAATATGCATAGATCCCTTTCTATGTCGATTTATGCATGTCCGTCCGTCCGCCCGTCGTTGATGTTAACTTGTAAACAAAGTACAGGTCGCATTTATAATACGAATTGGATGAAATTTGGCACAAGTCACTTATTTGGCCCAAGGACGAACCCTATTGCAATTGGAGAAAATGGGTTCAGATTTTGATATAGCTCCCATATATATTTTCGTCCGTTCGATTTGCCAGAATTTTGGCATAGCTTACTGAATTAAGTCTAGAATGACGTGTGCTAAGTTTCGTGAAAATTGGTTCAGATTTAGATATAGCTCCCATATATAAACTTAAAGGTGTGCTAAGTTTCGTGAAAATCGGCTCGGATTTAGATTTCGCTCCCATATATAGTTAATTTTGACTTATTCATGTTAATTGTACACCAAATAATCAATGGGTGTCTGATTGAGATTAAATTTTAAACAGTGTAGAATGTCATGTGTAGCGATTGATGTTGGTCGGTTTAGATATAGATAAATATCACATATTGAAGTTTATTCAATGTCATGTCAATGCTTCTTCGAAAAATCGACGTATTTTAGGATATATATGTGGAATATACCCAACGTGGTGAAGGGCCGGCCCAGTCCGACTTTACTACTTTCCTCACTGGTTTTTATTTATTAACCCTCTGTCAGACTTTTGCAATGCACTGTAACCATTATATGACAGATGCTGGTGGTGATAACACTAAATAGCCAAAGTATGACTCTGTTAAGGCTGTGATTGTCTTCACAACGAGGTAAAATACCAAACATACCACCATCGTCAATGTGTTGTGATTGAGGTGATTTTTTTCAACTTCCACATAACGTATTTTTCACAATATTTTTTGACTTAAAAAAATCACTGATTATTTTCCATAATATTTTGAAGTAGTCATCCATGTGAGGAAACATATACTCATGTGCTTCTTGATTTTTTCTAAGATGAAGAGTGTTTTGGTTTCATAAAAAAAAAACAAAACCACACGCTTGACCCACATATTATGTTGGTTAGATAGGTAGCTGCTAAAAGTAGGGGCGTGGGGAAAAGATGAAGCGGAATGCGGTAATGTTAACAATAGAAGGACAGACTAATGTGTGGACGTATTTTAGTTATGGGAGGGCATTCTTGATGGTGTCCGTTTTAACGCCTTCCATTTTCATTGTTTTCCTAACCACCCACCCATCACATTGTTGTTGTTTTCTTTTCTATATGGTATAATGTCTAAGATGTAATGCTCTATTGTTATTGATGTTAAACTGTATTTAAGCCATTGTTTAGTAAAGACATTAACAATGTTTACTAGTAGTAGTAGTTGTTGTTGTGATTTACAGTTATAATCTATGTTGATTGCAGATATAGCACAGCCGACCACTTTTGACTTCGTTTATTTTTTTCTACTACTAAAGTAGTTGGGAAATGGGTGCAAAGTATTTCCTGGAAAATACACATTTTTAAGGAACTTTAAGGACAGGACACGAATTTTTCAAAAATTCGTTTTCAAGTTTTATTTTTAGGTTATGAGGTCCTGCATGACCAAAAACAAAAGAAGAAAAATGAAATAAAAAATATACTTTAGATTAAGTTAGGAAGTAACGAGATTGATGAAGATAAGGTTTGTAGCACAAATATGATAATGGGTCGCAGACGATTGATGACAAGTATGGGGCATAATGAACTCGTTTACACTCGTTAAACACTGATTTCACAAGTCGACAAGGCGTGTTTTTATACCTTTCACCACACTGTGGTACAGTATTATGTCTTTGTGCATATGTTTTGGTTCCTTTGGAGAATATGCATAGAATCACTTTCTAAGTCGGTTTAACATGTTCGTCCGTCCTTTCATCCGTCTGTCTGTCCATGTTAAATTGTAAACAAAGTACAGGTCGCATTTATGATCCGAATTGGATAAAATTTGGCACATCTTGTCCATTTGGCCCAATGACGAACCCTATTGAAATTGGGAAAAATCGGTTCAGATTTAGATATAGCTCACATAAATATTTTCGTGTGATTTAATGTAAATAGTGTACCAAAGTCTCTATGTTTCTTCCGATTTGCACGAAATTTGGCATATCTAGAATTATGTATGCAAAATTTCTTTAAAATCGGTTAAGATTTAGATATAGCTCCCATATATAGTTTCGTCCGATTTAATGTAAATGGTGCACCAATGTCCCTATATATCTTCCGATTTGCACGAAATTTGGCATTGCGTTCTGAACTAAGTCTAGAATTATGTGTTTAAATTATAGCTCCCATATATATGTTCGACTGATTTAATGTAAATGGTGTATCAAAGTCCCTATATACCTTCCGATTTGCACGAAAATGTAAATTTTCCACCAAAGTCCCTATATATCTTTCGGTTTGAACCAAATTTGGCACAGCGTAATGAATTAGGTCTAAAATCATGTGTGCTAAATTTCCTGAAATCGGTTAAAATTTAGATATAGCTTCTATATCTGACCAAATAAAAAATTTAGTATCGGTTGCAGAATGACATATCTATGGTTCAAATTTCCTTTTACTGGTCCTTTAAAAATGCGACGTCTGTTAGGATTCATCTGTTGAATATACCCAAAGTGGTGAAAGGTATTATATAGTCGGCTCCGGCCGACTTTACTACTTTCCTTACTGTTTTTTTTAAAGTCATTATAGGCTTGGATTTTTATACCGTACACAACTATGTTGTCAGGGTATTATAGCTTTGTGCAGCCACAAAAGTTTGTAACGCCGCGAAATATTGGTCCTAGACCAACCTTTAAGTATACCGATCGTCATATCTCGTCCGTCCCTTATAATTTGTAAACACGATACAGGCCACAGTTATGGACCAATCTTCACGAAATTTTGCATGTAAGATGGGTTCTGGCCAATGAAATGAATAAAGATCGGTTAATAATTAGCGGATGAAATGGACCAAATACTAAATTTTTGTCGGATTTTCTGGTCGCTCCTGAGGCCGCAATTATGGCCCGAACATCGTGAAATTTTACATGGAGTAGGGGATCAGGCCAAAGAATGAACATGCCTGTTTTGATAAAGATCGGCCAATATTTAGCGTGTAAAATGGACCTTGACTTTTGTGTGAAAAATTACAAAATTTGTATTCTATTGCGTATATATTAACTCCCGAAGGACATAGACCCGAGGAGTTCATAGTATATTCAAGAGGAGTGGTTGACCTTTAAATTGATACCAATTATATGGTCGTATGTACTTCGATGTGGGAGTTACACTTAAATATTTACAGGTTCCTCCGTATTCAGATATTATTTAGTAACTCATTATCATGTATGGTCAAGGACAACACCTATAATTTTCGCTGATGATCAGATAATCATTTTGGGATGAACTGGACCGAGAACTTAATTTTGTGTGTTATTTCGAGTCGATCTATAGGCTACAATTGAAAGCCGAACATCGCAACACAACCCACGGTGACGGGAATATGGCCAATAAATTAGAAGATTGCTCTGAATATTAGTCATATCGGTTGACCTCTAATCGGCCAAGAGTGTGCAAATATAGCGAAATATTGCCCATGCTCAGAATATAGAACCACAGAAAGTTATATTTTCGTGGAAGTTGTGTAGGGTATCATATGGTCGGCCCCGTCCGACTATACTGCTCCGCTCACTGGTTTTAAAATTATTTGGTCTTGCACCATTACAGGCGTGGATTTTTTAAAAATATTTTTTCTTGCACCATTATATTAAAAATAATTTTCTAGCTCCATTAGTAGATTTTCATAAAATATATCTCCCGCACTAATATAGACGTGGGTTTTTTAAAAACATTTTTCTAGCACCATTATAATCCTGATTTTTGTATTTAAAATATCTTTCCAGCACCATTTAAGCTTGGATTGTTTTGAAATATTTTTTTCTAGCACCATTCTAGTTCCTCAAATACATTTAACCCATCCATCCTTCTGTAGGAACTTAAGGGTCAAATTTTAATTAAAACACACACATATATTATCACCCCCTAATTAATTAATTCATTCAAATTGGAAAATTAAAGCGTAAGCGTGTAAATTAAATTTTAATGATTTATATTATTAAATAAATGAAGTGATTATTTATTAACAACACGTATTGAATCCCACACACACAATCACAACATAACACCATCGAATACTCCATAGAGACTTTCACCTCCCGTTTCCTTCCTCAAAAATGTATAAACATTTCCTCATCTCAAATGGCATATCCTGTGTACACACATACACCCACATTAGTTAATAATACACGTGCGACAACATTTGTTGGTGTCGGTGTGTACACGACATATGTCATCCGACTATGTTTACATACAAATATTTTGTCGTTGACAGTTTTCGAAAGTCAAATTTTCTCACCTTCTATTTTTGTTGTTGTTGTTGTTGATGATGCTGTTGCTTCCATTTTAAATTACTTTACATTTCGAATTTATCTATGGGGAATTCCATCAATGTTAAATTTGATGTGATTATAAAAATTTGTTTTGATCACATTTAATGATTAGTTTTTCGTTGGAGAAATTGTGCTAAGCCGAAGAGGCCTTTGAGGAGATTCAGGGGCCTTTAAGCAACCAAAATTAAAACAAGTAAACGTAGTTATGTTCTGCTTAAACCAACTTTTTATATCCAACATGAGGTTAATCGATCGTTTGTGGGACTTGTTTCAATGTATGGTAAATTATTGCCAGTAGAAAACGAAATACCAAACCACAGACACTGAAGTTGGAAAATTGTGCCAGGACCTAAGTACTTGTGTTTTGTAAAGGGGCTATGTAGTAATATGGACTTATGTAGAACATGTTCTATTAACAAGTTCTTTAACATCACTTCGTTTGAAAAAAATCCAATAAGGACAAACAAAATACATATAAATCCCCCAGAAGTTCTCCCAATTTTTTTTTTAGAAAATATTTAACCCCCGAGTACTGATGATTTTGGGAAAATTTCCAACAGAGTTATAACAAATAGTTTTTATAAAACAAATTTGCAAAAAGATTCATTTATATGGTACATACATATATTAAAGATCGATAGAGCTCTATAGTGATTTCCAACTTATGGTAGAGGGTGTTAAAGCATAATTCGAAGTTCTCTAATAACAGTGAAATAAGTAGATTTTAAGAACTCTTCCCATACCATTTACGAAATACCTTTCAATTCTACTTACCAAACACTGTGCCGTTTTTATACCCTTCACCTCACTGTGGTACAGGGTATTATGTTTTTGTGCATATGTTTGTAACAGGCAAAAGGAATCGAGATAGACCCATGGTTCCTTTTGAGATTATGCATAGAATCACATTCTAAATCGATTTATGTATGTCCTTTTGTCCGTCCGAATTTTTGTTAACAAAGTACAGGTCGCATTTATTATCCGATAGTGATGAAATTTGGCACATGTCACTAACTTAGACCAAGGACGAACCCTATTGAAATTGGAGAAAATTGGTTCAGATTTAAATATAGCTCCCATATATAGTTTCGTCCGATGTTTTGTAAATGGAGTACCAAACTCACAATATTGGTCCGATAGTGAACAAATTTTGCACAGAGTACTGAATTAGGTCCAGATTGATATTTGCCAATTTTTGTTGGAATCGGTTCAGATTTAGATATAGCTCCCATATATAGTTTCGTCCGATTTTATGTAAATGGTGCACCAAATTCCCAGTATTGATCCGATTGATACAAAATTTTGCATAGTGTACTGAACTAGGTTCAGATTGATGTATCCGAAATTTTGTTGAAATCGATCCCGATTTAGATATAGCTCCCATATATCGTTTCATCCGATTTTTTTGTAAATGGTGTACCAAACTCCCAATATTTGTCTGATGGAGACAAAATTTTGCACAGAGTACTGAATTTGGTCCCGATTGATGTATGCGAAGTTTTTTTGGAATACATATATGTTCTTCCGATTTTATGTAAATAGGGCAATATACAGTCAATGTTCTTCGATTGAAACAAAATTATGCATACCGTATTGAAGTTACTACAGGTTAGTATGTATATGGGTTGTTTTAATTTAGTTCAAATATCTTCACATTGTTAATTTCATCCGATTCCATTTCAATGGTCTTCCAACAATGTCATGTATATTCTATCTTAAGGATATTGTACGTATTAGCATCTCGTGTATGTACCCAAAGTGGTGATGGGTATCATATAGTCGGCCCCGACCGACTTTTGAACTTTTCTTACTGGTTTCTTGTTAATTTTTCCCCATCAACTCAAAAGAGGCCCTTCGATATCGACCCACTTGTTTATACCCCCACAATCCCTACATAACTGTTCATCAAATTGAATTGACTTGAAGATTCACTTTGCTCTGAACCCCCACTCCCAGTCCCCTTCACTTCAAAAATTATTTCGTAGGTGTTTTTCTATCACAGCAACAACGTACATACATATGTATTTATAACTAATCTACATAAAGTTCAATGATTTGCCACATTTAACTGTCACATCTATGTCAGCTGTTGACATCAAAATGCGTGTATCTCAAAAGACGACGACCAAAATTACCTTAAGGTGTTATTTATTTTGGTTGTTATTGCTGTTGTTGTTGCTATTAGGAAATGTGTTTAAATAAGGCGTGAAATTTATGAGATATTAAAAATAAAAATAAATGTAACGAGATGACATCAAAATGCTATTCAGTCATAGCAAAATTTATTCACGTTAAGGCGTTGATGCTTAAACGCTGATATAATCAAGAGCAAATAGGGCGAAAGAGAGAGGTAGGGAGGGAGAAGGGTGGGATGTAGGAAAAATTATTGATGATCATAAAATATTGACAACCGACCAACAAAATACATGACATTAATGATTGAGTTAACCAGTCGTTTTACATTATTAGCAGTCAGAGAAGGAGAGTGGCAGGGTTATAAACATTCCGAACAGATTGCTACGACACATTGGCTGGTTAGGGAAAAGTAAAAACACAATTTATGTGTTTACAATTTTTTGTTTGTAAACAAATAAAAACTGTAAAAATGAGGTACAATTTAAATTACTAAAAAATAAAAACAATATTAATTTTTCATGGAAATTACATGGGAAGTTAATTGTTTTTATGCAAATTTAATGGAGAATTGTATAGGCCTGGGAAATTATTTTATAATATAATATATTAGAATTTGATGGGCAGACGAATGCATACCTAATGATACTAAATTATCTTCCCCTTTAGTTTTAAGCAATGGCGAAATTTGTATACCTTTTTATACCACCAAGATATGGAAATTCAAAAACCCTAAAATCGATTGGAACTTTTATATGAGGGCTATGTCATGGTAAACAGCTGTGAGGAGATAACGAATTTCCATACTACAGAAACCTAGATAGGAAAATTGGGTAGGACCTTGAACATACAGTAAACAACGAGTTACCTTTGAACATGTTCTGTGAAAACGACATATAAGTTAGTTTTTTACCCTCCACCATGTAATGTGTACACTCCATATCACTAAAATCGATAGACAATTTTATATGTAGGCTATGCCGTTGTAAATTGCTGACAGGTTAAAAAGGAAATACCAAACTGCAATGAGATTGCTTGGGCTTTGAGAATACAGAAAATGACGCAAGATCTTTGTATGGTAGCTATGTAGAAAACATGAATTTATATTGAAAATGGAAAAATGTCATTAATTTCGACCGAGCAGATCTTTTTTTACTCCACTATGAGATAAATATTAAAAATACTTAAAATTGGTAGGAATTTTCATATAGAGGCTATGCCATTGTAAACTACTGCCATGAGAAAACGAAATACCAAATACAGTTTAGAAAATTAGGATAGGGACTTGAATATGCCGAAAATAAGGGGTACAATTTGTATGGGTGCTGAAAAAGTCCCAAGGTCCGAAATGCCACTTCGTTATTCTAAAATATTGTCAGATAGGTTGGAAAATGTGCCCAGGGCCATCAACATATCTATAAAGGGACTTTTGTATGGGGACTATACTCAAAGATCGATACTGATCATTTTTGGTAGGAATATTTAGCAACCAATGAGTTTTGAAAATATATTTAATTCCAATATAATGTCTGAAATCGAATATCATAATGAACAGTTGAGGAGATCATAGGCCGATATTGGTAAATGCTTGGTATAAATATTTGCCACCCCATGAGAACTACACATTTATTATTGCAGCCAATTCGGTTGGCATTCCCAGTCTGAAGGCCGTTATATTAGCCCCCATATAACGGACCTCAAACATGCTAAGATATTGATAATTTTTGATATGAAGATTTACTACCCAATTATAACTCCAAATGAGTCGTTTATTTTAAAAAGTGTTTTAAGTCCATTTTGAGATATTTTAAGGTTTGATTTGTTTCAAAATTATTGTTAAGTGGTATTAATTTTGTTTTGTGGCTTTGTGTCCTTAAACATATTTCTAGAAAACTAAGATTTGTATTAGAACCTTAAATGAACTTATACCACTTTTAAAATAAAGGACTCATATGTCATATTAGTGACAATTCGTTTGGAAAAACATGCCCATTACCCCTAAAATTTGGATTAACAGAAAACTACCCCGACACATGGGTCAATGTTGATAATTTTTGGTTGGAAGATTTGTAGAACAATGAGAACGCAAGTATCAAATTAAGGTCAGTTCGGTTGAAGAAACGAGCCAAAAATCCTTAAAATATCGAATAATGAGAGGTACTGCAATATGTTGAGAAAGCGTATCCAAACTGGCTAAAATACTGAATAGTGGAGGAGACCGTTATATTGTGGCTAGCCAAAACGTGTACCGATTTATCTCCTTTTCATCACCAAACGTTCTTGAGGTCCAAATTTTCAAAGCTATATCTCGAAAAAAATGTGTTATGGGCTATCCGGTGAATATTTCAAGGGGTTGAGAACGGATTGACAAAATTGATATACACTTCACCCTAAGGTGGAGCGTATGAAATTGTGTTTGTATTCTCTAAGAGCATGAATGTCAGATTATTACATAAAATAGGGCCGGATCCTGATATAGGGTTTACGGAAAAACATTAACCTGTAATTAAATTTATCTTCAACGAGGTATACTAATCTCCGAGAAGCAGAACATTTTAAATTATAACCATTTCAGTTAGAAAATAGGTTCAGGGCTGCCAAAATAACTAAAATCGGTCGAAATCCTAATATCGAAGGTATGTAAAAACGTTCCCTTAGATCGTTTTGTGCCATTTGAGAAACCGAAGTGCCATGTTGCAGAAAGTTCGAGCCTACAAAAAACCTACTGCAAATGAGACAGTATCTTAATGGACACTAAATCTTCCAACCGAAAATTATCAATATTGACCCAAATTTTAGTAAAGAATGTATTGTTGATCATTAATTTGTTATTTTCGGTTCGAATTGTGAGTCAAATCTTCCTACCAAAATCCCGATCAAAGTTTTGATATAGATCCAATGCAACGGTATCCCCAATTTTCAGACATCCCAATTTTTCAGTGTTGTAACCGTCACAAGTAACCCGACTGTCTGTAGTTTGACAATTATTATTTTTTCTGGCAGCAGTTTATCATGACATAGGCCCCTCATAAATGTCCGGAGCGATTCATGGTATTTTAAATGTCCACCTCATACACCGTTTACAGATTGCCTCTGATGAATTCTAAGCTCCTACCATTACCAGCCATCTGTAGCTTAGCAGTAGCTTGTAGCTATCAGTCTCCTATTGAACTAATCACCTATCTTAACTATATTTCACATTTTCCGGCGTTACTCGATTGTTGTAGATTGTTATCAAAGTCCCTTAAATAATTTATAATTTATTCTCTGCTTCATCGCTATATATGTACGTCATAAGAAGAAGCATTATTGGCTGTTAAAAAATAATCCTTTTGCTAATTTATATCCCCATTCAAGGCACTGCAAAAAAATAGGCTAATCAGCTCGAACAAAACAAAAGATGGTGTTTTGCAAAGAATTGTTGGATATTTACCTTTGTTTTCCAAAAACTTTTGTTTTTCAAAAGAAATCGATTGCCTTTTTTCTGCCGACTCTCCTTCTCAGCCTCTCTATACGGGAGAGAAACAAACATTCACTTTCAAAAGATAATAAAACCAGTATCCGAACGAACAAACGTGCAATGAATGGATGAAATCGCATGAATGAATGTATGTTTTCACACCAACATAATCAAACATATCCTTGTCCTGATACAATATATGGAGAATCCATCATGATGAGACATCGTCATCATCGTGATGACGAAGTGTTTAATTTGGCAAACATGTACCAGCAGCAAGCAGCAGCTTCATTTAAGAGGCTATGCCAACAAACACATAAGAGAACAAGAGCTAATGTTAACAACAACAACAACATGACAACAAGGACTTTCACATAAGGACTCAATGAATGATGAATAAATGAACGTACGACTCAATGAATTGTATGCGTACAGGTAAACATACATGGGTGTGTGTGTATGTGAAGGTGTGTGTTTGTATGCGTTTTAATAGTCTGCTTTTGTATTATCCTATATACGTGCAATGGCTGAACGAGAAGAAAGAGGTACTACAATATACTTGGTACTAATTTTAAGTAAATATTTACTATGTCACTTTCAGTATAGGCTGCTCTGTTGTTGTTGGTGTTGTTGTTCTTGCTGATGATGTTTGTTTGCTTTGTTTGGAGTTTGGATGTTTGCAAGGTCTACGAACTAGCGAAGGTGTGCGTGTGTGTACGTGTGCTCGTGGGGAAAAGGGTGTTTAATTATTCTCCATGTGCCGGCTGGCTAGTGGAAGGTGTTAAAATTTTAATTGACACAAAAAGTGTTGGAATATAAACAAACCAAAATCAATTGGGGTGGAGATTAAATGTATCCTTTTGAGAGATAATATAAGAAGGTGAATTCTATAGAACAAATTGGAGAAACTGGGGTACATTTATACATACGTTCTAAAAAAGTAATAATAATTTCTTCGAAACTGAGCATAATTTTGTATATAGAAAATAAATCTCTGTTAATTGAGGAAATTCTGTGAGAAAGAAATATATCTTAGAAAAATAAGGATAAAGAAATAATTGTTGTAAAGAATTTTCAAGAAAAAAAATCTATGGAATGGAAAAAAAGTCTGAAGGAAGCTTTTTCAGTTTTTATATAACGAAAAAATGTTTTTGAAAAATCAATGCTTCTGAAAGAAAATATTTTTATAAGTATGCACGCAGAATTAATGTTCGAAAAAAAAAATTTTAAAACAAGTAAAAACTGCCGGGCCGATCGTCGTATACGTCCCATTATGAAATGGGCATTCAAAATACCTAACATCGATCGGGATCTTTATATGAATGCAATGCCATGGTAAATGACTTTAAATTTTGAGTAAACAAAATACCATATAGACAACCAGGTTGGAAAATTGATATAGAACCGTGAGCATACCGGAAGATTTGCCACAAAATGGGAAATCAACATATGAATTTAGAGACAACTCTGTTGCAAAAAGGTCGTTAAGTTCAGCCTGGCCGAATAACAATACCATTCGTCATCCAAAATACCGGAAAGCGATCAGGACTTTTATATGAAATACCAAACTACAAACATTAAGGTTCGAAAATGAGGGCTAGGATCTTCAACATACCGAAATTGATGGGTAAAGTTCGTAAAGGGGCCAGGTTTTATACAGAAAATGCCATACATTCCCCACTAATAAATATTTGTTTTTATAAAAACAACAAACTGGGATTCATCCTGACTATTTTGCAAAAACAAAATACAAATGGTATCCCAAATAAACCGCCAACACTAATTTTTGAATAATGCTAAATATTAAAATACCCATAAAGGGGGAGGGCCATTAGAAAGGAGCTATGCCCCAAATGTCTATGAAAAAGTTTTTAAGTAACTGTAATTTGGTTGGAAAATGAGACAAAACCCCTATTAGATATATATTAGGTTGGGGAAAAATAAATCCATTATGCCGGTCGTCGAAAATGTCGATAAAATAGCGGATGGTGACTGGAGATGAGAAATGAATCACATACGATAACCCTGTGCGAAAACGATTGTGGTCAAAGAGCGGTGAATCACTTCAAATGTTGGCCAAACCAGGACTAAGGCCAGGAAGGTTCTGCTATAAATTTGATGGGACTGGAAGGGTATTCCGATCTGTACTGTCAACGACTGGACCGTTTGAAGATAGCAATTGACCAGAAACGGCAAGAAGGAGGGTGTCGTGTTCCACCAGGACAATGCTAGGCAACACACAGCTACAGTGACTCGCCAGAAACTTTGGGAGCTTGGTTGGGACGTTTTAATGCATCTGCCATGCAGTCTGGACTTGGCACCAAACGATTATCATATTTTTCTTGTATTGCAAGATTTCTTTGATGAAAAAATTAGCATCCATGGGGGATTGTGAAAATCGACTAGAGTTTTTGTGCAAATAGAGAGAGCAGGTCTTTTATGAGAGGCATTATGAAGTTACCTTTAAAATGGCAACAAATCATACAACAAAACGGTGTCCAAATGTCCTATAGTTCATATAAAAATAATGTATTTCTTTTTTCCCAACCTAATATTATACGCTCCAACATTAAAATTCCCTATAGTCGATCGATACTTTTGCATAGAGTCATTGTAATGTCCTGTCAAGAGAAAATCGAGATACCAGCACTACAAGCTCCTTAAGTATATCGAAAACGACCTTTATATGGGACTATGTAGAAACACTAACTTATATTGAAAATACACACCAAGGTATCGGAATATCGAATTACGAACAAATGCTGAAAAATAATTACTTCGGTTGGACAATCATCCCAGGCTCATACCTATATAGGGGGAGTGATCGATTGATATTGAATTTGTCACCATACGATACCTAAAAATATTAATTAAAACCGAACTTGGTTTGATATCCTAAAAATTCCGAAAATGTGGGTTCCATTATATGTGGAAACTTAGACCAATATAGACAATTTTGGTAAAATATTTTCTACCCAATGAGAATCCTTTAAATAAAATTACAACCAATTCGGTTGAAAAACTCCTCAAATAGTGGACCACTATTGATGATTTTGGGTAGAAATTTTTCCAACCCATCGGTACACCTAATTAGATCAAATATAGATAATTTTGGGAAGAGAGATTTAAAACCCAATCAGAATCCAAAATAACAATAAACTACACAAAAACGTAGATCGATGTATCCCTTTTTAGGTACCAAACATCCAATGTATGTGTACAAATTGAAAGTCCTATCCTAAATTTTGCGAGCCCTATAGTGATTTCAAAACATAGATAAACAGAAATTTCTAAATCGACATAGAATTTTATTCTAATCAAGGATATACCTCCGTTGAATATGTCGAGGTGTTGGAAAGGAAATGAAAATTTTTAAATATACCCAAGCTTATGGTAGAGGGTATACAAATCCAGTTTTGTTAATAGTTCTAAATATTATTTGAGTAATCCATGACTTCTTAATACTTCAAAAACAAAAAAAAAATAATTAATAATAATAAAATAAACATTAAAAAATCGGAATCTTTGGACAAAATATATTGTATTAAATATCCTATGCTTTGTTATGGTAAACCCACTCCCTTTGGTAATTGTTTAAACTTCCCTTAATAATGAAAAAGTTTATCAAATTTGTTTTTTACCTTTCTAAATTTTTCATTTAATAAATTTCTCTTTATTAAAGAATGTCGAATATAGTTTTTTTCTAAATTCCTAAAGTTTTTCATTAGAAAACAAAAAAATGCCATACATAACAAAAATTCAAATCACGTTTTTGTCCACAAAAAAGGTTTGTTCATTCGTTGGCTAGACAATTTAAATTGGAAAATATTCGTTATCTCTACAAAACCATCACCACCATCATCATCATTAGTGGAACTGTGTGTATGGTTCATATTTTGTTGTTACCGCTAACTCACACCACACACCAAAAAATCGCATCGATCCTTAAAGGACACGTGCACAATTTTATATACGAGTATATAAAAATGTGGCGGCCCTTTTTTTAATAACCCGCCCACAATTGCTTTCGTACATCTTGTGGTATTTCAATACAGCCTGGTTCATCATTTCTCTTGCTGCTGTGAGTTATTTTGTTTTAATTTAATTTTTGTGTAAAATATTTTGAAAAACATTTAAAGTATGCATTTTTATGCCAAGCAACCCCCTTTTTTTTCTAAAATTTTTGTATTTATTGTGGTTCAATTGGCATTGTTGTTGTTAAAGCGACACATAAACTTCCGTTAAAATGCTTTTGGCAAACAACCCCATTAGAGCCTTGGAGAGATGGACCTTAAAAGTCTACCTTTTAAGGTATTTGGGTTTGAAATTGTTTCTGTTCGACAAAAAATATATTTCAATTTTAATTTACTTATGTTTTTTGAGGTAAATACACAAATGTAATTTCGAGAATTGTTTTGATTTTGTTTTGCTTATCAAATTTGACCTTTCCCCTGAGACAGAACCATTAAAATCAACCCTTTTGGGGCGGCGGATATTTTTTGGTATTTGCTTAACATTGGCAAATTAAATTTCGGAGATTTATAAATAAATTGTAAGTATTTTATTTTTGAAAAAAAAAAAACAATTTTTAAAGAAATTTTATAAAGAGTATATTTCCTTTAAAAACATTATTTTTTTTCCATTCACACCCTCTCAAATTACTATTTGGCAACTTGTTAATGATTTCATTGAAAGCTATCCATCATGAAAATATTTTTTTTTCATTCAAAATATTTCAAAACCAGTCAAATTGATTGTTCACGATTGCCAGTCAAGCACAGTGTTGAAAACTATTAATCTTTTTTTCTTTGAAAATTGTTACCCTCGCAATCCCAGAGGTTGATGGCGCATACGATTTTGTAGATTTCAAAAGATTAGCAGTGGTTAAGCTTGTACTGGCGGAGGTTTTGGATTTTTAAAATTTTCTTAAAAATTGGGAATGTTTTAAAAATATTTTTTTAATTAATGACATTTTTTCGATTTTTTAAATCAATCCATTCCATTTGACTCGAAATAATATTTGTTTTTAACATGGCCGAAGTTTTTTTATAGCCACCATCATGAGATAGATACTCAAAATACCAAAAATTGATCGGAGTTTCTATATGGGGACTATGGCCTACCTCAATGACAAACTACAGGCACTGAGGTTGAAAAAATGGGATAGGACCTTGATCATGCCGAAAATTACGCGGTACATTTGCAAGGGCCTATATCGATATATGTACTGATATTAAAAAACTTCTATGAATACGTTTTTGTTTTCATAACCAAGGTTAATGATTGATAAAGAACAGTTATATCAAAATATATCTAAAGGGCCTGGACTTCTATACTCGTATGTGAGCAATAACCGCATATTGACTTATCAAAAAATGTTGGTAGGAATATTTGCCACCTACTCTAAATATAATATTGGAGCCAACATGTTTGGAAAACATGTCTGAAATCTTTAAAATAAAAAATAAGGGTGGGGGTACCATGATATGGAGTCTACACTTGATCATGAATTAACAATAGTAATTTTTATTATGAAAGATTGGTCACTCAAATGAAAACCAAAAATAACAATTACAGCCAATTCTTTTGAAAAATGTTACGGAAATCCACAAAATACCTACAATTGGAGGTACTATTGTATGGGGGCTATACCAACTCGATGATATTGACTCTTTTTTGGTCCCATTTGGTCACAATGAGAGTCCATGAATTGAGAGTTCATTCGATTACAAAATATGCTCAGGATTTACACAACTCCAAATGTTAGGGGTACCTTTGTGATATTCCGAAACATGGGTCAATATTCATAATTTTGGGTAGGTAGATTTTCTTCTCAATACCTGCACGTGGACCGATATATCCTATATCCCAATACCAGATATCCAAATTTCAAAGCTCCATCTTAAATATTGCGAGCTCTATAATTATATCAACAGACTGAGGACGGCCAGTAAGACGAATATTATTATATCGACATAGACATTTATTCTGATCTGTAGAAATAAATATATCGATTTGTGAAAGTAAAAACATCACAGATTTGTAATGATTCCAATAAATAATTTTAACGCGATTCATGGTCCTTTATATCCCTTTTTTCGGAAATAATTTATTTAATTTTTACGCAGAATTTTTATTATATCCGCGCTTTGCTATATCCTCAAAAAATATTTTGTGGTATCGAATAATTTTTTTTTAATTTACGCGTTGCTGTAATTTTTTTAAATACATAACTATCTAACTTACATGTATAATAACTTACTCTTTGTTAAAGTTCAAACATTTTTTAAATTCCTACATATGCTAAAGTCTTTAAAAAAATATTTTTTTATCGATTTCAGTACCGGAAAAATTTATATTTTAAAATTCATGCTTTAGTTGTGAAAAAATTGTATTAAAAAATCCACACTTTGCTTTAGTCCAGAAAAAACGTATTTACTTAAAGATCCTCGCTTTGTTAAGTCCCGGAGAAAATCACTAAAAATTTAAATTTTTAACACTAATTAACCTTTAAAAAATCATCGAAACCAAAAATTCTTTATTTAAAATTCTACATGTTCTTAGAATTTTGTCCAATTTACCCCATGCTTTTTATATATTTTCAATGTCATTGTAATTGGGCGATTGAACAACATCATATACTAAATTAATTAAGAACTCAAAATGAGAACTTAATTAAGCCGCCCCAACATGTTAACTGTCATTTATTTTAAAACACAATTTTAAATAGGGGCTCTTAAAGTTTTATAACCTTCTTAAAGAAAAAATAATAATTACATTTTAGTTAATTCGAAAAATAGGCACAAAGAGCTAAACCATGTTTAATGTCAAATCTCAGAAAATTTCCTTTCTTATGGAATTAAAAAAAAAACGAAAACAATAACATAAAACAGATTAAATTCTCGGAAGAGAAAATTAAAAAAGAAGAAAAAAAAACTTAAAACAGATAAAAACTAAAAAAATGTCAACCTTCAATGGTGGTTCGGGGGTTGCTTGGTTAGCTGGCCCTCATCTAGGTGTTCCCTCCTCAATAAAACTACTAATAACAATATCAACAAATTCAAAAGAATTTGAACTAATAAATTTTCCCAACAATGAAAATCACTAAAATTTTTTTTGTTGAAATTGCCCTGGTAAAATAGATAAAAATCGGTGGGAGCATAAATGATCAAATTACTTAATTTTTTTAACAATAAAAATCACAAATTAGAGATAGGAAGAAAGAAAATTTATGACACCCCAGCGAAGTTAAGGGCACACTAATGTAGCAAACAAACAAAACTAAAATTCAATTTTTCCTCCCGAAATAAAAACAAAAAAACAATCGATTCGAATCGACTCGAAACTATTGTAAGATCTACAAGATTTAACAACTTTATTATCAATCAAAGCTTGTAACACAACATGGATTTGTATTAGGCAAAGACAAAAGGGCCCAACTGGATTCCATGTCCAAAATGTGGAATGTTACAACATACACACACGCACCACGGTCCATGCATTTACATTTTTTTCTTCTGTAGGGTCTAGTCGCTCCTCACGCCTAGATGAGTGACCCCATCATTGAATGGATGGCTGGCTGTTTTATCTCTTGTTAATATCACCATAAATTAATGCAAATGTTCACTTGGCCATAATCACGCTCCAGTGTGTGTGTATCTTTGTGTTTGAGTGCCCGCTTTCGGCTTTGATTTGATTCGAGATTATGAAAACAGTCAAACCAGATAAACACCTTCTTTCCACAGATAAACAATATTCCACCACCTCTGGTCTTGTAATCTTTGATTTTTGGCTTTTCGGCCGTCAAAGGGGCAAGCAATCAATGATTTCATTGATGATGGTCAGTCGTCATTGAGGAGAGGAGATTTGTGCCTGTCTGTCCGCCTGTATGCGTGCTTGCAGCCAAATGAAATGTAAATACTCATTACAGTTGCAGTCTCTAATGATGCGTCGTCGTTGATGCTGTCAGCTATGGTGGTCAGCGCAGCGCCAATTGTAAAATATTTCTGTCCAGCTGTTTTATTGCTAAAGGGTTACCTCCCGTTTTTTCATTGATACTCCAAGAAACTCCACGGTAAAAGTATGACAATAATAAATTATTGGTTATGTTTTCGTTACTCTTACACGGTTTAAGGTGTGTTCGGATTGGATAGTAAACAAAAAAATACAATATATTTTTGGGAAATAAAAGAAAACACAGTTTTTAAGTATATGAATATAAAACTCAAGCTTAATGAGGAGCCGCTACTGAGAAATTGTTTTTATGCAGTCGTAGTGCGTAGATTTTGTACTTTTTGAACCTTTATTTAATGGTTTATTTAGTTTCCTTATCGAAGCACAGTTATATATATATATATATATATATAATAAAATATTAGTTTTTAAATACTATTTCTTAAGGCCCAAAAACAGGGGCCTAAAAGCGAGGCGGAGATTTTTTAAAAATATTTTTTTCAAGCCAAAAAAATATTTTTTCAAAGTACATAAAAGCCGCATAATATTTTTTCAAACCAAGTTTCGATTTACATTTTTTTAAACCACTAAAACGTCGTGTATTTAAAAAATTTAAGCCGCTAAAAGTATGTGAATCTAAAAATGTTTTTCATTTCTCAAAAAAGTCGTAAATTAAAATCATGTTGACAAAACTTAGTAAAGTTTAGTGGCTTAAGGTCACTTTTTATACCCTTCACCACACTGTGGTACAGGGTATTATGTCTTTGTGCATATGTTTGTAACATGCAAAAGGAAACGAGATAGACACATGGATCCTTTTGAGAATATGCATAGAATCACTTTCTGAGTCGATTTACGCATGTTAGTCTGTCCATGTATTTTTGTGAACAATGTACATATCGCATTTATAATCCGATTTGGATGAAATTTGGCATATATCACTTATTTGGTCCAAGGACGAACCCTATTGATATTGGGAAAAATCGGTTCAGATTTAGATATAGCTCCCATATATATTTTCGTCCGATTTAATGTAAATGGTATACCAAAGTCCCTATATATCTTTTGATTTGCACGAAATTTGGCACAGCGGAATGAATTAGGTATAGAATGATGTGTGTTAAGTTTCCTGAAAATCGGTTCAGATTTAGATATAGCTCCCTTATATATTTTCGTCCGATTTAATGTAAATGGTGCATAAAAGTCCCTATATATATTTCGATTTGCACGAAATTTTGCGCAGCGTGCTGAATTGAGATTTGAATGATATATATTAAGTTTCGAGAAAATCAGTTCAGATTTAGATATAGCTCCCATATATATCTTCGTTCGATTTTATGTAAATGGTGCACAAAAGTCCCTATATATCATTCAATTTTCACGAAATTTTGCACAGCGTAATGAACTAGGTCTAGAAAGATGTGTGTTAAGTTTGCTGAAAATCGGTTCAGATTTAGATATAGCTCCCATATATATTTTCGTTCTATTTAATGTAAATGGTCCACCAACGTTCCTATATATCTTTCGATTTGCAAGAAATTTCGCACAGCGGAATGAATTAGGTATAGAATGATGTGTGTTAAGTTTACTGAAAATCGATTCAGATTTAGATATAGCTCCCATATATATTTTCGTCCGATTTTATGTAAATGGTGCACCAAAGTCCCTATATATCTTTCGGTTTGCACGAAATTTGGCACAGCGTTATGAATTAGGTCTGGAAATCGTTGAAATCGGTTCAGATTTAGATATTGTTTCTATTGAGGTCAGGAATGATGTGTGCTAAGTTTCCAGAAATCGTTGAAATCGGTTCAGATTTAGATATAGCTTCTATTTAGAATAGGTTACAGAATGAAATGTTTAAGGATCCAATTTCATTTTACTGGTCCTTTAAAAATGTGTCGTCTGTTAGGATTCATCTGTTGAATATATCGAAAGTGGTGAAGGGTGTCATATAGTCGGTCCCGTCCGACTTTACTACTTTCCTTACTGGGTTGGTATATAACAATATAATGGTACTCGTTTTTCAAACGAGTTGGCTCTAACTGGATATTTTGTGTTTTCATTGAAAAAATATGGTATGTTCAGGGTTCTAGCCCAAGTTTCTTCAACTAGAATGCAGCTTGTCCCTTTTCTTCTGGTAAAAATTTACCATGACATAGGCCCGATCGAATCGAATATAGATTTTAAGTGTATAGGCATAGTCAAACATAACTCACTTTTACTTCCTTAAATACAATGTGTATTATTAAAAAAGATGAATTTAATTTTTTCTTATTACCAAAAAATCTATTTCATGTTATTCAATTTACAAATTAAATCATCACTCTTAAATAGTTGCTCAACCATAAAATCCAGACAAATAAATCAGTTTCGCTTTCTTATCATAAATTGGCATTGAATTATTTTGATCTAAAATCTCAAATTTGTACTTGAATTTGAAACGAAACTTTTACTTTAGCATTTGTTATTGGATCCTTGTTATATTTGAAAAAAAAAATACTGCAGACTCCTTAAAGAAAATTATATTGTAACAAAAAAAAAAAAAAAGAGGAAAGCGAGCTGGCGTTGGTTACCACTTCAAACCACAAGGATAACAAACGAAGAAAAAAATCCTGAACCCAAACAAATGCTGGCAATGCGTTAAGGATTAATGCAGTCAAGTTGAAAAATTTTATTTTTGAGAACATATTTTCACATTTTCGTTAGGGCACTTGTCGTGTTGGGGAGGGGGTATGAGGTGAGGCAGAGTGTAACATAATCAAAGTACTGGAAAAGTGTGCTTTCTTGTAAAGCAAAAAAGGGATTTATTTCGAAAGGAAAGAAAAATAATATTGTCACAGAATATTTATTTAAAGACATTGTTCAATGAGTTTCCTTTTTCAGATTTTTTGGCATTCGCGTAAGACGTAATATCATGAAGTTATTTTATTGAGAGTTATTTTCCTTTATTTTAGCTTTGCTCCTTCGTTATTGTCTGTTTGTTTCTATGGGGTTTCTCTGTATATATTTGCCTTCATTATTATTATCCTGTTTTTATGCTTCAGTGATTTAATATTTTCATTTGTTTTTCCTTTCTCGAATATCTTTTTCCATTTGACAAATATTATTTTGAATATTTCGTGAAAAGGGGAAACATTTTTTCCCCTTTCGCCAGATTTTTTATTTTATTTAACAATGGAATTTATTATTTGCGTTTATTTCTTGTTTCTTCTCCTTGAGTGTGATGTCCTTTTGTTAACTTCTGCTTATAAAGTCAAAGAAGTGAAAAATTCATTATTTCGAAACAATACAAAAAATGGAAACTTTTTCCTACTACCTTCAACCGAAAAAAGTCAAAATATAATAATGAGCGATATTATAATGAGGGTTTCTATTTCTTTGGAAAACGAAAATATTTTCTTGGAATTTTAATTTATTTAAATTATAACTGTTATCAAGTGGAACATTTTAACAAGGTCTCAAAGGCTAGAAATGAACTCTTTATGGAAAAAGGATTCATTTATCTGAAAACGGTTTAATGATGGGATTGTTTATTGACTAGCATCTGTTAAATAATTGGGAATATTTTTTATGAAGTATTTTTGTCTAATTAGATGGTTCTCAAAATATTTTACCAAAATAATTATAACAATTAATTAATGTCGTTATAGAAAAATCGTGTTACTTACAATGGCCTTAATTGGTATTGGGTAAAAAATTACACAAAATTGACTTACCTAGAAAGAAAGAAATAGAAGAGAACATTTTATTAGAGGAGTGGATATAATATGATGCAATTATACATAAATAAATATTTTTATATACTATATAAATTTATATAAACTATAATATATATATATATTTTTTTTAATTTTTTTTCATCACAAAAAATGTGTGGATTGAAAATGAATATTTTAAAACAAAATAAAGTGTGAGTTTTTCAAATAATATTCTTTCAAACCACAAACAATGCGTGGATTAACAAAAAATATTTTTTAAGCCACAATCAGGGCGTGAATTTCTTAACAAATATTTTTTTAAGCCAAAGCAATGTGCAGATTTTTTTTAAATATGTTTTTGAGCCTTCAACATTAAGAAGTGGTAATATGATTTTCAGAGAACAATTTAAATACATTGCCATGTTTCCGTATAGTTCCCATAGAAATATGGGAACATATGTTCAAGGTCCTAGCCCAATTTGTTTTTTATATAAACTATAATATATTTTTTGCTATAAATATTATTATATTTTTCCATTTGCTAAGGAAATTTTAACTATTTTCTACAAACGCGATATTAAGTCGAAGTAAAACAATGATTCAACTGTGTATATTTTCAATGCCAATGCACATTCCTCATAAGTTTTATACAATTTCATGATCTCCTAGCTGTTATCCCTTACAATGAAATCAATTCCATTTTCTTTTCTCCCCATTTAAAACTGTCATCATCTGGTGTTTTAAATCATAATTGATTGATTTAAAGAGATTCATCTGGCTGTCACCTACATCCGAACAATGTTTACAAGAAAACTTAAATGCAAAGGCAGTTCTGAATATAAACAGTAAATAAATTGCACTTTGGTCCTGTTTAAGTATGAATAGGCCATTGGTATTAAGTACAACAAGAGCGTAGATTAAATTTGTCATTCCGTTTGTAACACCTCAAAATTAGCTTCGGTGATCCCATAAAGTACCTATGCATGATCAGTAAGTGTTGAAGTAATATTTAAGACCTTTGAAATTATTTAAGGAGTTCGCCCAGGTTTTTCAACAAAAATGGCTGTAAATGTACATTTTGAGATTTTCATTGGGTAGAAAAACTTCTTATCTAAAATTATTTTATGTAAAGGTAATTCCTTAATTTTAATACAGTTAGGAGTTTGAGCACTTTTTTAGTCATATTTTAATTTAATAGTTTTGAATCTCAATAGGCCGAAAATCTCCATACCATGACATAGCGCCATATAAAAGTCCACCTATTTTCAATGTCCACCTCAGAGTGGAGGATAAACAAAATTTGGCCAAACCGAACATAACGACTTTTATACTAGTTTTTCAAAAAATATTAGGTGTGAAACTTTTTAGAAAATGTTATAAAGTATATAGGAATGGATTTTTTAAGAAAAATCAATGTGTCGATTTTATTGACGCAATGACATGTTTGTTTTTCAGAGATTATCATGTCGTAATTTCATTAAAGCATTTCTCTCGAAAAGATAATTTTTCAACATATTTTTAAGAAATTTTTTTATTTTTAAAGGCTGTCAAGACTTGGATTTTAAAGATGATTTTTAAGTATTTCATTTCATTTTCATTTTCATTTATTTCATTTATTGCTTAATCCATAAGCCAATGAAGGCCGAATTCGATTAAGATAGATATATTACAATTGTATGACACACGATATAAAACTAAGGTATTTCAAAACAAATTAATAACTAAAAAAATACTAAAATAAAATATTAACTATAACACAATTATGGATGAGATCAAATAAAACAAATTTTTGAGGTATATATAGGTGAAAAAAATTAAGGATGAGACCATTACCGCAAAAAAAAAAATAGAAAAATAGAATCAAACTCTCACCATTGCTAATTTCTTAAATTTACCTAAAGAAAATGAGAAATTTCTATATTCATAAGGAATGTATGTATTCCACAACCTAATAGAGCGCACCATAAAAGATCTTTGCATTAATAATGTATTAAATAGAGGCAACAAAAGCGAATGAGTTCTTGTGGAATGTAGGAAAGAAAATCTTGAAGCCAAATGAGGTGGGTTTCCAAACTTTAGTATTTTAAATAAAAGTAAGATTATTCTTAAGTTGATAAAACTATCAAAAGTGCATCCCAAGAACTGAAAAGCATACGATGTTACATGATCTTGTACATTCAGACGATACACATATCGTAATATACGGTTAAAACACATTCTCAGTCGGGCAATATTACTAACAGTCGTACCGGAATATACCTCTATGCCGTATGTTATATGTGGCATTATCAAAGTCATTGCTAATCGCTGACGTATATTCAATGGAAGATCCGAACCTGTGGTATACAATTTCTTTAAAGAAAACGTCACCCTCGAAATAATGTTATTAATATGCTGCTGAAAGCATAAATGATCATCTAAGTAGAATCCCAGAATTTTCCAGCAGTTGACCTGAGATATGACAGTATTATTTAAAGTAAAACACAAGGAAGAATTTATAGGTTCATTAAATATCATCACTTTAGATTTTGAAGCGTTAATCATAATAAAATTGTCATTGCACCAGTCATTAATTCTACCTAAATCATCATTTATAGCATCCTGGAACGATAGCAAACACTTATCTGACTCACGAGCGACTAATTGAAGATCGTCTGCATATAAATACCCTTTCATGAATTGCAATTGCTGCAGTATATCGTTTACATAAATAGAGAACAATTGTGGTCCCAAAATTGACCCCTGTGGAACTCCTCTTGAGATTGCAGACAACGAAGACCTTCCACATCTAGTCTCCACATATTGCGTTCTATCACATAAGAACGATTTAATCAATCGGCATGCTGACCCCGAAAAGCCATATGACGCGAAAAGTTTATTAAGTAACACTTCATGGCTTATAGAATCAAATGCTCGACTAAAGTCAAGACTTATTAACGCAATTAGTTTACCTTTATCCATATCGTTTCTTATGTCATCAACAAGATCTATCATTAACGTAGTTGTACTGTTCCCTTTTTTAAAACCAGATTGACAAGACGACAGTAAAGAGTTCACTCTCATATGATGCATGATTTGATCATTGATGAGTACCTCTAAAATTTTTGACAACGATGACAAGATACTAATTGGGCGATAGTCAGATATAGTGTGGGGGATCTTAACCTTTGGTATAGGTAGTACCCTTGAACATGTCCATTTACTGGGGAACACTGAGGTTGTAAATATGGTGTTATAAATATGGAGAAGATGACAAGATATAACAGGTAATATAATTTTTATAAATTTCAAAGGGATTTTGTCATCTCCTATTGCATTTGACTTAATATGACTTATAGCAGAATACATTTCTCCGACATCAACGTTTCTAAACGAAAAGCCATCCAACCCAGCAGTAATCTCATTTTCAAAATTAATTAAGGGAGGATTATCAAGACAAGCCATGGTGAAATGGTCATTACAAATGCTTGGGTCCAAATCAGTATTATTTCCGGAGCCTTTTACATAGCCCAATCTTTTTAGCTTTTGCCAAACTTCCTTGGATGATTTTGAATGAAAAATATTATAAAGGAAACTTCTTCTTTCTTTTCTTATAACACTTTTTAAACGATTCCTATATTTACAAAAAATCCTCCAGTTATGTTGAGTTTTGTTCTCAACGTATGCCCTATATGCAAAATCCCTGAACTCAGTAGCTGTTTTTATGCAAGGCTTCTTAAACCAATCAGAACCTCTTCGCTCATATATGGTCCTAAAAGGCACATGTCTGTTGAATATGTCCAAAATAATTGAAGAAAAAAGGTCGACTTGGATGTTTGGGTCATTAGTAAAATAAATTGGCCCAAAATCAACTGATGCGATGTCAGCAAAACAATTATCTAAATTTAGACATGAATAATCCCGAACCTGTTTATGTCTTTGGTTTAACACCTTAACTACGTCATATGAAATAAAAACAGACGCGTGATGCGAATTCAATCCAGGAAATGAAAATTGGCCCTTAGATTTAACCGAGCCTGAATCAGAGACCAAATAATAATCTATTAAGGAACAGCTCCCATATTGGACACTAAAATGCGTGGGAACACAATTGTGTATCAAATCTAAACCGTAAGTGTTACAAAAACTTCTTATTTCCGTACATCTTTCGAAAACATTAATATTAAAATCACCTGCAATTATGCAATGTTCGTATCTAGAAATAAGATCAGCAAGAATATCTTCGCAACTACCTAAGTTCCCGTTTGGGAGATATATTACACCCACTAAAATTTTCGAGTAACCAGCAACGTCAATTTCTACAAAGATTCCCTCTGATATACAATAATTTCGTATCTCGCAAACAACCTTGCATTTCAGATTCTCCTTTACAAACATGCACACACCACCTCCTCTACCCACTGACCTATCCATTCGAAATAGACTATATCCTGACATGCCTACCGCTGCATTCTCGACAGTTTCCTTCAACCATGACTCCGAAATACCAATTACATCGAAGAGTCTATCGGCAAAAATATTCCGAATTTCATCAAGTTTGTTAGCGTTCGGTCCAGGAACAATGCTCTGCGCGTTCAAATGTATTATATTTAAATTTTGGGAGTCTAATTTAAGATTTTTTAAAGCTCCAGCGCTAATGATCCCTCCGAGATTCTCATACAAATTCATTATAAATCAGAATCATCCATAATCGTGCTATAAAAATATTAATTAACCTAAAACTTATACTAAAAATGCATTTATACAAAAAATAAATTTTATTAATAATTCGCATCATAATTCATAAAGGCATCCGAAAAAATATAAACAAAAACAGTATAGCATTTAGGGTATACAAATAAAAAAAGTTAATCAGTTTAGCGTTTAATCCATTAAAAACAAAGAAAAATTATGCATGCAATTAACAAGATAGTAGAATAATTAAATAATCATCATATTCTTCCTAATTGTGAGATCCGAGTTGACACTCCTTGAAGTAATGTTCAAGTTCATCCGTAGATAACGTTTTTTCTAGTCCATCATTGTAGATTATTTTCACTTCTGGGATATTTTTGTTCTTTAGCAAAAATTTCTTTATTCTGTTTAATTTCACCAATTTGCGGCACATATAATTTAGTTTTGAAGCAACGGGAGTGAGATTATCATTGATAAAAATTCTGGACTCAATGTCTGTGCTAATGACTTGGTTCAGCTTTAGATTGCGATCTGCCATGTAATTTTTGAAGAGTAGGTCACGCTTATAGATTGAGTTAAATTTAACAATGACTGCTTTTCTGTTGCGAATAAAGCTGCAGAAGTTAATATCAACTCTTTCAATTTTAGCATTTAACTGACTACCAATTTTAATGACAGCATCATGCAAATTTTCTTTATGGCGTAAGTTTTTTACAATACATTCTAAAGGATTTCAAGCCATGGATTTTTTATAGGGATTATGAATGAGTAAATCATTTTAAATATATTTAAGGAGTATAAAGGCCTGGGATGTTTCAATATTCTGAAATATTTTGCGTGCATTTTTGAAAATATTATTATAGAGATAATTAAAAATATTTTTTAAAGGAATATGAAGGCGTAGATTTGTTAAAATATTTTTTTAAATGCGTCGATTTTAAAAATATTTATTAAAGGAACAACAAGGCTTAGATTTTTTTAAGAATAACAAAGTATTTTTAAAGGATTTAGATTTAGCATATATATTTTCGCCCGATTTAAGTCAAATGGTGCGCCAAAGTCCCTACTTATCTTTCGATTTGAAATTTTGTACATTGTACTGATTTAAGGGTAGAATGAAGTGTGTTAAGTTTCGTGAAAATCGGTTCAGATTTAGATATAGCTCCCATATATATTTTGGTCCGATTTAATGTACTTGGTGCACCAAAGACCCTATATATTCTTCAATTTGCACGAAATTTGGTATGGCGTACTGAATTGAGTCTAGAATGATATGCGCTAAGTTTCGTGAAAATAGGTTCAGATTTAGATATAGCTCCCATATGTATTTTCGTCCGAATTAACAAACTCCTAATGAGACTTGCAGCCATAGCTTCCTTATGTATTTCGAACGGGTGTCTGATTGAGATTAAATTTTTAACAGTGCGGCGTACCGAATAGCGTGTATCAATTTTGCTATAGAGCGTTTTTCATAAATTTCTGCCCGAATAAAGTTAAAGTTATCATAGGTTGCAGAATGACATGAGTATGTCCCTTCGAGGAAACTATGACATGCAATTGTAAGGATACATATGTACAATATACCCAAGTGGCGAAGGGTCCAGTCCGACTTCACTACTTTCCTTACTGGTCTGTAACATATTTTTTAAAGGAATGTCAAGGCGTAGATTTTTTTAACTATTTTTAAAGGAATATCAAAGAGTAGATTTTTAACAATATTTTTTTAAAGGAGTATCAAGGCGTAGATTTGTTAAAACAGTTTTTAAATGAATAACAAGGGGTATATTTTTTATATTTTTTTATTTGATTTTTATAAAAATGTATTTATCAAGGTCGTAGATTTTTTACCATTGTGAACATTTTATCATTTTGGGTTCCTAGCAGAATATCTCAATATATAGGTATATTTTTTGACTCCATGCATATGTCCCGCAAAAATTCAGACTTCAGTGATAGTTGTGTAGGGTATCATATGGTTGGTCTCGTCCAACTTGTAAATATATTTATTTTCTTTCTTGAAGTTCTTTAGGAATGTTTTCAAATATAAAAGCGGATTTTATTGCCGAATTTTCGATTTTTAAGAACATATTTCGAATTTTACAAATAGATTTATAAGTTGTCATATTTTTTCTCAGTTCTTCAATAAAAGCTCTATTTAAAATTTCTATATCCCATTTTGAATTCCCCATTTATGCCGTTGAACACTCATTTACATCCATGATGATGCAGTCCATATGACCAACATGACTTGTGGTTCAAAGTATTTGCTGAATGGGGGGACGTCTGTTTTTCCGCTGTTTATGGTTTGTTGATGTTCGTATGGCATTGCACTTTTTTGTGCCGATTACTTCGCCCACCACCACCCCCACATTTCCACTGAAGGATATATGGTGGATGTCATTTTGAAAGCGGCAGACATAAGTTCAAGTTCAATCCTTTTGGTGTTGACAAGTGGGGGCTGTGTGTGTGTCTATGTTGTATACAAACAAAAGACAAGAGAAGTTGACAGAGGGCACAGAACGACAGAAAGAACGAACAACAAAACAGAAACAGGACATTTAATGCAACAAGTTGGCTTGGCCGGGGGAGGCATCTGTTGTTTTCAACTGCATTTTTTTGGGGTTAGGATTTGTTTTGCTTTAAAAGCAAAGGGGTATGTGTTTGTGAGGCTTAGTGAGGAGGCTAATATGGTGGTGAGTGTCATAAGATTTTTTTTTATATTGAGTTCAATTTTGAAAATAATAGTTTCGTGATAATATATTTTATGCAAAAATATTTAAGTTAAAAAATAACGATTTTGAAGAAAAAATCTCTAGCGTTATCTGTGTCATTTTTTTGCGAACTTTGTTAAATTGAATTCAATTGTATGAAATTTAAAACTAAATATTAAAATTTGTGGTAAAACTAACATATCCCCTTCATATGTTTGTAGGTATATTAAATTTCAAATAAACATTTCAATATTTATTCCATACAAAAAAATAGACACGTTCCCAAAAATTGCTGATTATGATTAAAATATGAGTCTCCCCTCCCAAAAAAACTCAAAATTTACAAATTTATTGAAATTCCCCCTAAATACCAACAATTTATTTATCGATCTCGTGTTCCAAGTAATTGTATCCTTTTATTTTGAATCCCATTTGGCTACCGAACATGTTGTCGATCTGTCTAATACATGAAACACTCACCCAACCCATTGGCTGACAGAGAGCGTGTACTGCAACAAAGTGAGCCGATTTTTGTTGCACACACATTCACACACAGCTAGACTAATGATCCGAAATGCAACAATGGTGCCAAGACAATCAAATCTGATGAGTTCATTCCTTGTCTGGGGTGTTCTTTTAAATTTCCATCAACAAGTTCTTTGTGTGTCGGTAGATTTTCCATTTGTTGGCTTGTGTATTTATACGATGAGATTTGTTTTTCCATGGCGAAGAAGAAGATTGTTTTTCTTTTCACTGTTTCTATTTTGTTATTGTTGTTGGTGGTGTTATTTTTTGTGGTGTATGTGGCGAGGGGAGAATGATTACAAGTGTGCCATAGATTTTTTTCTCACTACCTCCCCCCCTTGATTATCCAAAAATTTTCTTGGAAAGTGTGTGGTTTTCTTTTGAGGTTTTGGAGGGTGTAAGGGTCGTGATTGCCACCAACATTACTTTTTGGAGATTGCAACTGTAATATAAATATACACTTTCACCTTTACTATACAAATATACATACTCGTATATTTACATATGAACATATCCATTCTTTGATACTATTATTTTTTATTGTATACTGTAAGGTATTTTGTTTATAACCCTCCCGCAGAAAATATATACAATTCCATTTTCCGAAAAACCACACGACTCCCCCCTCTACCCCCTCTCCCACCAGTTTCCCCATAGCTGTTGATTGAAGGTGATAAATCGATTAAAAGGTAGCAGCCGTAGACATGTAACATAATTTCAATCCCAAAATGCCACACGTTCCTTTATCAAGTATTGATTTCGTTTTCATTTCTATTTTTTTTTTTTTCAAATTTCATCCCTTTAGTATTGGGATTAAGAAATTCAAAGTGTCAAGAATTAAATTATTTTTTTTTTTTGGGGGATTTTGGTAGCCTTAGAATTTTTGACACCTATAAATCTTTTAGCGTTTTTTGAGGATCATTTGGGGGATTTTCTTGAGAAATTGCGGTGACTTTTGTTCTTCGTCCGAAAATAATAGAAGATCAAATAAAAAGATTCACATACAGAGATAGAGGAGATGTTCGATGAATGGAAGTCTTTATAAAACCCTACATGAAGGAAACCCTTTAAAATGTCTATTACAGATAGTTAATCTAAAATAAAAATTGTAAAAAGTTCGGTAATCAGACGGTGTCGATGTTTTTATGCTCTCCACCATGAGGTGGACAATCTAAATTACTAAAATCGATCGGAATTTTTACCGCGTGCGTATGGTTAAGTAGTTTTCTGGCAGGAGAAAATGAGTAGTAAAATCAACGGTTAAAATATAAGACAGGACCTTAAACATACCGAAAATGATGTGTGTCACTTATATGGGGTTTACTGCCACTGCGTAATGCTCGCATTTAGTCAGTTTTGCTTTGAAAATGTGTCTAGGAGCATCAATGTACTTATATAGAGGTCGTATCTTTCTATAGGAGCTATACCCAAAGGTCGACGGATATTTAACATTTTCATTAGGAAGATGTGCCTTCCAAGACCTCTAGAGCTATACCAAGTCTTGGATCGGAGTCAATACCAATCATCCTTGGAGAAGTAGCAATGTATATACAAAATTTCGAAGCTCCGTCTTATATATTGAGAGCTCTATGGTGATTTAAACAGATGGACGGACATGGCTAAATGATAATATATAGGTTCCAATTTCATTATATAGAAATTCAATATGTCTCGAAGATAGTCATGGATTTTTTTTAAGAATTTGTTGGGACTATTTCGGAACAATCCATAGTGGTGTATATTTAACATCATATTTTTAGGGCAATTTCAGAGGCGTAGAATTTTAATTTTTTGCGGCAATTTAAGAGGCGTCGATATCTTTAAGAATCTATTTTGAAATAACTCCAGAGATGTGCATATATTTGTATTTTTTGAAGTTGTTTCGGAGTCGTGGATATATTCGGAGGCTTGGATATTTTTAAGAATTTGGCGGTGTTTTTCTATTTCTGTTGTTGGAGGTGAGTTCAGTATTTGAGAATATTTAAACATTTCAGAGGCGGGGATAATATAAGAATATTTTCTTCAGGTTAATTCAGGGACGTAGATATATTCTAGATATTCGTCTGTGCGTCCATGTATTTTTGTGAACAAAGTACAGGTCGCATTTATTATCCGATTTGGATGAAATTTGGCATTGGTGACTTATTTGGCCCAAGGACGAACCCTGTTGAAATTGGGAGAAATCGGTTCAGATTTAGATATAGCTCCCTTATATATTTTTGTCCGATTTAATGTAAATGGTGCACCGAAGTCCCTATATATCTCTCGATTTGCACGAAATTTGGCACAGCGTACTGAATTGAATCTAGAATGATGTGTGTTAAGTTTCCTGAAAATCGGTTCAGATTTAAATATAGCACCCATATATATTTTCGTCCGATTTAATGTAGTCGGTCCCCCAAAGTCCCTATATATGAATTGTTTTATTAATATTTTATTTTTATATCTGACTTTCTGTCGGTCTTTTATAACTACCAGAACCTCAGCAGGTCTTCAATTGACAGGAAATCTTCAAATGTTTTATATTCATAGAAAATCGGATCAGATCAAACTTCTCTCTGATATATTTCTATATCGAAATGTTCATCTGTTCTCTTTTCAAATGCCCTTCCAGCTCTTCGGTAAATAGAAAGTCGTCTTCTATAGTATATGTCTGATAACTTTAACATATACTATAAAAGACCTATTCTGTCGTAAACTAAGATCATCCTCCAGATAATTTTGAATAGGTAGTGCTCATATAGAAACTATAAAGACCTACAATATGTCTTCTTTAGATCGTATACCTTTCGTGGGTATTCTATAGTTGGAAGAAGGTCTTATATGGCCTCCTACAGATAAAAACCTAGATGGTTTTAAGTATGTAATGAAAATACCATATTTATAGTCAAATGATTTTAATAGGTTAGAGGAAAACCGCAGAAACTCTTTGGTCTATACCCAACATCCTTATGTTCTTCAATGATGAGAAAACTTATTGAAGATCCTTCAGTATTTTTTACAACAACAAAATATCACAACATGACCCTGTTGACACCTCAAAGACTTGTTAAATAGCAAACGAAAATAGAACTTCTTACTTCGGTACAACATCATAATTGATTTTTATTTTAATTAAAGGCCAAAGAACCACTGGTACTTTTGGTTGTGACACTAACCAAGGTCTTAATTAAAAAGAAATTGGTGGGAGTTTCGAAGTCAAATAAGAAAATAAAAACAATAAAGAATGAATTTCCACTTGGTAACCTTTAGACGCCATTGTAATCACTTCGTCATGACTGGAAGTTGCATGAAATCACTTTTTCAGACTTAAAGGACAACAGCGAGGAAGAAAAATCTATAGTACAATGTTTTTGAAGTATTGCGGCAAAAAATGAGGGTAGACTTCGGATACGTTGAGTTGATGTTGGCTTGTCGACCACGAAAAAGTTTATATTGTTAATTTTTGTAATTGAAAAGTAACCAAAATATAATTAAACTTTGAAAGAGGGAAATCTTGGATTGAATAGGTAGCCCCACCATAAAAATTGTTCGCATGGAATAATTAATTGTCTACTGAGATTGGAAAATTTTGTAAGCCAGGAAGAATCTTCTGAGATTTAAAAATTTATTAAACATTATTTTATTATTCTTCTGCCATCTAAAGATAAACCCGTTTTCAATCGATACGATTTTAAAATGCTAGACTACACATTGCAGTCATGATTGTTTACCAATAAACTTCTCCCATAATTGTTTACATCTCCTTTTTGGACTCCATTAAATAAATTGTTTCATTTTTCGGGTAAATAAAACGTAGAACTCCGCACCAGCTATAAAATGCCAAATGTGAATATACCCATTGTGAGAGGCAAATGTGGCTGGTATGCGGCTATAATGGGTAGTATAATTTATGCAAAATGTTTTACGAACTGCAAATGGGGAAGCAAAAAAATATTAATGGTGAGGATAGATATACAAATCTCAGACTTTAGTATCAATGGAAATTGATGGGAATAGAGGTCAACCGATTTGTTTAAGAATATTTTTTTAGACAATTTCAAAGGCGTGGATAGTTTTAATAACCTTTTTGGAGAAAATTTCAGAATATTTCAGAAACCGGAAACTTCGGAGGTGTTGATATTTTTAAAATAATTGTTTGAGACTTCTTCAGAAGCGTGAATATTTGGTAAGACATTGTGGAGGCAATTCCAGAGGAGTGGTTACATTAAAAAAAATTTTGAGACTATTTCAGAGGCGTGAATAATAAAATTCTTGGAGTCAATTCAGAATATCTTTTGAGCCCATTGTTCTCCCATTTGCATCTCAGTAAATTTTTATGATTATTAATCATTCCTGAAATAATTCGTGTGCTTAGTTCCATTGAGTATTTTATATCAAAAACATTTTATTAGGTTGGGGAAAAAGAAATCCATTAGGCCAGTCATCGAAAATGTCGATAAATCGGAGAAATGATCAAGTTCATCGGCATGTTAGCAGTCGTAACATCGCCTGGAACTAAAAATCGACCATCGACTGTTTAAACCATTTACACAAAGCTGGATTCAAAAAGAAGCTTCATGTTTGTTTGTTTGCCACACCAATTAACAGAAAAAATGGGATGGATTGAATTTCCATCTACCAAGCCTTGGCCAAACGGAATCAGATAGACCCATTTCTTAAACGGATGGTGACTGGAGATGAGAAATGGACCACATACGATAACCCTGTGCGAAAACGATCGTGGTCAAAGAGCGGCGAAGTACCTCAAACGTTGGCCAAACCAGGACTATCGCCAGGAAGGTTTTGCTATGCATTTGGTGGGACTGCTTCCATATGGCCAAACTCAATTCTGATCTCTACTGTCAACAACTGAACCGTATGAAGATAGCAATTGACCAGAAACGGCCAGTATTGGCCAACAGGAGAGGTGTCGTGTTCTACCAGGACAACGCTAGGCCATACACATCTACAGTGCCTCGCTAGAAACGTGAGCAGCTTGGTTGGGAAGTTTTTACGACATCCGTCATACAGTCCGAACTTGGCACCAAGTGATTATCATATTTTTCTTGCACTGCAAAATTTCTTTAATGATAAAACATTGGTATCTAGGAAGGATTGTGAAAATCGGCTACTAGAGTTTTTTTTGCCAATAGAGAGCAGGACTTCTATAAGAAAGGCATTACGAAGTTACCTTTTAAATGGCGACAAATCATATCACAAAACGGTGCATATTTTTCCCAAATCGAATATTCTGAAGCATATTAAATAAATTCCTATAGTCCATATAAAAATGATGTATTTCTTTTTCCTCAACCTAATATAATATTAGAGTCAAACCTTGTTGAAAATTATGCTCAAAATCCCCAATCAGTACCCATACTTAATTACAGCGAATACGTTTGTAAAAGATGCCCAAAATCTCAATATATTCAATTTTTAATACCAAAAATCCTAGGAGTACTAACAAAATTTCGGATTTCTATTTTCAAATAGAGGATTTCGAACATTTTGGTATAGAAAATATTTTGAATGAAATTTCTATGTAATACAATGTTATGCCTCTTTTTTAGCAGACCTGCAAAAACCTCTCCTTGTAGCTGCAGCATACCAAATAAAATAATTTATGCTTCGATATTCAAAATCTACCGAAAATAAATTCTAATTGTTATTGCTTGCTAACCACCCACCACCCGATTTGGAGGTTATAATTTAAAGGTTTATTAGCTTCAACGTCTAGGTGAGGAAACCCCAAGACAGCACTAGTTTCTACCTGCAGTCAATATAGTATATCATTGGAATAGCTTTGTTTATAATTTCTTTAATAAATTAAGTGGATGATTTTGTGTATAAATACACTAACACGCAGCCTCATGAACACCGGGGCCATTATTCCGTAAAAACAAAAATCGGAAAAATGAACTCAAATTAGGTCAACACTTCACACTTCTGTTTTATGTTGGCATGGAATTTATTTTGGAAAATTAAAATTATTTTTTTTTCAGGTAATTGGCAATAATACTCAATGATGTTCACCTTTTCTCCAAAAACAAACACACATCTATGTATGCATGCATATGCAGACAAACATTTGTCTGTCGTAATCTTTCAAATGTGGTGTAAAAAATTCAAATATTTTTCAATTTTATGAAGAAGAACATTTTCTTAACACTTCTCTATCAAAACTTTTGTAGCTTTACGACTGACTGAATGGTTGCTTGGTTGACTGGCTGACTAACTGGCTGGTTGATGGTTGCTCCACGCTGCTCGATATATTTATGTTAATGTTCTATTGATTGTTTATATGATTCACGAAATCAGGTAGGCAGCCAGGCAGGCCTTCGAAAAATTTAGTAATAGGAAAAGTAATAACAATTAAATTTATTTAAAGAATTATTCTGCTGAAAAGCCGGTCTATGGTGAGATTTCAATGAAGTAATAATGTTGAATGTTCATATATAGGTATTAGATTAAATGTTATATTAGGGAGAAATTATGTGATGAGAAAGCTGGAACTAATAAATTTCTTGAATTTTTTTTTTTTGGGCAACAAAAAAAAAGTCACCTGCATTAATCAGAAATGTTCTTAAAAGATCATAGACCACCCTTTAAAATTAGACTGCCTCATATCTAAATAAAGTATATTATCCGCTGCATGTCACTTCACATCTTGCATGTTCCAACATCTTGCATGTTACAGCCCAGTTGGTATCCACCTTAATGTTACGTTTTGTGGTTGCCTTCTACCATTCTGACTACAATTTTATATGGTAAATATTTATTCTGTCAACATAATTTTGATAATTTATTATGTTGGATATAATGTAAAGAGAATGTTGTCCTGTGTCCAGAATCCTTAGCTACAAGAACACTTATATTTGTCTGTATGTTCTCTGTAAATATATAAACCCACTCTATTTGTTTGTTGATTTTTGAGTACTCTTTAAAATATTGGTTACTTTGCTACCATTTACATATTTAATTTTATAAGATACTACAAAGGTATAAAAGGGAAGAACATACAAATACGATCAGAAAATACAAAGTTTAGCATAAAACGCATTTTCTGCTTAAAATTGGTTGACCACAGTTTTTGTCTCAATTCTGCATTATAGAAATTATAGAGATATAATAAAATCTCCTGCTCTTTTTTTGTAGAAACAATTCGTTAAGGGTTTTTTTATAAAAAACATCGGGCAAACCTTAGTTCTGCAATTTTTTTATAGAAAACATCCGTCAAAATAGGACAGACCTCAGTTCTGCTAGTTTTTTTTATTGAAAAGATTCGGGCAAACCTCAGTTGTGCCATTTCCTGAGCTCTGCAATTTTTTTTTTATAGAAAAAATCGAGCAGACCACAGCTTTTCATTTTTTTCTTTAGAAAAAATCGAGCAGCTGACCACAGCTGTGGCATTTTTTCCTATAGAAAAAATTGGCTATTTTTTTCTGCATTTTTTTTCTTTATAAATTCGTGGACTATAAGTGGCATAATCGAGAGTTTTAAGGACGTAGATTTTTAAATTGAGCGAGGTTGTTTTGGAATAATTTTTACCGGGGTTTATAAAGTGGGTAGATTTATAGGGAATATTTTTCCAGGACTATAAGAAGGATATATTTTTTAAAGAATATTTTTTGAGGACTATAAATAGCGAAGATTTTTTAAAGAACATTTTTTCGAGGACGTAGATTTTTAAAAAAATGTTGTTTTCGAGGACTACAAGGAGTGTAGATTTTTTAAAGAATGTTGTTTTCGAGGTTTTGAAGTCTTGAATGAGCGTACATTTTTTAAAACAGTTTTTTGAAGCGTATATTTTTTAAAATAATTTTTTGAAGCTTAACTTTTTTAAAGAATATTTTTCGAGGACTATAAAGAGCCATATTTTTTCTGCGGTGCTGAGAAACCTAAATTGTTAAATTTTAAGTAGTATAGATTTTTTAAAGAATACTTTTCGAGGACGATAAGGAGCGAAGATTTATGAAATACAATTTTTTCGTAGGATTTAAGGGGCAAAATATTTTTAAAGAAATTTTTTTTTTTAACAACAAACTAAATCTACTTATTTTTTATTTTGAGTATTGAATAAGCGTAGCCTTTTAAAATCATTTTTTTGGGACTGTGAAGATATATAATATTTGTGTCATTTAAGTATTTGCGCTTTAAAATTTATTTTTCAAGCGACATATTCTTTCCAAATAAATTAATCCTTTTATTTTTGTCTTTCATCAATTGACCGTGGGAATTCTACCACGACTCTACTGGTCCAAAAAAGTAAAAACAAAACATTCGATTAAGATCACAATTTTGATCAAATGTAAAGCGACATTTTCAAGAGACCATAAAGTGGTGCTCCAAAATTAATGTTTTATTTTTTAGATTGGCGGCTTTTTAAGAAACAAATATGATCGGCACACAAAAGCAAGTAATGGACGAGTGAGGTAACAAATTAATAAATCAAAGATCTCTGTTTTTTTTTCTTTCAAAGATGCTATCTTAAGTAGTATTCTCTTTGGGTTGGTCAGCAGCATTTGGTCTAGCCGAGCACCAATGAACACACCAGCTCCCATGGTAATATCTGCTCTTAAGATGGCAATCAACCTGTTGAGTGCGGCAGCAACAACAACAAATCGTTGGCGGTTTGAAAGACTTGTAAGGCGGCAATTTCAAGTATGCCGGACGACGTTGACAACAACAAGTGGCTGTTGTAAAGCCAAACAATAACAACAAACATTGTGAATTATTTAATGTTTTCTGAAGAAAAAATAAATTAAATATTGCCGCCGCCAATGATGATGATGATTGTTGTTTGTCACAGACATCCAACATATCTACATATAAGGGAAGTTGTTGTCAGCCAAACAGCTGCAATAGGCCACCATGTGGACCACCACATCAGCAAAAAGGGGTGGTAGCCAAAAAAAGAAAATGCGCTACCATAACATTTATTGGTTAAAACAATCGAACAACAACAAATTGTCATATAAGGCCATGCGAATCCAACCTGTAATGCAATCTTGTAAAAACGATTTGTAATTTTAGAATTGTCCAACAACAATCCCCATTGGACCAGTGGTGGTGGGGACATAGTGATAGCTATTGGCATCAAATGGTGGTGCCATGAAAAGACTCAATTTTCCCTACAAAAAACTTGACCAGAACATTGGAAAAATCCTAAATTGAAAAAAAATTAAAGAAAAGGCCAATAATTTTGTTCGGAAATTTGCTCAAGTGGCCTTCTTGATATTGGCCGAAGGAAGAAGAAACAAGGAATGCATAACTAAGGACTTTTGCAGACTGTGTACGTGGTATATTTTTATTTCTATATGACCACATTTTTGGCCTAAAATTCCTAAAGTGGCAACCCTATTTAATAATGTCTTAAAGAAGAGAAAAAAACAAAACGAAACGCATAAATGTTGAATGTTGCAGACCTCAAAGCTTTTAGTGTATGTTTTTTCCACATATATTTGTTTGTATATTGCTGAGTATTTGTTTTCGTAACGCTTGTACACTTTTTGGAGTGATTGAATTAAGTCTTTTTTTCTTCTTTGGTTTCTTCATTGGTCTTTTATGAGACCGATGTTGGTGTTTTTTGTTTTTAGTTTTTGTTAACTAGTTCCGAGACCATGTTATGTTATGACTTTTATCGGTAATTTTTCTAAAAAACTTTTTTTTCGTTTTTTTTCGTTTGCTCTGCGTAATAGAGCACTTACGATACACCGCCATGGTAATGGATGATGAATTCATCCATCCATCCGTCCATTCATGGTAACCATATGTGTTTATGGTACTAAAAAATCGCACGACCCACCACAACATAAGCTCATTATTAATTGAAAGTATTGACAGAAACTGAAGAAGAAGCGGATGCAAGCCTTACAGAGCATGCAAATGACCGTAACGGGGATCATGTGACAAGGAAGTTCGGGATATGGGAGACTAATGAAGGTGTTAAGAAAATGGGAAACAAAATTCAATCTATTTTTTTTTTTTCATTAAAATGAATACTATTCTAGGTTTAATTAATAGTTCTAAAATTTAATTAATGAAACCCTAATTTGATCCTTAAAACATTAATTGGGAAAAGTCCACGACTATAACGGGAAAAGTCCCAAACATTCTGAAACTTCCTTCAAGAAAAAGAACGAGCGTCATAAAATTCGGCAGGGCTAAACTTTTTATATTCTTCACCATGAGGGGGACATTCAATCCTTCTTGGTCTTAAAAATAATATTATTTAAAAACTCCACGCCTATGTTGGTCTGAACAAAAATATTTTTTTTTAATTTTTTTTTTAATCCACGCCTATGGTTCTTTTTGAAAAAATATTTTTTTTTGTAAATCCACGCCTATGGTTCTCTTTGAAATTTTTTTGTTTAAATCCACGTCTACGGTGGCCTTTGAAAAAATATTTTTTTTAAATCCACGTCTATGGTGGTCTTTGAAACAATAATTTTTTTAAATCCCCGTCTATGGTGGTCTTTGAAAAAAATATTTTTTTAAACCACGCCTATTGTGGTCTTTGAAAAAATATACTTTTTTTAAATCCACGCCTATGGTTCTCTTTGAAAAAATATTTTTTTTAAATCCACGCCTATGGTGGTCTTTGAAAAAATATTTTTTTTTTAAATCCCCGCCTATGGTGGTCATTGAAAAAATATATTTTTTTAAATTCACGCCTATGGTGGTCTTTGCAAAAATATTTTTTTTAAATCCACGCCTATGGTGGTCTTTTTTTAAAAAATCGTTGGTCTTTGAAATGTAATCCACGCTAATGTTGATTTTTTAAAATATTATTTACAAAAAAATTTTGTAATTGTTTTGTTGTTTTTTTTTTGTAATTAAAGAGAAGTCCTTATTTTTGATGGCGGGCATGATAACTCCTCACTGGAACATTGGAATCCGAAAATTCCAACGGTGTTAGAAAGAGTACATGTCTGGCTCTCGTATGAACTAGGATTATTGACTTCGCTCTAAAAATAACAAAATGGCGGACCTTTGAAAAAATATTTTTGGAAAATGGCCGAAACCAAGTTAAAAAATAAGGAAGATCTTCACCTATTGGCTTTATCCTAGTTCATACGATAGCTATACACTCACAGAAAAACGTGTAAAAATTTGGAATCGATTGGATTATTAGGTTTTGAGTTATCGTACCCGCCATTCACAAAGGAACGCAAAAAACGCGTTTAAAATTTGAGAAGCCCTTTAGCCGTCACTTGATGCTGACACAATAAATCGGCTATATCTTCAAGAGTTCTAGAAATTTTGTAGGGACATGCTTGAATTAGTGTAGATTCGAATTAAACCAAATAATAATAATTATATTCTCCTCCATGACGGGGACATTCAATCCTTCTTGGCCTTAAAAAAAATATATTTTTTAAAAACTCCACGCCTATGTTGGTCTGAACAAAAATATGTTTTTTTTTTTTTTTTTTTGAAAAATATTTTTTTTAATCCACGCCTATGGTGCTCATTGAAAAAATATTTTTTTTTAAATCCACGCCTATGGTGGTCTTTGAAAAAGTTTTTTTTAATCCACGCCTATGGTTTTTTTTAATCTTTGTAATTTTCTATTAGACAATACATGGCTATGTTGGTCTTTGAAATGTAATCCACGCCAATGTTGATCTTTGAAAAACATTAATTAATGCACTCCTATGTTGGCCCCTGATTTTTTAATAATCCATGCATAAAATAAGATATACATTTCCAAACTTATGTTGGATCTTGGAAAAAATTATAAACATATTTAAAGAAAACAGCATTTTGTTAGTGCAAAACAACTTTTAAAAGTGCATGTAAAAATCCTTAATTATAACCACATTAGAACAGGGAAATGTGTCATTAATAAATCACTTCCGATCGCATCCCTGGATAGTCTACACCAATACCAATAATTAATAGATAATTTTTATACAAAACACCATAAATTCCTACTGACTCTACTTAGACTCCGGCATTGGTAGCCACCATTTGAATTATAGCATGCAATTTATTTGATACAACTTTTCCGATAAGGTGCAGGGATGATGTTTTATGTTAACAATAAAACACTTGCAACAACACCCAAGTGTTATGTTTTTTTTTTGCTGTTGTTGTTTATATTTAGCTGCTAAACAAAGGAGCTACGCATTTTTTTGCATACAATAATCGCAAGGAAAAAAAGGAAACGCCAAAATCACCGGCTCCGAACAAAACAACTGTGAAAATCAAAAAGGAAGCAACCACTAAAAACTCTATTAAATATGCGTGACATGCTTTAAGATTTAACAGGAGTTTTTCGTTTTTGCAAAAAAAAAAAACATTGTTTCCTTGGAAGCTGCCTAAACACACTTTTTGCAGCTTCTTCCCAAACGCAAAAAAGAATACCAGATGCAGGAAATTATAAACATTTTGTTGTGAATGCGCTTCGACGATGTTGTGAAGACATGCAAAACATTGTCGAAAGGTGTTACAGAGATGGCGGTTGCATTACATGCAAATTTTATTCAGCCAGCCAGGTTGGCTGTATGCTATTGTAAATTGTGTGTGTTGCGCATGCGTGCGCTTTTATTTTATACATGTTCATCGAACAAAAAATAAATAAATAAATAATATTTGTTGTTATGGTTACTTCTATTGTTTGCCGCTTTTGTGTATTTCCTTGTTTTTACTATTCAAATAATTTATTATAATTTTGACAGAGTTTTTTGGAGCAGAGATTTTTTTTAAATTGTGTGTTTCCTAAGAAGATGGTAGATTTTGAGAGGTGTAGATTTATGAAAGAAAATTTCTTTTGAAGTACTACGAAGAGCGAATATTTTTAGAACTAAAGGAGCAATATTTTTTAAAAAAACTATAATATTGTGCATATTTTTGGACAAGCTTTGGTTTTTAAGATTTTTGTAATATTTTCTAAAACATAGAAAGTCGTAGAATATTTAAAGAATTTTTAAAGGCCTATAAGAGGCATAGACATTGGAATTTAAGAGGGGTAGTTTTTTCCGAATATATCTTCAAGGTCTTTAAGAGTCGTATATTTGTTAAGAAAGACATACAAGACTAATTAACTTTTTTTCTAGGCCTACAAGCGGCGCAGATTTTTAAGAATTCAAAGCCCATAACAGATAGATTTTTTAAAAAATATGTTTTTCAAGGCCTAGGTTTTTTAAAGAATATTTTTTCAAGGTATATATCAGGTGTACATATTTTAAAGAATTTTTTAAGGCAAAAAAGAATATTTTTTTTAAGATTTTTTAAGGCCAAGAAAAGTTGTAGATTTTTAAAGAATAATTTTGAGGCCTATAAACATACAATATTTTTTTAAAGAATATATTTTTCAAGGCCTAGGTATATTTTTTAAAGAATATTTTTTTCCAAGTATATAACAGGTGTAGATTTTTTAAAGAATTTTTTAAGGCAATGAAGAATATTTTTTTAAAGATTTTTAAGGCCTAATGTTAAGAAAAGGCCTATAAGAGGGGTCAATTTTTTAAAGAATAATTTTGAGGCCTATAAAGACAAAATATTTTTCCAAGGCCTAGAAGAGGCGTAGATTTTTTAAAGACTATAGAGCTAGAAGAGCCGTTTTTTCAAAGACTATTTTCTAGCTAGAAGAGCGTAGATTTTTTAAAGACTATTTTCTAGAGCTAGAAGAGGCGTAGATTTTTTAAAGACTATTTTCTAGAGCTAGAAGAGGCGTAGATTTTTTAAAGACTATTTTCTAGAGCTAGAAGAGGCGTAGATTTTTTAAAGACTATTTTCTAGAGCTAGAAGAGGCGTAGATTTTTTTAAAGACTATTTTCTAGAGCTAGAAGAGGCGTAGATTTTTTTAAAGACTATTTTCTAGAGCTAGAAGAGGCGTAGATTTTTTTAAAGACTATTTTCAAGAGCTAGAAGAGGTGTAGATTTTTTTAAAGACTATTTTCTAGAGCTAGAAGAGGCGTAGATTTTTTTAAAGACTATTTTCAAGAGCTAGAAGAGGTGTAGATTTTTTTAAAGACTATTTTCTAGAGCTAGAAGAGGCGTAGATTTTTTTAAAGACTATTTTAGATTTTTTAAATACTATTTTCTAGAGCTAGAAGAGGCGTAGATTTTTTAAATACTATTTTAGATTTTTAAAGACTACTTTCTAGAGCTAGAATATTTTTAGGGCCTATAAGAGGGGTCGATTTTTTAAAGAATATTTATTTATTTGTTGGACTAGAGCAGTTATAAGATACCTCTATGTTTAAATAATATTTTTTCAAGGTCTATAAGAGATGTTTATTTTTATTTAAAAATATTTTTTCAAGGCCTATTGGCTGTGTAGACATTTTAAGATAATTTTTCCTAGTCCTATAAGAGGCGTAGATTGTTTTAAGAATATATTTCAAGACATATTAGAGGTGCAGACTATATTTTCAAGGATATAAAAAGGAATAGGTTTTGTAATCCCTATAAGAGGCATTGACTATTTTTTTCGAGGAATTAAGAGGCCTAGGTTTCTTAAAGATTATGTTATCAAGGCCTATGAGTAGCATAGACTTTTTAAGATTTTTTATGAGAGGCATAGATTTTATAAAGAACATTTTTTCGAAGCATACAGGAAGATTTTTTTCTTAATTTTTAAACTAATTTTTACAAGGAAAGACAGAAGGGTACATTTTACAGAATTAATTTTTTCAAAAAGAAAATTTAAAGAAAGTGTTTAAGGTATATAACAAACTTAGATTAAAAAAACATAGTCCTGTTATAATATTAGATTTTTTAAAAACATTTTTTAGTCCTACTATAAGTGTAGATTTTTTAACAAATATTTTTTTAAACGTAAAAGAATCGTTAAATCATATTTTCAGGGTTTACGAGAACGATTGAGCTTAAGGGGACCTTAAACTCAACCCAAACTCAAACCCCCATTCCGGGGTCATTTTTTTTTTATTTAATTCGCTAATTCAATCTACACTAATTCAAGAATGTCCCTAAAAAATTTCAAGTGTAAATCTCAAGAACTCTTGAAGATATAGCCGATTTATTGTGTCAGCATCAAGTTACGGCTAAAGGGCTTCTCAAACTTTAAATGCGTTTTTCTCTTTTGCGAATGGCGGGCAAGATAACTCAAAAACGAATAACCCAATCGATTCCAAATTTTTATACGTTTCTCTGTGAGTGTATAGCTATCGTATGAACTAGGATAAAGCCAATCGGTGAAGATCTTCCATATTTTTTAACTTGGTTTTTGGTCAAAAATCGCCGATTTTCCAAAAATATTTTTTAATCCTAGTTCATACGAAAGCCAGGAATGTACTCTTTCTAACACCGTCGGAATTTTGTTCCAGTGAGGAGTTATCATGCCCGCCATCAACAATAAGGACTTTTCTTTAATTACAAAAAACAACAACAAACATTTTTTGTAAATTATTTTTCTTCCTTTTTAAATCTTCAAATATATATGTGCAAAGTTACAAACCTTAACACGCATTGGTACTGATTTACCAGCCCATTGAAAATCTTGAAAAATTAAAATCGAGAATGGGGGTGGGTTACCTTAAAAGAATATTTTTTTTTTTCGAGGCCAATAATAAGCGTTGATTTCTTAAATAATTTTTCAAGACATATAAGTGAAGTAGATTTCTCAAAAATTGTTATTTTATTGATTTTCTAAATTACATTTACATTTTCTAAATTACATATTAGTGTAATATATTTTTAAATGTTATTTTGCCATAAAATTTCAGTAATTTAAAAAACGTATATTTTATACAATATTTCCCCAGTGATTCTATTGTGACAAAAAAAAAAAATATAATTTTGTCATTTTTCTGTTTTGGTATTACATATCCTGGCATCGGAATTTATTTCGTTCTCCCTTTACATAAAGCAAAACAAAAAATGAACCAAATTGTCCTTCAGGCTTTTATTGGAGACAACTCTTCATATGTCAGACCGGCTGTCTGCTAACAAGCTATTGAGTTGTCGTTAAAGGTTTTTGATTTTTTTTTCAAATATTTTTTCCTTTATTTCTCCAGTTCATTATTTGCTGCGATGAGTTATTACAATCTCGTTTTAACAAGAGTACATGTTCTACATGCAAACACACCAAAATGAATTACAACATGAACGTTCTATTTTTTAACCCCAAAAAAAGAAAAAGCAAATATCCAGCCATCAATGGATTACAGACTCGTTTTGGGTTTTTATCAATTTAGATTGCACTGTTTTTGTCCTTTAATATCCTTTCTTCTTTTTATTTTTTTTAATAGCCTGTGGCTATAATTTGTGATTTTTGTACATTGTAGCTATATTTGTGTTTATGTTGTTGCTTAATATTATTGTGGTGGTTTCGTTTTTTTTGAACGATGTGCTTATTCCTTAAATTTGTAAAAAAGAGCACGTTTGCTTTGAATGTTTTTGTTACTTTATATCCGTTTCCTGTTATCTCTTTGTCCAGATTTTAATATATCTATGTATTATACACATAAATACAGATATATATTGCATGAATTGATATAACAATAGCACTGCAACAAGTATTATTTTAATTATTACGACATGGTAATAATATTGTCAGAATATGACAAGTCAATGAGGAGGTATCATTTTAAATGTTGATGTGATTGGAGAATGGAAATGGGAGGGGACTACCTAATACAAGGCATTTTGGAAACCTGTTTAGATATACTTTTTCTATAAAATCCATGACGGAGAATATATGCTTAGAAGTCTTCCACTTTGTTATTAAAATTATTAGTATTTGTAAAATATATTTATTTTCAATAGATAATCTATTTGGGGTTTTAAAAAATCTCACAAGATTAATGACATCGTCATTTCCAACAATAATATCTTCCACACAAAATGCCTCCTTGCCAAAAAACTATAAATTTCCATCTAACACTTTTGGTGGTATTTTAGCCATTAAAAATACACATCATCCCCATATATCTAACGGATGATATACAACGTGAAATATAAAAAAATAAATAAATTAAAGTCATGTCGGAAGAAATTCAAAAGATTTGAACGAACATAAATTAAACGAAGAGATGAATGAATGGACGACTAGTGAGCCAACTAAAAAGCCTACAACAAATATTCGAACTCTTTCTCACTTAGAGGGCTATTTTGCTATTTTAACCATTTGCTGATATTGCTCCAGTTTACTGCAGGGTCATTAAATAAAACGTGAACAAAACTATTATCTAAATTTTGTATAATTTACAAAAATGTTCGAGAAATAGAAGAGAAAAATAATTCTTCAATTTATTTTAATAGCTTGTAAAAAATACAAATATAGAGCATTTATTCATCTTTTTGCCTTAAGGGGGGTCGCCGCGTCTGTGGTCATAAATTGTTTTCTGAAACGTATGACCAACAACTAGCTGTTATGACGTCCAGTTCGAGGTGTGAAAAAATAGATGATAACAAATTGCCCTAAGCATATTTTGACAACATCAATCAACACCTTGTGTTTTTTTTTTCAGAAACTATATGATTTTTTTCAAACTTTTCCGTTTTCAAAAAATAATGATGTTTTCATCTTTCCTAAAATACATTAAAAAATTATTGGTCATAATTGTTGTATTAAATAATTTTCTTAAGGTCAGTTTTACATACATATGGTTCTTATAATAAATATATCAATGATAAATTGTTTGGAAGTGAAAGAAGTGACCAGTAAGGTAATTGTGTTGAAAATCGGAATAAAATACATATTGTGATGAACACAGAAATTTTTCATCTCATCGATACAACATATTTTATCTATAGAAATGTGGAAAAGTCGGAAGTTACAAAATAGAGCTGTAAAGTGCCTTCTGTCAGGAACGTTAGCAGGCTGATCAAAGTTTATTTTTGCATTGGATAAAATATCATTTTGCACCAGCGGATCACCCGAAATAAAATTCTGTACATTGATGTCATCAATTAATGGCATTTTTTTTTTTAAATCATTAAAAGGCTGATATATTTTAATGATATGCAATATTTATATTCGCAGAATAACTGTTGAGTTTTTAAAACGTATTCTAGTGAATGATTTTTTAAAGATTTATAAAAGATTCCCATTTATAAAACATAAAAAGACCTGTATAAGTCTTGTATGTATTGATGAATTATATAAGTCATTCTGACTATGGAGGAGCGTTCAAGGTCTTCTAACCGACCGATTAGTCCACTCCTTTTTGCTCCTCCTCCACAATTGGTCAAAACTTTTAATATTTATTAATCCAATATCAGGCACAACATATTATCTTCAAGAAGTCTAGATCAAGTCCGAAGATGGGACCAATTGGTCCACTCATTTTGACTGACAATTGTTTACTTGTTTATATATTAGTTTGGGGAAAAATAAATACCTTAGAAGAAGATGACCGGTATGTTAGTAATCGTAAATCATTTTTTAAGCTATTTACACAAAGCTGGATTCAAAAAGAAGCTCGATGTTTGGGTGCCACACCAAAAAACAAAAATAAAAAATGGATCGAATTTTTATCTGCGAAGCCTTGGCCAAACGAAATGAGATAGACCCATTTCTTAAACGGATGGTGACTGGAGATGAGAAATAGATCACATACTATAACCATACTATAACGGTGGCCAAACCAGGACTAACGACCAGAAAGATACTGCTATACATTTGGTGGGACTGTAAGGGGATTATTTATTATGAGTTGCTTCCATATGGCTAAACGCTAAATTCTGTTCTCTACTGCCAACAACTGGACCGTTTGAAGATAGCAATTGACCAGAAACGGCCAGTATTGGCCATTAGGAGAGGTGTCGTGTTCCACCAGGACAATGCTAGGACAAACACATTTACAGTGATTCGCCAGAAACTTCGGGAGCTTGGTTGGGAAGTGTTAATGTATCCGTCATACAATCCGGACTCGGCTCCAAGCGATTAACATCTTTTTCTGGCATTGCAAAATTGTTTTAATGATAAAAAATGGGTATCTATGGAGGATTGTGGAAATCTACTACTAGAGTTTTTTGCAAATAGAGAGCAGGACTTCTATGAAAAGTTACCTTTAAAATGGCAACAAAACGGTGCACATTTGGCCCAAATCGGACATACCGGAACATATTAAATAAAGTCCTATAATTCATATAAACTTAATGGATTTATTTTTACCCAACCTAATATATTGCTTCTAGAGATTTGCGAGTTATTGAAGTTAACGAAGGTTTCCAGGAGTTATATATTTCAAAATTTGCCAACAAAATTGGTTGCGACTGACACTTCGTGTAAAGGTAAAATACCATCGATATAAAATTAACGCGTTTTCGTCCCCACTTGCACATAGTTGCCGTTTTCCACCGAATTATTAATTTTCAATTTCGTGTTTTGAAAATGGCGAAGACCGATTTTTTGGTTCTTACAATGTTGCTCATCAGTTCTGAGTTATAGAACATCTTTCTATTCAGATTCTGTGTAATATTTTATTAAGAAGTAGAAATGTCGTTGAGTTTGGGCGGCCCAAATATTTTATAGCCCCCATGCATTCAAAGGGGCTACGTCTTTCAGTCAAAAGAGGGCGCGGAACTTTAACAAAAGAGGGTGCGGAACTTTATTAGGGCTATATATGGAAGTTGTTTTCATCATTTTTATGTACCACTTGGTAAAGATAACATTCAAATGATATTACTTCAAAATCAAATACAGACAAGGACATTATTTACACATTTTAGCTAATAGGATTTCTAAGAGTACATCTCTTCAAAAAAATATGCACAAAGTACAAACAATATACATTTTACAATTATTTACTTTCACTTCTTTTTTCATACCATTTTTTACGTTGCAACATTTTTTTTCATTAATTCATAAATCCTGGCAAAGTACAAACTTCTTATTTACACAGGACATATAAACGAAATAAAAGAGAAAAGGACTCACCATTGAGAACGTTTATCTTTTTTTCAGAAGGAAGGATATTTCTAGATATTGTATTTGGCTAAGAGCAAAAATCCTTTTTCGTTTGTTTTGTAGTAAGAAAAAAAAAACAACTAAAAACTCGCAACACTTGTCCTTTTTATCCATATCTCCACCATTCATGTTAATAATCTTTTGACGAAGATGTCCTTTCATTCATTTTTTTATTCAGGGTTAATATTCAAAGAAAAGGTATGTGTTGAACGGGTTGTAGATAACATTTTCATTCTTCCTTCCATTCATAATAATTGTCCTTTTCAGCCAGGGTCCTCTTTTTACAAATAATAAAATTTCCCTTTTCTCGCACACACCTTAATGACAACAAAATTTGTTTGCTAATAATCTCTTTACCCATTCCCATTATGCCCTGCCTTCATTTATACCATATTCATATTTTTTACCTACCAGGTGTAGGTGGTGGTGCTGGTGTTGAGTACCAGCTTTTATTTTCTTCCCATTGTTTCATTTCATAAGCTTTTTTGTCTAAGGGTGTTGTTTTATCCTTTTCAAGGATTTCATATTGTTTTTGTATAATTGCAGCTTAAAGCCCTTTTGCAGTAACATCAAAATACTTAGATTATAAATTATTAATGATCATTTGTTTAACTGCCTGCTTTCCATCCATGGGTTAATACACAATGACCACGTCAGACCAGCCATAATCGGCCACCTTGCAAAAGGTGGATCCCTTTTCTTTACTGTTAAATGCTTTGGAGCTTGCTTGGACAAAAGGAATGTATGATTTAGCATTAGCAAGTGGCCTTAGGATTTATTTTTGAGAGCCTTTCTTAAATACGACGGCTACTTTAAGTGGTTGTGTCTGTAAAGGCCACTTGAAAGCACTTTCTTCGTTATTTGTGGGATGGGGATATGGATTATTAAAAAAATATATTTAGGAAAATTGAAAAAAATAATAATAATTATTATTATTAGTACGTTAAAGGCTGGTTAGGATCAGATATACCCTTATATTGCTCCGTCAAGATATATAGCGATATAGAGAAATTTTTTAATATATGTCTCATCATTTTTCGTAAACAAAGGCGAAAATGCAAGACCAGCGGCTAAAATTGTGAATAGGGTTTACTGTTACGATACTGTAACAGCCAATTATGTGCAATTTTAGTTTCGTAGAATCCGTTCAGGAATATTGTGCAGGGACTTTGTTACACCATTTGCATTAAATCGGACAAAAATCGTAAGATTTTTCTTTCGTCCTTGGGCCAAATAAATGAGCCGTGCCACATGGACAGACAGACGGACGGACATGCATAAATCGACTCAGGAAGTGACTCTAAGCATATTCTCAAAACGAACCATGTGCCTATCTCGTTTCCTCTTACCTGTTACAAATATATGCACAAAGACATAATACCCTGTACCACAGTGTGATGAAGGGTATAAAAATCCAAGCGTGTTGGTCTCTAAAAAATGTTTAAAAAAATGCATGCTAGTGTCGGTTTTTGGAAAAAATATTTTTTTAAAAGTACAGACTTATGTTCTTCACTGAAGAAATTTTTTGATCTTCAAAAGAATTTTCTTAAATGAAAACCCGGTTAGCTCCTGTTAAAAAATTCCAGGTTTGTATTGGTTTCGAAAAAAATATTATTTTGTTAAATGCTCACCTAAATTGATATTTTTCTCTAAAGTAAAAAAAAACAAACGTTTTTAAGTTCGCCCGTACCGAACTTTGTATGGTTTCCACCTTGACGGGCGCATTTAAAATACCTAAAATCGGTTGTGAAATTTATACAGGAGCTGATCACTGTATATTGTACATCAGTACTATTTTTATCCTCTGCGAAAGCGAAATTCCAAATATCGGGTTGAAAAAATCGTCTAAGACCTTCAATATGCCAAAAAAAGGCTGGATCTTATGACAAAAATGATTTATATTGAACTCGAAAGAACTTGGAATGCCAAATTACAGCCACTTTATTTGAAAAATAACTATACATTTTCTGAACCTTAATGTGATGGCTCCGTCAAAACATGGACCTATTCTGAACATATTCAGCAAATATTTTTTATCCACCAAGGACCTGAAATAGGACAGCCATTCTAGGATAATTAAAATACCTAAATAGGGGCGGAATCGTTATAATCGAATGTCAAAACAAAGATCGATCAAAGGAGTGTCAGAATGGCTTAAAATACGGAAAGACACATAATTGAGGTTACACCAAAGCATGATTATACCAATATTTGCAATATAAAAACTTGACAATCCCTAAGTATTTTTAAAAGAAACTATTTCTCAAGATCCTTAGAACTATTCTCCAATGCATTTTGTGTACTAAAAATATTCCTCTCTGGATCTGTAAATATGTTTCTATAAAATATTTCTAATGATATCAACCATATTTAACAATTATAAAAATCGGGAAAATATTTCACATTACTTTCGAGATTTTTTATTAAAATAGAATAGGTTTAAAGCCCTATGATTTTTTGTATCAATATTAATCCATTTCCACCCTTATATCCACACACTTTTAAAATACAATTACAAATTGTATCCATCAGCGATTAAATATTCGGTTTTATTTGCATTGAAAAAACACTTCCGTTTTCATTCATGTTTCATCTTTTGCACAAGTACTTCAAAATTCACATTTGTTCCTATTAGCTTATTTGTGTTTCTTCTTGATGTTATTGTTATTATTAATATTATCCCTGCTATTTTATTTATATAACAAATATATACATTTGTTTTTTCCCTTGATGTAAAGAACACACAAACACCGGCGACAACAAAAAATATGAAATCCTTACATGTGGCTTCACATATACATTTTATCCTTCAAATTTATCTGTTTTGTTGTTGTTATTGTATTACTTTTACTGCTCTGTTACTTTTGCCAGTAGATTGTTTATGTTTTCATTATTATTATCCAGATGCCATACATACGTACTCTCTTATCTATGTGTGAGTGATTGGCTGATGAATTGTGTGTTCTGGCAGAAAATAAAGAAGTTTATTTATTTTTGGTATAAAAATTTAATTGTTTTACAAAATGGGTTTTGTTTCTGTACTCTATGGCTTTATTATTGTTGTTGTTCTATATTTGCTGATTTTTTGTGGATAATAGCATTTGTTGCAGTAGATTTTTTTTGCCATTATCATATTGACGTATGTTTGTTTGTTTTTTTTTGTTTCTTTATAATCCTTGAGTAAGTGAAAAATAATATTTTTGTATTGTAAAAGGGTAAATAAATGAATGTGTGCTTTTTTTGAAAAATTTTAAAAGTAGATTTAGTCCTTTTAATGAACAGTTTTCAATATTTTGAAAATTTAATCTGCAATTGTTGTAACAATTTTTTTTATTTTCTTTAGGATAGTAGGTACTCACGTCATTTACAAAGAATATTGTATCAAAACTTACCTGAAAAGATAAAGAAAATTTGTTGGAATTAGAAAAAAAAACATAGGAATACATATTTCAATATAACCATAGTAGAATACAAATATTCGTTTTTGTAAAACAAAACAACAGTAAAAAATTAAAAAAAAGTGGGCAGTCCAAATATATAAGTGTATTATATTTTTGGTATATGTAAGAGATGTTCCAAGGATTCATATTGCAACATGCAGTAATATATACCGATGTAAACCGAGCTCAAAAATACCCTGCCGATCAGGTAGTATATTTGATTGAACTTTATTAGAAAAAAATCGTCAGTCATTCAGGACGTTTTTTTCTATAGAAAAAATATGTCGGTCCACCAGGAATGTCTTTTATCTATAGATAATAATTTGTGAGTTCCTCAGCACTGCCTTTTTATAGAAAAAATCGTCAGTCCCTGGGGCCTGTTTTTTATAGGAGAAAATTCATCAGACCCTTAGGACTTTCTTTTTTCTATAGGAAAAATCGTCAGAGGTCTGTCTTTTTTCTATAGATAAACGTCAGTCTCTTAGGACTGTCCTTTTTTATAGAAAAATCGATTTTTTCTATACAAAAAATTCAGTTCTGTGGTACTGGCGAATTTTTTCTATAGAAAAACATAATCAGCCTCTCAGGACTGCCTATTTTCTACTTTCTTTCTATAGAAAAAATTCGCCAGTCCCACAGAACTGAATTTTTTTTAGAAAAAATTATCAGCCCTTTGAACTGTTTTATTCTTTTATAAAAAATCGTCAGTTCCTAAATACTTTTTTTATAGAGAATATTTTTCGGTCACTCAGACCTGTCTTTCCCCTATATTCATGAGTCCCTTGGGACTATTTTTTATAGAAAAAATTCGTCAGACCCTTATGACAGTTTTTTCTTCTATAGAACAAAATTCGTCAGACCATTAGGACTGCCTTTTCATACCCTTCACCACACTGTGGTACAGGGTATTATGTCTTTGTACATATGTTTGTAACAGGCAAAAGGAAACCAGATAGACACATGGTTCCTTTTGAGAATGTTAAATTGTAAACAAAGTACAGGTCGCATTTATTATCCGATTTGGATGAAATTTGGCACAGCTCACTTATTTGGCCCAAGGACGAACCCTATTGAAATTGGGAAAATCGGTTCAGATTTAGATATAGCTCCCATATATATTTTCGACCAATTTAAGGTAAATGGGGCACCAAAGTCCCTATATATGTTTCGATTTGCACGAAATTTGGCATAGCGTACTGAAATAGTTCCAGAATAATGTGTACTAATTTTCGAGAAAATCGGTTCAGATTTAGATATAGCTCCCATATATAGTTTCGTCCGCTTTAAGGTAAATTGTGCACCAAAGTCCCTATATATCTTTCGATTTGTACGAAGTTTGGTATAGTGTACTGAATTAGGTCTAGAATGATGTGTTTTCAGTTTCGTGAAAATCGGTTCAGATTTAAATATAGCTCCCATATATATTTTCGTCCTATTTAATGTAAATGGTCCACCAAATACCCTATATATCTTTCGATTTGTTCGAAGTTTGGTATAGTGTACTGAATCAGGTCTAGAATGATGTGTTTTCAGTTTCCTGAAAATCGGTTCAGATTTAGATATAGCTACCATATATAATTTCGTCCGATTTAATGTAAATGTTGCAGCAAAGTCGCTATATCTTTTGATTTGCACAAATATAGCGTAATGAATTAGGTCTAGAATTATGTGTGTTAAGTTTCGTGAAAACGGTTCAGATTTGGATAGAGCTCCTATATATATTTTCTCCCGATTTTCAGTACATTATGCATATATGTACATTATGCATATATATATATATATATCTGTTTAATATGCGCAAAGTGGTGAAGGGTATCATATAGTCGGCCCCGTCCGACTTTACTACTTTGCTTACTGGTTATTATATAGAAAAAGTCGTCAGTCCCTTAGGACTGCCTTTTTTGTATAGAAAAATTCCTCAGCACTTAGAATTGTATTATTTTTGATCAAAGAAAACATCAGTCCCTCAGGACTGTCATTTTTCTATAAAAAAAAATTCAGGACAGTCTTTTTCTATGGATAAAATTGTCAGTCCCTCAGGACTGTCTTTCTTCTATAAAAAAATATCCTCAATTTCATTGAACTGATTTTTTTCTATAGAATAAGCGTGTGTCCCTCACAACTGTATATTTTCTATAGAAAACAAATCATCAGTGCAGCAGGACAGTCTTTTTTTTAAACGTACAAAAATTGAGGCGAACAAAATGTTTCTTTTCAGGATTTATAGAAACAAATGGTCAGGCTCATAGGACTATATTTCTCTGTAGAAAATCTTCAGGTCCATAGGACTATTTTTTCTATAGCAACAAAATTATAATCAATAAAACTACATTGTCTATATTCGCCAGATCCATAGGATATTTTATTATAGAAACAAATTCGTCATATATATAGAATTATTTTTTCTATAGAAAAAAAATCCGTCAGACCTAAAAGATAGTTTTTTTTATTAAAAAAACCAAAACAACAAATTAAATTTTTAATTTTAATTTTTTTTTAATTTGCAAAATGAAATGCTATTGATATAAAAAATTATTTATTTCCACATAAACATTGGCGCTGAGGCGCATTGTTTTACTCTGCGAAATATTTTGTTTTATCTAAAGAATAAACACTTCATATGTGGCGCCCCTTATATATGTCTGACTAAGCACTTCCCTTATCCATTCTCGGTTTTGATTTTGCCGCAGTATAATTTTTTTCTTTTTGCTTACTCGCAAAGCAAATAACGCAACTAACCAAAAACAAATTCCTCAGTTTTAAGTTTATGTCATTATTAGTATTCTCTACGCAATTCCAAAGAATAAAACAGCAACAATAAAAATACTGAAAATAAATAAAAACCCAAACAAATAATTGAAAACCTCAATACAATCAATTTCGAACATAAACTCTTCATCCGCATCCCGTTTTCGTCTTCGTCCCATATCATCAACATAAAAAAACGAATTACCACCAAATATTTTTCAAAGTTTATTTGAACAGCAGACGAAAACAGTGGCATTATCAGCAGCGGCAGCAGCAGCAATACTCTGGGTGGTTTTTAATTCCCTTGGAACAATGTATAAACACTCCATACAACCATCCCGCCATTCATATATCTTCATATATCCTCTAGAGATTTACAGTAGCTAAATAAATAAAAATAATAACAACAAAAATAAAAAAAACACACAATCATAGAGGTCCGCGCAATCAAATACCAACGAGGAGTTATGTTTTCTATGTTGCAACAACAACAACAGCAACTAAGAAATCCAGCAATGCTTCCTTGAGGCCATACATTGTTGTTGGCTGGCTGACTGACTGGCCATCGTTAAAAATATTGTTTTAATGTTTATTTGTTTTACAAGTGATGGTGCAAATATTTATCTATGCAGTCCATAACATTTAAGGGTCCCAAAAACAACAACAATACGAACAAATACATACGAAACAAAAAAAAACACACAAAAATATTTGTATGAAGGTCTAGTAAGTCCCTCAGCAATCTATGCTGTCTGCCGAGGCTATGCTAAAATATGCTGAAATTCCATTCGCTGGACCTCCCTCATCCCTCCCAAAATAAAAAAGTATTTCTTTTCTTAACACATTTCTCCCTTCCGTTTTACACCCCCTCCCCTTCGCCACCCTCCTCATCATGTGTGGGTCCATACGCCAGGAAAACGAAGAAGTCATAAATCGTTTTTATGTTAATTGACTTCTTCTTCTACTTTGAATCCGCTGGCCAAACGTCTGACGATGTCCGTTCGATTCGCTTGGACGTTCAGAATGGGGACATGGGGGGATGCCGTAGCTTTTCTATTGGGAAAACATGTTAACGCATCTTCCATGAAGATATTTAAGTATTCCGCCCGCCAATTATCATCTGATAATTGCCTACAAATCGGATTAAGTGCATCCACATCATGACCATCATCATTGTTCGGAGGATGAAGTGAGGCACCGTCACACATAAATTCAAAAAAAATGCCAAGAGGTGTCCGATATTTTTTTCTTTTTCACTTTGTTTTTATGACAGGAAATCTTAAGTGAGTAAATAACACTTACGCACACACACACACACACGCACATAGCGTTATTATGCTGCATACTCGGTGAAGATGTAATAAAACATAAATCACCTATGATAATATAATGAAGAGCTTTATGGTGGAGCCAAAGTCTGATTTATTGGTACACAAGATCGGGACGGAATGGGTTGCAAATGAAATGAGAGAGGAAGATTTTTTTCTGTTGCGAAAAATCGGTAAAGGGTATTGTGGTCTTTTAAATAAAAATTAGACACTAGAAATTCGAAATTTTATATTAAAAATCTGTCCATTTTTTATAGAAAAAATCAGTCTTATGGGACGAACAAAGTTTTTCCCTTAGAAAAAAAATCATTCGTATGACGAATTTTTTAAAAAGAAAAAAATCAGTCCTAATGGACAGAAGAATATTTTTCTCTAAAAAATATCATCCTGAAGGGCTGAAGAATTTTTATTCTATCAGTCCTTTTGTACTGACGAATTTTTTATATAGAACAACGACTGTCCTAACAAAGTGATAATTTTTTTCAACAGTCCTGAGTGATTGACGTACTTTTTTCTACAGACAGTCCTAAGTGGACGACTAAATTTTTTCTAGAAAAATTACAGTCCTAAGAGACTGACGATTTTTTTTCTATAAAAAAATGGCATTCTTAGGGGACTGACAAAGTTTTTTCTATAGAAAAAAATCAGACCTTTGGGTCTGACGATTTTTTCTATAGAAAAAATCAGTTTTTTAGGGCTGACAATTTTTCACGATAGAAAAAAATCAGTCCTCTCGTCAGTCCAACTTTTTTCTATAGGAAAAATCAATCCTCTGAGACTGATGGATTTTTTTTTCTAAAAAGGCAGTGACTATTTTTTCTATAGAAAAAAGACAGTCTCTTGCGATGTTTTCCATAGAAAAAAGACAGTCTCTTGGGACTGACGATTTTTTCCTATAGAAAAAAGACAGTACTGATGGCCTGACGAATTGTTTCTATAGAAAAGACAGTCCTGTGGGACCGACGAATTTTTTTCTATAGAAAAAAGAAAGACTTGTGGTACCTACGGTTTTTTCTACAGAAAAAGAAAGTTTTGTGGGACCTACGATTTTTTCTATAGAAAACTGATTGCTTTTTTTCTTTGATAGATACAAGACAGTTGTATGGGACTGATGATTCTTTTCAATAGAAAAAAAAACGATTTTTTATAGAAAATACGAAAAAATAAATAAAAAAATGCCCAACTTTTTATTATAGAAAAGAAGACAGTCCTATGGGGCTAACGAAAAAACAGTCCTGAGTGATTTACGATTTTTTCAATAGAAAAAATAGAGTTCTGATGGTCTAGTGATTTTTTATAGAAAAATCTGTCCTACCACTGATGTTTTTTCGCTATAAAATTTAGTCTTTATAGACTGTAAAAGTGTTATTTTTCAATTTTTTTAATCATTTGATTATTTTCAAATCTACATTATTCCCAATTTTATAATTATAGTCTATATTTAACTCCCACAACTATTCCCCTCAAAATCTATAACAAATTCAATTACAACGAAAATTGAAGCGTTTTTTTTTTTCAAAGCAACAAAAAAA